>NW_025401069.1:187718-435186 GCF_015345945.1 Tribolium madens
TCGTTATAAAATCAATCTCTATATTTTTTCTAAAGTATCTTGATTTATTTGTTTAAAGGGACCAAAATAGCAATATTAATCTTTGTAGAAATCATTTCTCAAAAACAAATTAATTTTGGCTGTTACACATTTTAATGTTCCTTCCATAAATCAACAATAAGACTGATTTGACATAGCAATTTATTAATAACTYTGAAAATAGCTTCCACCTATTAAAGATGGCKTAAAATATAGKATATTTTAAAAATTGATTAATGCAAATAAGAATTATTTTAAAAGGCTACAACATTTTATTTGTTGTAACTTTGATAAACTAGTAAAAGATTTATTGTTACAAAATTAAAAGAGCAAAACCTTTAAATAATCCTTAACGTAAATATAATGTAATATGTAGACAATGTGYAATATAATGTAATAAAAACTTTCATCTCCCAATAAAGACTTAGACTTCAACAGTATGTTAAAATTTTGGAGTGTTTTGTACTAAATGTAACTTTAATAATAAAATTTTATTTGATTAACTTAGCAGTGTTTATTTATGATCTATGTTATAAAAGGCATTTACCAAATAGATACTCGTAGTTACAGTTATAAAGAAAAATAATAAATTCTTGGAGTTGCGAAAATGTGATTGATCAAATATTTATAATTATTTCCGTTTAGAAGGAAAAGTATCGGTCATTTGGGCTTAGACTTAGATTTTTATATGCATGTTTTTTTTTTATAAAATTATCATATCGATAATTATGCAATACGAATTTGAAAGGAATACATGGTAAAAAAATCAATTTTTGAGTTGCTAGGAAGCGATGGAGTATTATTTTATCTAATGTGCGCACAATGTGTATATCTATTTAGAAGAATAAGTATCTATCGTTTTCGCCTCTTTGCGACGTTGCCAGAGTGCAGAGGCGAACACGCACTATGAATGCAAGGAGGCGATTACGACCTGTATACAAAATCTGTATAACTCCGCAGCGCCATCTAGTTAAATAACGCCGAACATTGGTGTATGTTAGTATGTGTATATAGGTCGTTTTGGCCTCCAGACAAAAATTTGCCAGAAGACTCAGGGTACTCTAATTCGTGGAAATTCGATGAGAACAAGGCAAGACGCTTCCGACTCCGATTTCGGAGGCGAACACGTATATATATATATATAATAAACAAATATAATTTCAAAATAAGTCATTATTTGCTTTTAAAACATTTTAAAAGTAATTTCGTATATATACGGTTTGAGCAGCGAACCACTCGGCGTAGATATACGTTTGGAGCAGTTTAAGGATTAATTTAGGATTATAATGCAGGTATAATAAAAAATATTTTAAAATAAATCCAGTTATACAGTATGTCCGTAAATGATTAAAGGATCAAGTTGGCTTTGAAATAATGTCAACCTCTGCATGGACCTCCTTATATGATACTGAATGACGATAACACAAAATATATTTGACATGTGACAGTTACATATTCCAAAATTTTGTCTCTTAGAAAATAAAACGGTGACAAAAACTGTGATAAACAATCCCAGGTGAAAAGGATACTTAAGCGAAAGCGTGTTGTAAAAAGAAAGCAAAAATTTGTAGTTTCTGGAAATGGGTGATCATGTGCGCGGCGCGAAAGCCCACTGTTTCAAAAGGATTTTTAATGCAGACTTTCTAATCAAGATTTGTTATGTAGTCAATCACAAAGTGTAGTTTAGGACCCAAAGGCCATAAAAAATGATTTGCAGGTGTATTTGGAGAGGATGTATGAAGTTAAACCGGTTAACAAGTGACAATGCACCGTTTCTTAATGATCGCCCATTTGACCATCACTTCGTAATTTAATTACATTGGAAAAGTGTGGAAGAGGGAGACGCGACCGCGATCGTCAATGGTAAAGACACACGTGTGCCATAGCGAGAAATTTTCGTTGTAAATTTGTAGGTGAAAACATCTTATCTATCGCTGAGACACAATTCGAAGCCATCTTTATCAATTAGCTTCCCTTCTTTTGATTACTTTGATAAGATCTGATCACATCACCAATATCACCTTCTTTTTAACAACCAGCGTGCTTCTGCGTTGGGCAACCAACAATTCAAAGACATGTTTTCCATGTCACATAAACATATTAATTATGAATAATAATCCCAAAAAACCACCACCCAAAATCATGAACACCCCACCGAAAGAAATCCTAACTGCAAATAATAACCTAAAACTTGAAGACTATATCGACTCACTAGCAACCATCATCGACCCACTTCAAATTCATTTTGCATCTCGGATCTCTAACCAAAGAATATGTATATATATATATATCCTTGAAAATGAACAATTAGTAGAAGAAATAGTAACTCAACATAAAGTACTAATCATAAATGGGATAAACATCAACGTCAGATGACTGATAACCCCAGCCAAACGAATCATTTTTTAAATGTTAGCCCCATAATTCCTGCAAACAGATTAGAAGAAATAGTAAGAAATTTGCAATTGGTTTCTGTCTCACCGGTTACATTCCTTCAGAAGGCTTCAGAAGACAAATCTTTGTTCAACCAAATGATGAAATTGAACTGCCCGACTCAGTTTTTGCTAAAGTGGGAGAAAAAAAACTATAAAATTTATATGACATATGGAGGCATGACTTGCTACATTTGCAAAGGACAGGGGCACATCGCTGATGCTTGCCCCCATGAGCAAGCAGAACAAATAAATCTAGAAGAAACAAATGCAGAGACCACAACCTAAACCTCAAATAACAAGTCAAACACAAATACATACTCCAACGCTACCAAATTTGGCAGAACTGATGAAGACGAAAGCTCTAATTTGGAATCGGAACCTCCAAACAGTTTTGGAACCTCAGGATGCCATACAGAATAACATAGCCCAAGGTGGCGTAAAACGACAAATTGATACACTCTCGAGCTCATCGAGGAGTGTCACAGAATCTTCTCTACATAAAGGATCACAGTTCAAAACCCCACTTCAACAAACAAAAAAGAAAAAAAAAAACTGACACCCAATCAAAACATCACGTAACAGCTTAATCTACAGATGAAAACACTCCACTATCAGTACAACTAGCACCAGCTGAAACTCTTCTAAAGACATCATCTGCCCCTCAAGATTTCTCTTTTGAAAAAATTATCTATTTTTTCGGGAACGTATCAGGATGTCTAGACTCTTTAGCACTGACCCGACAACTCACAAATTACGTCCCAAAACTGATTAAACTTCTCAAAGACTTACATCCAAAGCTAGGAAGTAAGCATATTAAACAGAGATATACAAAAGTCTGCAGAAAATTAGAACGTCTCCTTAAAAACCCTAACCGAACCTTCCCAACTGACAGCAGTGAACACTTTCTTTAACAACAATATTTACTAATATTTATAAAATTCGATTTCGGCAGCAATTTTCTATTACAATTTAACATGAATGGTTTTAGCCCACATTATGAAAAAAAAGATACCTTGCATGATTGTATTGTAAATAATTGTAATGATATAATGTAATACATTATTTACATTAGACGCTAATAACCCTTGCAGTTGAAGCGATTTCTTCAAATAAAAAAAAGTCTGAAAGAGAAAATTTTTTGAATGAAAGGGAAAATGGCGAATCCGATATGATTTGAGCATGATCTCTCGTGTTAACCTTTTTATGATAATCAATGCTAATATTAGAATTTTAATAAAATAGAAAGTTACGAGGTGCTTATTTGTTCTTCTTGTCACGGTGTAGTTCTTGTTCTCAATATACAAGTATGTCCTCGGATTGAGTTTACAAGAAGGAAAAAAATATCTTTGATTTTACGCCAAAACTGCAAAGGAAAAACATTTTTTGCTTTATCTGAAACCAGCAAATCTGCAATTAAAACATCATTATTCTAACTCAGTAGAAAGAATAGTTATTTGTACAGAGTGGTTATAAATGATTTTCATCTAGCCAGCTTTGGAATTTTTTTGCATGTAACTTTATTTGTGCCGCTCTACTTTTTTGAAAGCTCTAGTTCTGTCGTTAGTGTCACTTATTAATTAATAATAAATTGTTGTTAATTAAATTTTTATTATTTCAATTAATTTCCAATAATAATTGATAATAATGTATACTTTGGAAGAAAACAAGTTTATAATTGAAGTCTATTTTCGAAGTGGACGCTTAGTAAACGGCGATTTTTTAATTTTGAGTTACAACAAGTAGGTACCCCTATTTTCGTAAAGCGGCATTTTTTATTTTACATGGAAAATTCACAGCTGGCTGGATAAAAATCATTTATAACCACTCTGTGTTATTAGGCCAGAAACTGGCAAAATGACAGCAAAACACTGGCAAACTTGCAAAACAGTTTCTGGCCGTGTGATACACACAACTTTTCTTCGGCTAGGGAATTTATTTTTCTTCTATTGGTAGCACTTACTCCACGGTGTAATGGTTTAAATTTATGACATTTGTAAAGTAATTAAGACTTTTGAGAAGAAAATTCAATTGCATTAGTTGAAAATGGATATACAAGATACGCCAGAGCATATTCAAAATGTGGCAGAAGCTGCAATTCAAAATTTATTGCCAAAAAAGTCGTCCAATCGTTATTAAAGAGAATATGATTTGTTGAAGAAATGGGCTTCTGAAAACTTTGTAAATTTTCTTAAAATTCGATTCATTCTGATTCGACTCTTAGATCAAAATGTCGTGTGCATTGAAATGGTGAAATGAAATGACTTGACATTTCAGCGTTACTCAGTGCTACCAATATAAGAACTTTCATTTAAAAACCCTGTTTTTATTTTCCTGCCTAGACAAGCAAATGGGAGTTTTCAAGACGATTTGGACGATTGGAAAATCACTAATTTTAAAAAAGTTAATATTTCTCTTGATTTTGGATTTAGAATAATTTTTCTCTGCTTTTTAAATACTATCACATTGGCCGTTTTATTATTTTGACAATGATGTTACTTTGACAAATGAGTTTACGCAAGTTAAATAACAAAAATATTTGTAAAAAACTTAATTTTAATAAATGGCAACTTAAAGAAACAGTTTTAGGATAAGAAACAAAGTCATTTTTAACAAGAATTATCATTATTTAATTAATAAATTAATTGTCAAAGTGACATATAGTTGTCAAATAAATAAAACCGCCAATGTGACAGGACTTAAAAAACAGAGAAAAATTATTCTATGTCGAAAATCAAGAGAAAAATTAACTTTTCTTTTCACTGAAACAGAATAATGAAGTTTTAAGTACAGATTTGCTCGCAAAAAAATGTTTTTCCTTTGCAGTTTTGGCGTAAAATCAAAGAGTTTACTCTTGTAAACCCAATCCGGGGACATATTGTAGAGTTGCAACAAAAGCAGTAAAACTGAAATTTGTCACTGTCACATGTTAAATATATTTTGTGTTATCAGTCTTCAGTATCATACAAAGCGGCACATTCAAAGGTTGATTTTATTTCAAAGCCAAAGTGATCCTTCAATCACTTGTGGACAATGTGTACTTTTCGTAAGGGTCGACATTTCATGTGAGTGACCCTGTATATGAATAGTGGAAATGACTTTCCAAAAAAAAAAAAAAAAAAACTGCAAAACATGAGACCGTTTTAGCGAAATTTTGCAGACGTTCCCATATGTTATTAACTTATTAATAAATCTTCTTAACGGGCTTTCTTTCATTCGTAAGTTAAAACTATGCAGGCAGGCGATCGACTTCCTGTATAAACAATGAGTAAATCGTTCATCTTCTCTTATTAGACTACCTGATATTTATAACTTAACTGAAACAATATTTCGCCTCGTGTATTACAAAAAAAATCTTAGTTAAAACATACTGTACGTATATTCCAAATATTCAGGTAACTCCACATCTTTAAAACAGATCACTGTGATCGGTGAGACTTGTTAAAGCATCTAAACGACAGCTTAGTGAAACAGCACATTATTCCCAGTCGTGTCCAACTATTAGGTGTAAGAAAAAACACAAATATGATTTGAATTACAAACCCCATATCCATCTCACTTTGACTGCTTTTCTAACCCTCCAAAACCGGTATAAAATTTATCAAACTGACAGCCAAATGAAGAGCGTGCCTCAGCACCTATTCAAAAGATCAGTGAAGTTAATATTCAGGTATGAACTTGAAAAAGTACAAAAATCTGAAAAAATAAGCTTTCCTAAAAGGGGATGTGATTATAATCTCTATTTCAACAAATGCTTAAATAAAGACCTATTAACAGTGATTAATAAGTAACAACTGTTACCTACATTTTAGCAACTTTTTGCCATTTTGTTCTCATGAAACATAAATCAAACTTTTAGTAAATACGGAAAAAAATTCTTATAAAACTTTTTAATACCATTTACAATATTTGTCCTCCGTTCTTTTTATGCAATATCCGTAGCTTCCTGTGTTCGTGTCTTCAAAGTTCGTGACTACAAAGGGCAATACAGAAACGTAGGATGAAGCGTGGAGTGTCTTTATTCCTTCTTCCTCTCAATTCCTTTATTGTTGTCTACATATTTATTTATGTTGAAATATTGTCAATAAATGAATGAAAAAATTGCGTAACTCCATCAATAGTTTAAGCTGTAAAAAACATTTCATCCCAATAGCTTTAAAGTTTTTAAATAGGAGTACATATTTATTATGAAGTGTTGGAGTATCGATGTTTAAAAATACAGTGATAAATCTAAACCTACACAAAGGCCCATCTCTCCGACTCAAACTACCTCTAATAAAAATTTTGTAGATATTGGTGTTTTAACAAAAAAAACTTGATTAAAAAACATTGGAGTTTAAGAGTATCAAAGTGTCTACAACTCAATCAACGACTGCAACTTATACTTTTTAAAAACTGGATAACTATTTAAATAAAATGTAATAATAATCTTTATTCTTCGACACGGTTTTTCTCCCGTGTAAGGAAGTTTTGACAACTGTTTGGCATTTCACAATACAAAACGTCAAATTATTTTTAACAGATTTAAAGCAAGTTTAAGCCTTGTTGACTCTAATTCGAAGAATAAAATGTTGTATTCCACTCGTTTGAGTGTAAATCGGACGCTTTATTCCACCTCGTGGATGGTAAACCACTCGTTACACTCGTGGTTTAAAAATCCACTCGGTCAAATAAAGAGTCCGATTTACACTCAAACTCGTCGAATAAATAACTATTTTCTATTTCAGTGTTAGAATAGGTCTATTCCAGCACGCGAATGACGTCATTTGCGTGCTGCACTGAGAACAATGAATAGTAACAGCTAAATGATAGATTAGTTTGACTAAGAAAAGTTTAATACTAATCCATGTATGTTCTCAAGCAATAACCAACATTGGAAAATAACATGTCGGGTTTTCCATTAAGTTATTGATTTATTATTATTGAACAAAATATTCTTTACGGTATTGTTATTTAGTATGTAAACTATAGATCGTAATAAATAAGTAATAATTTAATAGTTAATAAATCTATTTAAATTTTTGTTTAGTCAATAATGTATTTTCTTTACATGATAACCAATGGAAACGATTATTCAACATTTTATTCTTTTTTAACCAAAATAAAGATCTTAACATATAACAAACGGAATTTCAAATGTAAATGCGTAAATATTACTTGGAAAAATTGCGCGCATGCTCACCACAAGATGCAGTTGCAGTTGCATGTTGTGTGTGGTGAATGTGCTCCAACTTTGTTTAAACGAGTCTTTACATGAACGAATAGTTTAATGGTCATTTGTTTTTTCTGTTATATTTGTGTTTGTGTTTTGAGGAGTGCAGGAGTACGGTTGACGAAAAGTGCCAAAAGCTGGTGAAGCAGTGGCAAAAATTTGAAGGTTAGTATAATGATATTTACAATCGCCGGATCAGCCCACCACCAGAAATTTTTAATTGTAACACGCTATGCGTATTAAGTTAAAAATATTTTTATGAGCAATAGATTCAAGCAGTGGCTGATTTGGACTGTTGCAAACTACATTCTCCATAATGTTATTTCAACTGCAATAATTTCATTTTGTAAATAATGTTGTATATTGTCGATAAAAACTTTTGTTAAATATTAAGCATTTATATTTAATGTTAAACTGATGGAATCTAACTATCTACTTCTTGGTTTTTCTTATTCAGATGAAGGAATGACATATGATATTTTGCTGGATTTTGTTCAGAGTTTCCTTCCCCAGCTGGTGCCAAAATTTGATGGCCAATTCAAATTGATGCGGCATATTAAAGAGTACAAATCTGCATCTTTGGTAAGTTTTTCAATTTTGAAGCCTATTTTTTAAATTTATGAGTGTTAATGCAGTGATTGACGTCCTGGCATCCCCGTCCCCGTGCAGACTAAATACATAATTTGTACTTAATGATGTTTTAAATGTTTATTATTTTTCTTAATAAATTGTTCTAAATAATATATGTACAGTTTTATTTTTTTTGTTAGGTTTATATATCTGCTGGTGGCTATACTAATTAGCAATCCGGTATATTTTTACCTAAAAAATATTTTTCCCTTTAAGATATACTTCTTAACTATCAAGAACACATCTTTTAATATCTAATGCGAGATTATTAATCTTTAATGATCCTTGTTTCTTGTTAATAAATATTTCTTATTATTAACACTGCAATGATAATATTAAAGTAGATGTTAACTTTTTATAAAATCAGAATCACTTAAAAACTAAGAAATGCTATCTTTGGAAATTCCAAACAAATTATTTATTCTCTGATAACAATAGTTTCTTCCGCCGTATTCTAAAAAATTATTAGTTTACATTTAAGCTAAATCTTTAACTAGTAAAAAACTGTTCTCTCAGTGTGGAATAAGTCGTTCGCGGTAATTCAATTCATTTTCAAATGTGAAAATAAGAATAATTTTTATTTTTTACAGCCGCCTAAAATTATTCCACACATAAATGTCACCAACCGTCGCAAAATTCTCTAGAAAAAAAAATTAATTTTCGTTTTTTAATTTATAAAATGATATAAAGCGGCGAAATAGAAAAAATAGAATAAAGCACTTGTTGCAGAAGGTTCTTCAAGCACTCATTTGTTCCTCAACTCGCCGCTTCGCGGCTCGTTTCGGAATTTCAAATTTGTGCTTGAATAGATACCTTCTGCAACTTGTACTTTAATATACTATTCTCTGCTTTTTAAGTCCTATCACATTGACGGTTTTATTATTTTAACAATGATGTCACTTTGACAAATGAGTTTACGCAAGTTAAATAACAAAAATGTTTGTGAAAAACATAATTTTAATAAACAACAACTCAAAGAAACAGCTTTAAGGTAAAAACCAAAGTCGTTTTTAACAATAACTATCATTATTTAATTAATAAATTAATTGTCAAAGTGACATATAGTTAAATAATTAAAACCGCCAATGTGATACTGAAAAGACTTAAAAATCAAGAGAAAAATAAACTTTTCTTTCTACTGAGTTAGAATAATGAAGTTTTAATTGCAGATTTGCTGGTTTCAAGTAAAGCAAAAACTTTTTTTCCTTTGCACACTGAGAGAACAGTTTTTTACTTGTTATTAGTTATATAGTTATACTAGTTATTTAGCTTAAATGTAAACTAATAATTTTTTAGAATACGGCGGAAGAAACTATTGTTATCAGAGAAGAAATAATTTGTTAGGAATTTCCAAACATAGCATTTCTTAGTTTTTAAGTGATTCTGATTTTATAAAAACTTAACATCTACTTTAATATTATCATTGCAGTGTTAATAATAAGAAATATTTATTAACAAGAAACAAGGATCATTAAAGATTAATAATCTCGCATTAGATATTAAAAGATGTGTTCTTGATAGTTAAGAAGTATATCTTAAAGGGAAAAATATTTTTTAGGTAAAAATATACCGGATTGCTAATCAGTATAGCCACCAGCAAATATATAAACCTAACACAAAAATAAAACTGTACATATATTATTTAGAACAATTTATTAAGAAAAATAATAAACATTTAAAACATTATTAAGTACAAATTATGTATTTAGTACTGCACGGGGACGGGGATGCCAGGACGTCAATCACTGCATTAACACTCATAAATTAAAAAAATAGACTTTAAAATTGAAAAACTTACCAAAGATGCAGATTTCTACTCTTTAATATGCCGCATCAATTTGAATTGGTCATCAAATTTTGGCACCAGCTGGGGAAGGAAACTCTGAACAAGATCCAGCAAAATATCATATGTCATTCCTTCATCTGAATAAGAAAAACCAAGAAGTAGATAGTTAAGATTCCATCAGTTTAACATTAAATATAAATGCTTAATATTTAACAAAAGTTTTTATCGACAATATACTACATTATTTACAAAATGAATGAGAATGTAGTTTGCAACAGTCCAAATCAGCCACTGCTCGAATTTATTGCTCAAAAAAATATTTTTATCTTAATAGCGTGTTGCAATTAAAAATTTCTGGTGGTGGCTGATCCGGCGATTGTAAATATCATTATACTAACCTTCAAATTTTTGCCACTGCTTCACCAGCTTTTGGCAATTTTCGTCAACCGTACTCCTGCACTCCTCAAAACACAAACACAAATATAACAGAAAAAACAAATGACCATTAAACTATTCGTTCATGTAAAGACTCGTTTGAACAAAGTTGGAGCACATTCACCACACACAACATGCAACTGCATGTTGTGGTGAGCATGCGCGCAATTTTTCCAAGTAATATTTACGTATTTACATTTGAAGTTCCGTTTGTTATATGTTAAAATCTTTATGCTAGTTAAAAAAGAATAAACTCTTGTTGAATAATCGTTTCCATTGGTTATCATGTAAAGAAAATACATTATTGACTAAACAAAAATTTAAATAGATTTATTAACTATTAAATTATTACTTATTTATTACGATCTATAGTTTACATACTAAATAACAATACCGTAAAGAATATTTTGTTCAATAATAATAAATCAATAACTTAATGGAAAACCCGACATGTTATTTTCCAATGTTGGTTATTGCTTGAGAACATACATGGATTAGTATTAAACTTTTCTTAGTCAAACTAATCTATCATTTAGCTGTTACTATTCATTTTTCTCAGTGCAGTTTTGGCGTAAAATCAAAGATAATTTTTTTTTCCTCTTGTAAACTCAATCCGGGGATATACTGTATATGGGAAAATATGAATTTACTGTTGAACTGATTAACCATTCCGGTACAGGGTGTTTCACGTAATTTTACGAGGCCTGCACCTGTAAGATGCAATCAGTAATACATATTCCGATACAAACTCGATTACAAATTTTGAAAAATTGGATAATCTTCTCTAGTTTGTTCACCCCTTTCAAAAATTACAACGTTTTTAGCTAATTAGTGATTAAGATAGATAGTTCTCTTGAGAGAACAAATGATAATTGTTTCTGAAAAACTGCAGTTTATGTTTATTAATGAAACAGTGATTAGTTTCACAACTACTGTCTTGGGTTTCCAAAAATTGAATAATTAAATGTGTATTTTTTGTGTTTTGTGACTTTTGTACATCTGGGTGCGTATACATTAGGCGCAAGCCTCGTAAAGTTGTGTGAAACAGCCCTGTATATACTAAAGTCATTATTAATGGTTGTTTACATTTTGTAAATCGTCCCATCTTAAATAACTTCGCTAAAATCAACAATATTGTATGTTTAGGCAAGAGAGAAACTTTTTTAATTATGCAATTAAAGGATGCATTGTGAATACCTAATCTTGCGGATCTAATAATTGAGTTTATTGACATTACCGATTTGTCTTTGCACACTACTGAAAACGCAGAATCACAGCGTCTTTTTAAAATCCTCTGACTCAATACTAAAAGTTACAAAAAATGAATCATGAGATCTTTTTGTTTTCTAATGCATAGTTTTTATTTGTTTCTATAAATTACGTGGATGTGATAAAAGCGCCGGTATTAAATAAATATCAACCTCAAGCAATGTTTTTACAGATACATAATATTCATATTAACAAACACAATTGTTTCTAAAATTTAAATTGTAGGCCTGTTTCTCATTTTACCATTGGAAAAAAGAGTATAATTTTTAGGTGTTATCTCTTTTTTTAAAAGCTAAGCATTTTTCAAAGTTTCAAATTTGTGGAAAAATGTGTTCAGAATAACAAAATCAATAATCCTCTCTAACACAGAAAAAACGTAAAACGTTAAACTAAAATTTTTGCTGCGGTAACAACATCCCTTGCAGGAAGTATGAGAACTGAAAACGTGCACCAAGGGAACCATATTATTATCTCTGCTCTGACACAGCTGTAGGCAATCCCTGAACAAATTCGAGTCGGTGACCATTCAGCACCCTGAGGCCTCACGGGGCTCGTCTACTAACCCCGACGTTTGGTTACGCCTTATTGGCTCTCAGTTTAATTCGAGCTCGGATAGGAATACGATCGTTAAAAGAAACTCTCTTCCAAAGTTGTTAAAGTAAACCCACACTAGAGTATATTACTCCCAAAGTTTTAAATTGTCTTTGGGGATTTTATCTTGATCGAATGCGCTGAAAGTCCCGGAGGTTATATAGGTAGCTAAAAATCAGCGTTACGTAAATTTTAAGGAAAGTAAGTATGACAAATTAGATATTATCGTCACAAGTGCACACATTTTAGATTCCCACAAAATGTGGGAACAGCTGCAATAATATTAACAAACCACAATACATAACAAACACATAAAATATGGTCAAATTAGCTAAACAGGCTAGTTTTTAAAAAAATTGACAAAATTTTACAATTCATTTCATATTGTCTAGTAAAATAAGCTTCCCGGCCCCATTATTTTGAGTGAACTATTACGAAATCAGAGCTTCTAAGTAGGTATGTACACTCAGAAAAGTTGAAAATGACGTGTCTATAAACCGACCCTCATTATTTGGGTCCTCCTACCTAACCGCAGTTATAAATCATCTGCGAGGAGAAAGTAATAAAAATGCTTTTGCATTTGGCCTCAACTTTTCTTTTAAGTAAATGTTGTCAGGTGATATTATTTCATTAATGATAGTTATTATAATTAAACGTGTGTAAAGTGTGTTATACGTTGCGTTATACTGAAACGAGCAAGTTTGTAATTTTAAAACGTCATGATTCTGTCTCAGTGGAAAGAAAAGTAAATTTTTTCTTGATTTTGGGATTTTTCTCTGCTTTTTAAGTCCCACCATAATGGCGGTTTTATTTTTTTGACAGAATTGTAACTTTGACAATTAATTAATTAATTATTATAATTATCGACAAAACAATAACATTCTGAAGATTTGTTGCTCTCATTCATGAAAAATAATAAAACTTCAAAGCATGAGATATTATTTTATTAATAATTATTATAATTAAAGACAAAAATTGTTTTAAATTTAAATAATTAATTTTATTTATTTCAATAAAAAGCAAAAATTATAGATTTTACAAATATTTTATGCATAATCACAAATTAATATTAGTAATGTGTATGACATTCATTGTTGGCTAAACATTCATGAAGTCGTCCATGCATACTATCCAAAGAATTTTGGCAAATTTGTGAGTGGCGGAAATGGGTCCCAAACGTTATTAACGTGCTGCGCCAATTTTTTTATTTTAAATTTCGTTCTCGAACTTTGGGTTGAAAAAAACTATATTGCCCTATAAATTTTCTATTGGATTTAGACGAGGCGAATGAGAAACCCATCGTATAATTTCGAATTCCTCATTTCATTTCTGACCTGATCGTCCAGTTAAAATAATCTAAATATAATTCTATGAAGGATCGCTTTGAAGCTTTATTATTTTTCACAGAAATACCAACTAATGTTTAGGTTCGAGATTGTAAGAACCAAAATGAAAACAACCAAAAGATTCAATAAAGTGTCACAAAGGTGGTGGGATTTTAAAACTAATTTACGATTCGTAGAAGTAGTGAATCCCAATTAAAAGTGTTGAAAAACAATTAATATTCAGCTATAATGAGAGCAACAAATCTTTGCAGCATTTTATTCTTTTACTGATAATACCGGTTACAATAATTAATTAATTAATTGTCAAAGTTACAATTCTGTCTACTCCTTATTGGATCCTCTTGGTATGGAAACGATGAACAAAAATACGATTAGACCCGTCACACCAAATTTTTATTTCAAACATAACGCGTTTCAACCAGGTGAGAATAAAAACTGTTTTATCTTTATTTTTATTTTTTTAGTTTTTATTCTCACCTGAGGATGACCACTTTGTGGTTGAAACGCGTTGTTTGAAATAACAGTTTGGTGTGACGGGTCTAATCGTGTTTTTGTTTACAATTCTGTCGAAAAAATAAAAACCCCATTGTGATGAAACTTAAAAAGCAGAAAAAATCCCAAAAGCAAGAGAAAATTTACTTTTCTTTCTTTCCATTGAGACTGAATAGTGACGTTTTAAAATTACAAATTTGCTTGTTTCAGTATAACACACCGAATAACACATTTTACACGCCCTTAATTATAATAATTATTATTAATGAAATAAAATCCCATAACAAAATTTACTTAAAAGAAATGTTGAGGCTAAATGCAAAAGCATTTTTATTAGTTTAGTTTATAACTGTGGTTTGGTAAGAGAAAAAATAAATAATGAGAGTCGGTTTATGGACACGTCATTTTCAACTTTTCTGAGTGTACATACGTAATAAGTCCGGCAATGAGCCGGTAAGCAACACAATAAAAATCAAATCAATTTTATTGGCAAATTTTCTTGAAACAATATGAAATTATAATTATTTTCGGCTATTAAGAAGGCCATAATGTCCGAGAGAGTTGTTTGAGGCCGACGAAGCAGGGCCCCGCGGTCGTTGTGGCCCTCAACAACACGTGTGGTACGTACATTTTTTGTCGTATTAAATTACCATACTTGTTTAAAAAAAATATTTTCAAATTTTCAAACTGTCAAAGCTGTTAAAAAGCCGAGCGTTAAAAGAGAAGAGTACTGGTAAAACCTTTTAACAGTTCTGTTACTAGGGTATTATGGATAGATTAACGATTGTTTGTTAAATGTTATTCATACTATAACAACACGGAACGACGAAAAATACATTATAATGCACATCCGGTAAGCCTCTGACTGTACTACTCATTCCCATATCTTAACATTTAAAAATCTCATTCGTACTGTAATACTGGACTTATAATCTAAATAAATTACTTCCAGGGAGGTACAGGAATTAAAGTCTTCTTGCACAAAAATTAAAACTTTTATTGGTTGAAAGTGTTGAAACATGTTTCGGGCACTAACTTGTTCCATCATCAGTCTAGATTGTTAATAACAAACTATAAATTTTTGAAGATTACAATACAGTTTTTAAAAGTACTCACACAAAAAAAAATCGGAAAATTGGTTCTTAAAAAACGTCATACAGAACTCGCGCCCCAGAGAAAAATGGCATATAAGGTAAGATATCAGGAGCATATAAAAAATGTTAAAAAAATTTATCTATAAAATTTCGAAGTTATGAGAGTTTAAATTTTGCACTTTGACTCTACTTATTTCTGTTGGAAAAATGATTTTCAAAGTTTTTTTGATACAGGTTATTAGAAGAGGAAGCTACGTCCTAAATTGTAACTCTGTTCAATGTTATTTGTGGCTTTTATTAGCAAATTTTTTGTACTTTTACTAAATAATTGTAAAAAAAAAACATATACAAGATCATCATTATCATTAAATAGACAAAAAGAAATGTCAAATGTCAAAAAATAAATGTCAAAATTTTTTTACAGATAGAATTTTTTAAACATTTTTTCCCATGTTCCTGGTATCTTACCTTACTGGAAAATTTTCTTTGGGGCGCGAGTTCTGGTGCACCCTGTATTTTTGTAGTACTTTATTATCATTCATCAATTAGTTTTTTTGATTAAATAAATAGTATAAGCAAAAACGATTCGTTCCATATTTTCTATTCACCAGGTAGACAGACAAAGTTTAATATTAAAATAGCATGTTAAAGAACGCGTTTCGTAAGGCAAGTTTTGTAGAACGACTTCAGGTTTGAAGCGAGTAGGAAGTGCGAGTTTTATAAAGAACGAATTCCCACAAATGAAACAAGTTTTTTATGCTTTTTTTTTCTATTTTGCGAGTTTCACGTACTTTTTTAACATAAAAGTCAATTTTTCAAAATTTAGGAACTTTTGCCCTTTTGGTGGTTGGTAATAAATGTCACAAAGTTTGAAAAATTCGATTTTCGAAGTATCAAGTCTCGAGTGTTAAATTTTATTTTAAATTTTGTTTAACTAACAAGGAATACAGTTGGAGACAAAATACTTTGGTCGTCACTTTTCTGACACTTTAATATAATTCAAGCTTTAACGTTAAAATGAATGACAATTTCAAATTAATGACATCTATTATATTTTTCTATCAAAAATATGTACAACTTGTCAACTATGATTGACAGTAGCTAAAAATAAGGTTAACAGTCCTAAAGCATGCTTTACAATTTAATGTCACTGAAGTGACATTGACGACCAAAGTATTTTGTCTCCAACTGTACAGTCAACTTTATAAAAAAAGTCAAAATAATGTGTCAAAAAACGTTATTATTCCCAAATATTTGTTGTGTCGTTTACCAACTGTCTTTAATCTGAGAGTCATCATCAACTCTCTCTTTTGAATTCATATGAACACGTAATTTTAGGTATTTGTAAAGAGAAAAATTTTACGTATGGACACATCATCATTTTCTTCTTTTTTAATAGGTATATCTACATCTTTAAAAGCGACAAAAAATAATTGCAATTTTTTAAATTTTGCATAAGTTAATACCTACTGTTTAGTAAATTTAAGTACATTTTACTAGTGCGTCATTTTTGTGACATCTGCTAGTATTTGTAGCGTTATTTCAGAAATACAATAGTAAGAAGTGTAAAAATATTTTTTTCCTGCGACAACTATCTTAAAGTCATAGAGCATCCTTGGTAAAAAAGTTAATCTTTTCGTTGCTAAGTAGAATGAAAAATAAAGTTTCTGATTCACCTCAACGGTAAAAAATGACAATGTAGTGTGAAAACAATAAATTGTATTGTGTGTAGTAGACATCTTGTTTTGTCATTTTAAAATATGATTTTGATTGTCACTATCCTGCTATCGATAATTAATTGATTAAAATAATAAATAATTCATAAAGGTCGTAGAAAAAAACATTGTGTTCTACTTGTGAAAAAAGCTTTCTTCATGCTCGCGTTATAGCATAGAATTCGCTATTAAACACTTGTAGAACAAATAACTATTACAATAGCAATGGCCTACAAACGTTGTTTTGTGGTTATAATCGTAGTTGGTAATTCTATTATGAAAATATAACAATTAAATGCTAATTTTCTGATTTTGTTTGTGTTTTGTCTCATTCAAGCATAGAATATGAATAAAACCGATTAACTATTTGGCGGAAACAAAATGAGATAAGTTAATGTAAAGCGTACTTACGTTTACATGCTTTGCGATGAGTAATTTGTTTTGTGGGATCTCTATAAAAACCCTCTCTGCAATAATGACAATGTCTTCCTGCCGTATAGTGTCGACATTTTAAACAAACACCACCGGAAACTCTTCCGGACAGTTTATAAAGTTCCATGTTGAATCGACAACGACGAGCATGTTGGTTGCATTCACAAGCTGAAATAAAGAAATAAGATAAAAATATTAGAAACCCTAAGAGAAAATATTCATTTAAGCGGCCCGTCATGCTGTTAACATGCTGTAAAACTGTTCCTAAGTGTCTATGCATCAAGTAGACTAACATCCAGTTGTCTGTCTACTGTAACTGTAGTATAAACCACTAAATACGCAGAAGCGTACTGTCATCTCCTTCAGATTTTCTGAGTAACTCTTTTCTCAAACTTTCTACTTTTTCATTGTGTGGTAAAGTTGTTTAAAATCTAAGATTTTTTTCTATTTTGTGGTTGTTATTTTAATTTTTATTGTGTGTTCTGTCGTTTTAGGCACTATAGCTTACAGAAAAGTAGGCAAACGAAATGGTATGTAACATTTAAAATTACGAATGCACAAATACTTTCGAATAATCTTGCTTTTACACTCTATTTGCATCGTTAAAATTTTTAAAACCTCAAGAATTACGTTAATTATCCAACCACTCATAAATAAATACAACCATACAAATTCATCATAAGCATGAATAACGTTGTTTAAAAATATTCACTTTAATCTATTGGCAATCCTGACTTTAATTAGGTATTCAAGGTTACCAATGGAGTACGCTTTTAATTAACAATTCAACAATCTTGAGGGGTTGTACGTCAAGTATTTGTCGAGCAAAATCGTATCCGGTTGTTTCAAATTATTGAAAAAAATACTTTCAAATCTGTTATCAACAAACTCAATCTTTCTGAATCATTTCGTAGTAGATTTTTATTATTTCACTTTTACTTTGTATTTTTGAAGGTGCATTTCCGACACATTTTGTATAAGTTACGTTAAACACATCAATCTTTTCTATCAATGTTCTTAATTTACCTACAGCATGTACTTGAAATATGCAGGATAATGCAAAGAAAATGCAAACTAATGTCTCTCTACTGTTGTTTCGACACATTACATGCAACATGAGAAATTGCAACAAGTCAGTTTTTAATCAATCAATAAAACTAATAAAAGAAGATATTTTTTTCAGGACCTGTTGACTTGTAAATTTAAACGATAATTGCTATAGTATAGTATCAAAAAATTGTTCATAATCCATAATGATTTATACATTTGTAATAAGACTACTTACACATATGGCACACACTTTTGCATGCCCCCGAGAGAAGTATAGATGTAACCTTTCTCGGATAGTATTAACAATAACAAAATACAGACAATCAATAAAACCATTTTTTTTATTCAAATTTTCTACAGGGTGTTTCACATAACTTTACGAGACTTGCGCCTAATTTACGCACCCAAATATACAAAATTCATAAAACACTAGATACAAAAATACACATTTAATTATTTAATTTTTGAAAACCCATGACAGTAGTTGTCAAACTAATCACTGTTTCATTAATAGTCATAAACTGCAGTTTTTAAGAAACAATTATCATTTGTTCTATCAAGAGACGGCATGGATATGATTCTAGTTTATCTATCTTGATCACTAACTAACTAAAAATGTTGTAATTTTGGAAAGGGTGAACAAACTAGAGAAGATTATCCAATTTTTCAAAATTTGTAATAGAGTTCGTATCGAAATATGTATTATTGATTGCATCTTACAGGCGCAGGCCTCGTAAAATTATGTGAAACACCTTGTATTTCATTGTTTATGTTAAAGGTTTGAAGTATCGCAATGCATTGATAGCAGATCTTTAAAAGAGATATTTTGTATTTATTAGAGTTGTGCATTTGACCGGTGAAAAAGTTTCCAGTCATTTGACATTATTTGACAATATTAAAAAAAGTGTTTACTAAACCTTATTTTTTTAGATTTGTTCTTTTTATTTTTAATAAAATAAACAACGCCTTAATATTAAATTAATATTGATTTATTTAATTATGAATGACATTTTGTGTATCGCCCTCATTATTAAGACGAGACAAAACGTGCATACACTACACGTATGACTGTAGAGCAGGCGCACTGTATATTTGACTGTTATACGGGTCAAACGGTCAAAAAAAATTGGGTCAATTGACCACGGCACAATTCTAGTATTTATAGAAATTATCTTTGTTGTCATTAATATTATTACCTATTATACAGACGATTCAGATAAGATAATAAGCCTGACGATATGGCGATGCAACCCAAAAAACAAATTCCATTTACGCCTTTGATCCAATTTAAATTAGGATTGGCAAGTTAAATCCAAGTTATCATCTTATGTCACTCTGACATCAGTGCAGAGAACGATCATTAGTGCCATTCAGTTCTCGCAGAATGATAGAGAAGTCTTTTCGGTGTAAACCCAATACAAAAATGTATGAAAGAATTAAACATTAAAGGTAGGCAAACAGTTTTTTTACAAATCATAAATTGCTTGTCAAAACACTATCAGAGCAACATAAGATAACTTGGACTGCAAATGCAAATCGTAATTAAAATTAGATCAAAACGTAAACAAAATTTGTTTTTTGGGTTGCATCGCCAGAACGGCGGGCTCATTATCTTATCTGAATCACCCTGTATTTAAAAAAATATATTTTCAAAAAGCCATTAGTGTAATAAAATCTGTAAGTGTGAAACAGTCGTAATGTAAACATTAAAGAACAATACATCAAATAAATTTAGATTGAATAAGAGCAGATGAATCTGACAGGACTGCAGGCAAAGTACACATCTCATTAGGGTTCTGCATTTCGTAGATGTTGCCCTGGAGCTTACAAGGGAAACAAGCTATTCTGTTTCTGACAGGACATTAAATTCGAATCATTTATGTGTGTAAATATAGCTTTATGCTTGCATCGAGGATTTTTATGAATTTTCATCTTTCTTTAAATACACGGTTAATCTAAATGATTCTAACATCCAGTCGCTTTTGATAACATTATTTTAAGTGTAGATGGGCTAAAAATTCCACGAGTGTGAAGAAGCTTCAAAAATACCGGTGTTTCGTTTTTATCGTTACAAATTTATACAGGAGATAGAATATTCAATGAGGCGAATTATAAAAATATTTCTGTTCATATACACAATGTCCTAAAATAAGACACACAAGTTCTGTTTTTTTTTTTAATGAAAACACCAAATTTTTGTGACATTTTTGGATTCGCCATTAAATTGTTAATACTACCTATTGTTAATACTGCCTACTACGATTTTTTGAAAAAGACAAAATATAAATAGCAATAACTCGACTTTTTCAGATACAACATTCTATATTTTATTGCATCATTGCATGGCATTTTTTGTGAGCTTTTTGTCGATATAGGGTCTATAGCGTCTACTTTGTAAAATTTGTGAGATGTGTGCAAAATAAGAAATATTGGTGTTCAAATCTACTTCTTCTAACATTTGGGTAGATGTCCGCGAAGACAATGTAAATACCTTTCACCATTCAGCACATTGTCGAAAAAGTAAGATCCAATAATGTGATCTTCAATGATCCCTCCCCAAACATTAAGCGATCATCGCTTTTGGTGATCATCAATCCTCAACCAGTGAGGATTTTCGATTCCATAATAATGCATAACGTCTTTTGACCGACCCGTTGTTCTTAAACGATCCTTTATCTGAAAACAATCTTTTATTTAAAGTATTATTATCTTCTACAATCATACCATTCATCTGAATACAAAACGCAACTATTTGCAAAATCATTATCATACAATTCTTGATGTAGGTTCAAATGATAAGGGTGGAATTTATGTCTTAGCATTATTCTGTTCACACTACTTTGTGAAATATCTGTTTCCGCTGCTATGTCTCTAGTGCTTAAGTGAGGTTCTTCCTGTAGCATCAACAAAACTTGCAACTCATTTCCCTCATTGATTCGACCACCAACAATTTCCTTTTTGGAATAAGAAACATTAGCAATTAGTTCAAACCGATGAAATAAAGACATTCTGCTTGCTAATAAAGGATCTCTGTCAGCTTCACCAATACGGAAAATCATATTCACTAATTCTTCAAGAGTGAAATTCATTATAGGCAATAATTAAAAGTACACGAAAGTGACAAATTTTACGACAGCGGCCTATTCAATTCCTTTTTTTTTTTGGTAAAAAACTTTTATAAAGTAGAGACCCCACAAACCCTATATCGACAAAAAGAAAGCTCATGAAAAATGCCATGCAATAAATACATATAGAGTGTTGTATTTGAAAAAGTCATTTTCAAAAAATCGTAGTAGGCGATGGAACATCAACTCAGAGTTTGCCTTCATTTTATGTCGATAACTTGGATAGAAAAAAGTTATGGAGCTTGCACGCACCCCTGTGTCACCCAGTATGTATAATAAATGAAATAAAATATTTTTTATTATACCTGCATCACAATCACTGATTAAAACACGCAAAAGCGTGCATAAAGGGGCCTTTAAAGCTCTAGTGCTTTAAAGTTGCCATGGTAACAATAAATTTAGTTAGAAATTTAGATAATGCTAACACGAACGAATTTATTTATTTATTGAAATACACATGAATTATACAATTATGTTGTTTGAAAATTGTAACCCGGAACGTTTAATTACATCGTTATTATTTAAACTAGTAGAAGACTCCTCCCATTGCGCTGTTTCACATACATTCCTTTTTGGAACCACAGATGTAATAATATTACTTCCACTTACTGCCCCAATAGTGTGCCTTGACACACAAAGTTTATTCGTGGTAGACTCTTCAACATACGAATTTGCCACCGTTGAAGACTTCCACCCATCTTGTCGTTTAAGTTCATCCACACTCATTCCAATATTTGCCATGATTGTTGCAGAAGTCCGTCGAAACGCGTGGCCTGTGTATTTTTTAGCATCTGGAAGCTTTAGATACGCCGCAACAAGAGACGGACATTGACCAAACAACTATTTTGATTGAAGTGGATTCTTCAATATAGTCACTACGCCACTTGCCACTAGCCACTACGTACTTGCACTACGCAAATTTGGATTTTTCCGGAATTAATCGCAGTTCTGCTTGTTCTGCTAGCCTTTTAATATCTTTTGGTTTCATAAATTTTTGTTTAATTTGAAAGCGATCATTGCAGTATCCTAAAAAATCTTATATAGGGTAGACAATCTGTTAGTTTCTTTGTAAGATTGTTATTAAAACTACACTGTTGAATATTTTTGAATGATTGTTGTTGCTTTGTTCAAGAGAGTACACCTTCCCCGATTATTTATGAAAAACTATTTCAGTTAAATGGTTGGCTCGGCTGGCTTTGCAGTAGCCCGTTCTCTTAACCAAATTTTGCAATACATTGTCGATTATTTGTCTCTATTTCACGAATAGCTCGATGCATGTTTTCTTTAAGTGCGTCAATTGTTTGTGGATTGTTGAAGTAACAACGTTCTTTAACATTTCCCTATAAAAAATAGTCTAACAGCATCAAATCGCATTTCGCTCAAAAATTATTCTCAACTTTCGCACAGTTTTTGCAACACAACTCTCACTTTGAAAACAATTTTTCAATATTTCCCAGCGTTGTTCAAGCGTAAAACGATTTATTTTTCACAACGAAGGTTTGACACTATGCAGGGTGTTCGTTTTTCGAGCTCCACCATGGGGATCTCAGTTATTATAAGAGATACGAGGTCGGTTAAATTAGGGCAAAGTATATTTATGACGAACAATAATCTAAAAGAAAATTTAATGTGTCATTATTAGTTTTTCCTACGACCATACAGGGTCAGTAACAGTAATGTGAGCTGGATGAAAATGAGTAAAGCCGTCAAAATGACAAGTAATTGTCCACTGCTTCAAGGACTCTAATTTCATTTTCTGGGCCAGTAGAAGTCCACGGACGGGTCTTTCATTGGGAGCCAATCTTGTGGTAACTTGGCTTCCAGTTTTCTAAATGTTTCAGGAACCGGATGCATTCGATTTGGATACCTCTCAGAAGTAACACTCCTGTGACTGACCTTGTATACAAAATTAGATCATAACGCATAATTACATATGCGCGAAAATTGGCAATATCGTGCGAGGCCAAAAACCTGTGCGATTTGTTTTCGCGCTGTGTGTTTGAAATCTAACGCAAAATTCACACTCGAATGTTTTGTATATTTTCATTCAACGTATTTTTTTGTATCCATTATAAAAAATAAATCGTTATGAAAAAAATATATGTTCGTAAGAAAAAAATATTTATGGTCGTAGGAAAAATAGTGTACAAAACTTGCAGGAAAGTGTCTAACGCACTCGCGGAATTGCCTGCACTCGGCTAACGCCTCGTGCGCAACTTTCACGCTTGTGCGTTATTTATCACTTTCCGTGCTCTTATGTAATATACTATTTGAATTATTGGAAAAAAACGGAAATTTGTAATTTTTTGTTTTTATTTTTTAAACAAAAACTAAAACACCTAGACGTTTTTAAATAGGACGTTTTACACTTTTTTGGATTTTCTTATGGACGCCATTTGGTTTCTAAATTTTTGAAAAGTCTTTTTGTTTCTGATTACAACGATGTATCACACGATATGATTAAATTTTTCATGCTGATCAAAATTAAAAAAAAGCGTTTTTTTTAAAGAGTGCTTTGGAAAAAGGCCACCAATTTTAATTAACAAACTAAATTTTGACAGTTCAACTGAATTTGGATCTGGAAGTCACATTTCCGTCAAACTTACCTACTTAAAACCAAAGTTTTGAAATAGGAACAACATGATAAACTAGAATTTACTCTTCACAAAACAAAACAACACAAAGTTATAAAAGATGCTCGAATGCACCACCTTCAAAATTTAGTTTGTTAGTTAAAATTGTTGGCATTTTTTCCGAAGCACACTTTGCAAAAACCCTTTTTTCTAATTTTGATCAGCATGTAAAATTTGATCATATCGTGTGATACATCGTTGTAATCAAGAACAAAAAGACTTTTCAAAAATACAGAAATCAAATTTGGCATCCATAAGAAAATACAAAGTTGAGTGTTGTAACTCTGATATCAAGAGCGCCTCGGAAAATATGATGATTTAGATTCCTTGTAAAAAAGTGTCTTAATAACGTCCGAGTTAAAAACGTCTAGGTCTTTTAGTTTGCGCTTGAAAAAATAAATACGAAAATTACAAATTTCCGTTTTTTCCAATAATTCAAAAACTAATAATGACACATTAAATTTTCTTTCAGATTATTGTTCAGCATAAAAATGTGCAACTTTGCCCTAATTTAACCAACCTCGTATCTCTTATGATATCTGAGATCCCCATGGTGGAGCTCGAAAAGCGAACACCCTGTATGCCTGTCAATATGTCAGGTGCATAAGTGTCGCTAAAGTGAAAATAGAATGCACTTCAAAAAGAAACTAACAAATGGCCCACCCCATACGACCGGTAGCATTTTTATGGCCTTGCCAATTATTACATTTACATTTATGTGTAAGTAAACTTTTCACGCAAAGGTCTTCGAGGCAACAAAAAGGGCTTACGCATCATGCATTGTATTAAATTTTTCCTTCTTTCTCCCATCGTAATCAATATTTTAAATGATAAAAGAAAATTAAAACTAAAACCGCGGTTGAAAATAGGAGGTTGTGAGAACCTTAGTTACCACATAGCAACCGCCAAAATTTTTCCAAACAACAAATTTCTCCGTATAATTTTTGTGAGAAAACATTGTGAACAGTGAAGTGGTGTGAAATACAAAATAGATAAGTGAAGAATGAACAGAAGAAATAAGGGAAAACGTTCTGCTCGCATATTTTTTGAAAAAATCAAGCACCTTAAAATTTTCTGCTAGTGTCTGGACAGTTATCAATTAAGGTAATATTTTGTGTTTGTATATTAGTTTAGTTACGAATTTTACGTTCAAAACCCACCTGCAGTTTCTTGCAAAACATCGGAGCCGAAAGTTATAACACAACTTGTGATTGAAACTTGAGTGTCCAATTTTTAATTTGAGGTTATGTATGTCAAAGTTTATGTAAAATTTCGGTCAGATCAAAATTTACTAAAGGGTTGAAAGCAAGATGACTAGGTATACACTGGTGAAACAACTTCCCCGATTTTCCGTTGTCAGCTATGATCCACTGTGACCCAAAAATCACTCCAAAATGAGAAGCAAGATGGCGATTTTCTTTAAATATAACAGATGGCATAAGACTAGTGAGTAACTGTCAGATTGTAACAGATTTGAACAAAGTAAAGTCAAGGAAGTTGTATTTTTTTGTCAAAATACGACATGCCGTTAATACAGGGTTAGTCACAGGAGAGTTAATTTGAAAATTAATTAGTTTGCAACCAAAAATACCTTTATCGTATGTTACTGGATATAATATTTTATTTAAATTAATTCAATAATCAATGTGAGCTGGATGAAAATGAGTGAAGTCGTCAAAATGACAAGTAGAGCTTGTTCCAAATCTGGTGGCAAACTGACGTTGTCAAAAATGACTGAATTTTGACACTAAACATACGTTTACTATTGAAAAAAATATTGTTCATAGGCGACGTATTAAATAATATTTCAAAACAACTGTTATTCTTTAAAAAAATATAATAAGCAGGTACTTATACAGGGTGCGCCAGAACTCGCGCCCCAGAGAAAAATGTCAAATGCCGGGGGCAATAGGTCGCCAAAAAGTGCAGCCGAAGAAGTAATTTTTGCTTGCATAAGAAAGTTATTAGACTCTTAAATCCACCAATCCCAGAAGGGCACCTCAGGGTGTGATTAAAAAATTATATCCGTTGCTAGGTTACGAAAATAATACCAATTTGCCCAGAATTTTTAAAAATAGCTGGTCTACTGTAATTTTGCGTTTGACATTTATTAATTTGTGGGTGACATTACCTGCTAGTTTCCAGTATTTTTCTCGCTGAAGAGGTTGTACACGAGTATAATGAGACAGAATCGTTAATTATTATCAACAATTATCAAAAATTATTTTGAAACATTCTGGAAATTCCTGATGAACCGACTTCTTCACAGGTTTGTTCCTTCTCAACTTTTTCTTCGATCTGATACAGATTAACAAACCGATAAATGAATTTTAGAGCTTGAAAACTTGTGCATGAAACAAAAAAGCAAGTGAGAGTGAGACCAGAAAAACATGAAGAAGTAGGCAAGTTTCTTTATCTACTTTAATGCAAAATTTACAGAAAAATGTACTTTTTCTAAGAAATTGTGTTTAAATAAAACAGGTTACTAATTTTAATATTAAAATTGTAGTTTTACTCTTGTATTTAGGCATTTTTGTCCAGGAGAGAAATTCTAACCTCAAAATTTATTGTTGCTTTCTTCCACTCACATGAGCTTACTATAACCCCTTGGATGCTTTTTCATTAAAAAATCCAGAAGAATGTTGCGGTGTTTGTGTTTAGTACAAAAAATGAGCATTTTTGCTGCTGGAAAGTAAAATCCAAATGTTTTAATTCCGAGGGCATTTCAGCAACGCTTTTCGGTGAATTAGTGGGCTGGTCTTTCGAGGAATCATGTGGTTTGTCAATAATATCAACTAATTTCAACATAACGTGACTCCCTTTCTAAAAAGTACATTTTTCTGTTAATTTTGCATTAAAGTAAATAAAGAAACTTGCGTACTTCTTCATGTTTTTCTGGTCTTACTCTCACTTGCTTCTTTGTTTCATAAAGATAACGCACTAGTTTTCAAGCTCTAAAATTCATTTATCGGTTTGTTAATCTGTATCAGATCGAAGAAAAAGTTGAGAAGGAACAATACCTGTGAAGAAGTCGGTTCATCAGGAATTTCCAGAATGTTTCAAAATAATTTTTGATAGTTGTTGATAATAAGTAACGATTCTGTCTCATTATACTCATGTACAACCTCTTATGCGAGAAAAATACTGCAAACTAGCAGGTAATGTCACCCACAAATTAATAAATGTCAAACTAAAAATTCCAGTAGACCAGCAATTTTTTAAAATTCTGGGCAAATTGGTATTATTTTCGTAACCTAGCAACGGATATAATTTTTCAATCACACCTTGAGGTGCCCTTCTGGGATTGGTGACAAAATGACAGCTTAGAAAATTTTAGAGAAAAAATGCACGCCCATGTATTTCATTACCTTAACCAAGTGGGCACATTCCAAGTGTCACTGTCAGTTCGCCACCAGATATGGAATAAGCTATAATTGTCTATTGCTTTAAGGACTCTAATTTCATTTTCTGGGCCAGTAGCAGTCCTCTGACGGGGTCTTTCATTTCTTTCATTTCTTGTCGTAACCTGGCTTCCAGTTTTCTAAATGCTTCAGGCACCGGATGCATTCGATCTGGATATCTCTCCAAGTACAGTTGGAGACAAAATACTTTGGTCGTCACTTTTCTGACACTTAATGTAATTCAAGCTTTAACGTTAAAAGGGATGACAATTTCAAATTAATGACAGCTATTATATTTTCCTATCAAAAATATGTACATACAACTTGTCAACTATGATTGACAGTAGCTAAAAATAAGGTTAACAGTCCTAAAGCATGCTATACAATTTAATGTCACTCAAGTGACATTGACTACCAAAGTATTTTGTCTCCAACTGTACAGAGCTGCTACCGCAGCAGCATTTTTCTTGTATTCTCCTTGGATTAAGAGCATGTGCACTTTTTCGTTATTTGTGTAATAATACATTGTATTAACGAAAATTGACTGTGACTTTTTAAATGTCAAAATGAAAAGATATGCAAAGTATTCTTGGATTCAATTTTATAATTTTTAAAATTGAGGAAGCTAGAGGCCTAATTTTGGTGTTGAATGTTTTCGAGATTACGAGAGGGATTTTAGTACGCGTTGATAGAATTAATTTTGAAAACTTTAAATATTAGAAATTCGGGATTTTTTGAAATGTGGGAATTCCAAAGGGGCATTTTTTTTTAATCTTAAAGTACGGCAAGTACTCGTATTTGTGATTACAATTCAACCACAAATTCTGTTTCCGTTACAAAGTAAATTCAAACGCAAAACTTTTTTTTTAATGCTGTATTTATAAATAATTATTAAATGTTCAAGTAAAGTCTGCAGTGGCAGGTTGAGTTTTTCTTCTACAAAATATGAAAAAAATATAAATACAGGTGTTCATAAAGTTGAGGCATTCCTTTTAATACGAGGTACATTATTCTTAAGAGTTTTAGCCTAAATCGTCTTAGTAAAATGTCTTTATTAACGGAAATAATTTTTCTAATTTTCTAAAATTTTGAGTCCGGTTCTGTCTATCTGCCTCTTTAAGAAAAGCGATTCTACAAAATACATCTCATTGCTATGAATATCAGATTTTCAATAATGTTACTTTTATTGTTATTGTGAATATTGAATATTATTGTTATTGAAAGTGTGAATAATTTTTGTTCTCTATGTAAGGTTATATGAAGGGATATTAGAAGAAATCAATGTTACACATAAACTATAGAAACCGGAAACTTTTATTTTAACTATAAAACAGCAGAAATAGAAAAAATTAATGTAAAAAGTGCTAAACATGCATTAATTCTGTGTAAAAAAAAATCGCTGCACTCGCCACAGAGTTTCGAGTGTTATGGCTCTACATTTTTGTCTAATTCGGTTCTTCAGATCCTCAACAGTTAACATTGTAGTTTCACAGTTTCTTTTTCGTGGTAACCAATCTTTGCGTAATTTTTTCTCTATTTTTCTAAAAATTTTAGAGCAGGATAGAAACCGATTTGTGTATCTTTGAGAATAAATATGTGTCGCTTAAACAGCATTTTACGGCCACAGACCAGAATTAGGGTAAAACAGTGAGGGGTGGCGCACCTTTTAGAAAATGCGCCAAACATCTACTTTTTTTAAACTGAACGTGGTTCTAAAATAATAAATAACGCTTTAGGCATTAAACTTTTATTGCCTAAATTCAACGGCAAAATAAACTCAAACATTTTTCATAAAAAAAATAATACAAAATTCTGAATTTGACAATCTCTTCCACACCCGATGGGTGAGACGACGGCAACGCAGCGGGTGTGGGAGAGATTGCTAATAGGATTTCAACACAATCTCGTTACTTTTCGGCAATTGTCTTCTACCCACAAGGCATACAGTAGGGTGTGCTCCGCTCATACTGCAACCCTTAATGAATTTTTCTTTTGCTAAGCGTGCACGTAGTGTCCTATCAGGGATATTATTAGTATGTCATCTGTCCCGAAACGTTAAGCGTCATCTATCCCAAACCCATGGAATAGATGACACACCTGTTTAGGTTGCAAGAAATTCCGAGATGTGGCAATTGCTTTGTGAATACAGCTTCTACTACAACCGAACTCTAAACCACATTCGTCAGAACGTCGCCTTTTAGCCAATTTCTAATAAACAGTAAATGAAACTAAATATCTTGCACAACTTTTGTAGTACTTACCAATGATATATCACCAAATATCTTGCACTTTAACCACGATTTTTCCTGAACGGCAAGAGTAGATCCTCTACATGTACCTATCTTGGGCAACTAACGCCACATGCACCAATTTTGCGAATTATCCGACTGCGTCGTTTCTCCCGCCGCGTCATCTCTCCCTGTTTTACCCTATGTCTGATTTTTTATCGTTTGATAAAATCGCGAATTCATAAATGCTGAATGTTCTTCTTACAATGCCACTTGTAGTATCGAGAAATCAAGACAATTTGTGCTTGGATCCGAAAATGTATGTCTGTAAAATGTCAAGTAAAATGACAAGTCGAAAGGTAAAATGGCATGATTTTACACAAAAAGGTGATGATTTTATTAACGAAATTTATGATTTACCTTCAAAAAAAGAACGGTTCTAGGTCGGCGACTAATTCCAGTCCATGTTGCCGTTTTACCATTCGACTGGTCATTTTATTTGACGTTTCACGTGCAGACATACGTTCTCGAATCCAAAGATCACTCGATTACAAATTATATTGATCCCTCGATATAACTACTTGTGTTTTGCCCGATGTACTGAACAGATACCGTGCGATGAAAAATAGAGTAGGCGTCGATTAAATTCTACAGTTGGCAACACTTTGGCTGAGAATCTGGGCTGGAAATTTTCCATAAAACTGAAAGTGAAAATGACCATTCACCGTTTTCGTCTTGTACAACATTTTTGTAATTACTTACAACATCTGAAGGACTTTAATCACCGCCTACTCTAATTTTATTTTTTTTTTGATAGCACGGTATTTGTTTGCAGTCCTAATAGTAATTTAACTTACTTAGATATATTTAATTTTCACTAGAATTTAAACTAATAGACTTTCAAAACAAGAAATACGTTTAAATAATACTTAAAATATTCATTCACCAATAGAAGCTCTATAATCTTTTTTGTATCTATTTTGGTTTGTTTATTGTTCATGTACATGTTCATTGTACATGTACCCAAACACCGATTATTGTTATTTAAATAATATTTTTTCTCTTCAAGTAATTGTCAAAGTGACACTAATAAAAAATGCCAAAAATAATCTAATCAATGTCCCAATTGTGGTTTGAAATTCAATGATGAAGAAAATATGTTCCAATGATCTTTAAATTCAAAGTTGTTTTTGGTTGATTGTAGATATGGATTCTATTCTCCAAACTAACCCGCAATTCCGCTTTACGCCTTTACGCATAATAGGAAAATAAATTTTGAAAGTCTGCAATTAAATATTCTCTGCGATTCTAATGTTGCCTAAAATGGTTTAGGACCAGAATTCACGCCGCCGCGCCACCGTACACCGTTCCTTTTTCCAAGTTATAAACATCTACCGAGTATCCCACGCAGGCTTGGATATAGGAAATTAACATGGTAAATTAGTTTTTATTTTTTTCCGATTGCAGGAGTAACAGAAATCAAAATCTAATTGATAGAGCTTGTAGTCCTCGAAAAGGGCTATCTTATCGACATTTTTGTTGATTGATTCTACAATTACCTCCATTTGGGTGAAAACGGCCCCCGAAAAATCGAAATTTGAATTTTTAGTAACGCGTTAGCGTTACTAAGAAACGAATTATCAAGTCATTGTTGCCAACGGGGACTTTGTCAGCTAAAAACCCTTGCAATGATTGTGTTTTCTGAATGTTAACATTTTCCAATTAAACACATCAATAATTGAATGGAAATCCTTTTCAAGCCAAAGTAAAATTGGGCCGTGTCCTATTAAGCATGACAGGCGTTATTTGCCCACAAATTTCCTGAATGGCTATCTTCAGGGCATCCACTCTTGGATAGCTTTTGTTACGCATATACAAGCGATCCTGAATAAATCCCCAGAGGAAGAAATCGCATGGATTTAAATCAGGTGAGCGAGGCGGCCAATTGATGGGCCCGAATTTTCCAATCCACCTTCCAGGAAACACCTAGTCCAATAATCTACGATTTTGCAATGACGTGTGACTGGGGGCTCCATCTTGCATAACAAAAACGTTTTCCAACTGGCGTTGTTCCCGAATGGCAGCAAAATATCATTACGAAGCATGATATTGTACTTTCCTGCATTCAAACTATCCTCAATGAAAAAAGGGTCTATCAAATTCTGCCCTAAAATCCCAAGCCTGACATTCACGTTTGCACGGCGCTGATTCCGATTATCATTCACGATGTGAGGATTTTAGCCCAGATCCGATCATTTTGATGATTTGAATCGCCAGTCAATCCATATGAACATTCATCAGAAAAACAAATGTTTCTCGTGAAGCGCTGATCTTCCCACATTCTGTTGCTGATTACTTCGCAAAACTCCATTCGAAGAAAGAAATCTCCTGGTAAAAGTTTTTGATGCCTTTCTTTTTTAAAACTTTTGTACCCAATTTTTCTCAACAAACGCTGAGCTCTTGATTTTGCGATGCCAGTTTCGCCTTCGATTTGGCGAACACTTTTTGACGGATTTTCACCGATTGCAGCGCAAGGACAACAAGTCTGCTAACATTTTCATCCTCTGGGAAAGCAGCGGCTTGACGTCTTGCTTTCAATTGGCAAGAACAAATCGAATTTATACTTCCCGTCTCTTCAAAACTGGAGATAAGATTGTGAAGAGAACTCGTTGTCGGAATTGGCCCATCAGGAAAAAAAACTGCAAATTGATCGCACATTTGTGCCAAAGATTGACCACCCCAGTACAATTTTAGAATAAGTTTTTGTTCTCCGAAATTCATTATGGGAAAAAACAGAAAAAGCGACTCGACAACTTGACAAAGCGAAATTTTGATTGTTGATTCCGATTTTGGTTGTTCATCGTCAGAGCAATTGGAATTGAATAAAAATAGAGATGAATACTTTGTCATCATGATTACCAATAGATTTATTTACAACCCACAATGTACAACGAATTTTGCGAAATACATGAAATTTATCACTTATGTGAAATGAGTGATGTTCAAAAAACATGAATGTCACTTCAGGATACTATCTTTATTATGATTTTCAGCAAGGAATACATTTTAAATATTGATTTTAGTTTTGTGTTAGTGTTCGGGAATTAAACAAGTGTAAAAATTCTAATATCGTAGGAAAAAAATGCACAAACATGATCTAAAAAAAGTCAGGGCATCTTTCTCCTTGAAGTCTCGGTGTTTTTAATCTCATGCAATGTATTTGATCGTCGATCGAAGTTCAGATGTAAAATTCAGATTTTAGTCCACCGATGCTAAAATAACGATTACTTACTGTATGATGTTTGTGAACGTGTTTTTTATGCCTGCTGATGGATTTCTATGCGTATTTAATACAATTCAAAGAAAGAACATAACCCCCAATTTTTTCGCATAACATCTCACTCTAATTTCTAGTTTGCAAATTTTGCGGTTTCATGAAAACCAGTTCTAAATGCAGTTTATAAAATAAATTTGATGTAGTTTTGACAAAGTATCATCATGGGAGGCCTACAGCTACTCTATATGTTTGTCTGGCTCGGGGTTAAAACTGTCAAAACTGTCTGGCTATTGAGAAAACATGTTCTAATAGTTACCCAAGTAACATGTCTAAAATTCAGATTTTATACCATAACGTAAGTACAGTTACAATTTATTCCAGTTTAAGGGTGTCTGACAAAGGGTTGCTACAATATTAAGTGTCTGGCAATAGATAAGGTGATTTCTAATATTATTCGGAAAAAAATATTAAAAAAATTACGCTTTTTTATTTGATAAATTTAAGTTGGCATATTTTACTTCTTTGCTACCTGTTATCTCCTAAAGCCAGGATGCTAGAAACTTCATACTTGCCCATCGTGCCTACCTGTGTCAACTTTTATAAAATGACGAAGGTTTGGCGACCGCGGGCCCTTTGCTATATTAGTAACGCTAACGCGGCAAATTCAAATTTCGATTTTTCGAGGGCCGTTTTCACCCAAATGTTAGTGGTAATTGTAGAATCGACAAAAATGTCGATAGGATAGCCCTTTTCGAGCACTACAAGCTCCATCAATTAGATTTTGATTTCTGTTACTCGTGCAGCCGGAAAAAAATTAAAAATAATTTGCCATGTTAATTTCCTATATTCCAACCTGGGTGGGACACACGGTATACCTGTAACAGCTTTGCCAGATTTTATAAATTGGCGTCCTACGGTGTACAGCATTTTTGTGATATTGTCCATATATCAAGTTCATGTTAGTTTTTCGTCGTTTGAGTATATTTTGAATTCAAAGAAAAAAAGGTGGAATTGATGTCGTTCTTAAGTTTAATGAATGACATATTAACAACTATTTTGATTTAAATTTGATAATCTAAATTTTCCAAACATAATAAAAAGCAAGTTGTTTGTGAGAATATACAGGGCGCGCCAGAACTCGCGCCCCAGAGAAAAATATCATTAAGATAAGATACCAGGAACATGAAAAATATGTTAAAATAATTTTATCTATAAAAATTTCGATGTTATGAGGGTTTAAAGTTTGCACTTTGACTATTTATTTCTGTTGGAAAAATAATTTTCCAGTTTTTTTGCTATAGGCTAGTAAAAGAGGAAACAAGGAAGCTGTATCCTATCATATTCCTAAGACCTATTAAAAATTTTATGACACATTATAAGAGATTAACCAAACAATGGCTTGAATTTGTAACCCTCCATAAATGGCACGTTCCTTTGCAAGTGTTGCTGCTTTAAATTTCTTAAAATACTTGACTACATCAAAAACTATTAAAATATTTCAAGTATTTTAGACAAAAAGAAAGCAAATAATCCGGCCCTGCTAAAAACTGACCTGTTTCCTTGGTTTCTGGGTCCGGGTGGGTTCCACTAATTTATGATTTGTTTACCCTCTGGTTTACTCTTAACAATACCGCATTTAACTTAAAAGTAATAAAATTTTTAGTGGGTCTTAGCAAAACGATATTAGAGTAAATTGTAACTCTGTTAAATGTTATTTGTGGCTTTTATTGGCAAAATTTTTGTCCCCTTACTAAATAATTGTAAAAAAACATATACAAGATCATCAGTATCATTAAATAGATATAAAAAAATGTCAAATGTCAAAAAATACATGTCAAAATTTTTTGACAGATAGAATTTTTTAAACATTTTTTTCATGTTCCTGGTATTTTATCTTACTTGAAAATTTTCTTTGGGGCGCGAGTTGTGGCGCACCTGTATTTTGGGTTGTGTCTAAAAATCGGTTAGGGCCTCAATTATAAATGACGCACGCAATATGATTCGTAAGGGTTAACGAAACTTAAACTTTGAAATAAAACGTAAGAATGGTAACTGTTTTGTAAGAAAATAAATTTATTATTGGGTCTTATTATACCCATGATGAGAGGACATATTCCAATTTGGACAGAAAAAATAATTAATATCTTGTAAAATACCCCTATAATAAAAAAACGATCCAGACCACATTAATACCCTGAGGTGTCGGGAGGTACTAAAGTAATGTAATAAAAATGAGTCGCGAGGAAAGTTACGTCACATTAATTGACGTCGCTGATTCGCGCTTCATCCGGAAGCGCGAGCTTAGGGAAAGAATAAATTGATTAGTAAGAGAGGATCAAATGTCTATCGTGAGTGAACGAAGTGATAGTCCTCGAAGTCGAAGCAAACCCCGATTTAAAAATAATCTATTAGCTTTGTTTACCCTTTTGTAAAGAATTATAGTCCATAACTCCGCCCATTTTAAATTGTTAGCAACTAGCAAACTAGTCGTATATAAGCAAGAATTACACGGAACATTTTTTTTTTAATTTGACATGAAAAAAAACATCAAATTTAGATTTAACCTTTAATTTTAACTCAATGGGTGGTACATCTATTCTTGTAGAATGTACACGAGCGACGTCCACTTGGTACAGTGATGGACAGTGAATTTCGTCCACCCAATTTTCCTGACAGATTAAAAGTGTAAATTAATCTTTAGGTTTTCCTAACCTTGTTTCAGAATTTTGATTAACGTTTGTCATGATGACAGAATACTCGATGCTTCTTGCTACTTTTTACCTTTGTCCTTTGAAATGGTAGTCCTTGGTATGCCCAAAAGTATCAAGACACGTCTTTGAGACATACCTTCTTGTACTAGAGAAATAATTTTTATTTTATTAAACGCACTAACTGCTGGCATGTTCGAATTTGATTAAATTTGACAATACGTAATATCATGGCAATAAAGCACAGTCTACAGGGATTTTTTGTAAATTCACAGAAATTGGGTAGTCGAAACTCACTGTCCATCACTGTACCAGGGCCCTGTTACACCAAAGTTCTTTGCACTTTTCATAAATTGTAAACTGCAAAATTAATGTGTTCCACTAAGCTTTTAAATCATCTTTACAAATTCTGGAAAAAAATTTTTTGCAAAATGTACACGGTGATGAAAAAAATAATTCTTGTAAAAGCTTTGAGGAGTCCGTAAAAAAATGTTAAAAAATATCCTCTCCTTTTTTTTTGAGATATAATGAATTATGAATTTTACTAAGCTGGCACGTTGTAATGTAGCAGCAAAAATAATGAGGGTAGTGAACAATTAAAGTTATTTCGGTTTACCAAGAAACCAAGACATTTTTAATAAAAATATGTAACCACAATAATTGCTCAAAATTACATCCTCCAACGTTTACACAAGCTAGAACCCTTCTTCAGCTTCACAATATTCTGTTGCACTCTCTGAAGCATATTTGCATCAATTGTCTGTGTAAGCTAATCTAATACGGTCGACCAGTTCTTGTCGGTTGTCAACCGATCTTAAATAATAATAATAATAATAATCTTTAATTTGATTCCAAACAAAGAAGTCTAAGGGGGTGAGGTCAGGAGACCCAGCTGGCCACCTAACTAAACCATTGTAATCAATCCATCTATTGGGATAATGTCTATTTAACCATGTTAGAACTTCATGTACGAGTAGATGGGCTAGACATCCATCTAACTGAAACCACGTGTTGCATTATATTAAGTCCTAAAATGTGATTATCTAAAATACCAGTCCACACATTTATGCTAGACTTATGCAGGTAATTTCTTCCAGCCCAGTGAGTTTTGAAAACTGTAGTAGTGTTGATTATGCTAGTTAAACATTTCATCTCTGCTAAAATTTGCTTCGTCAGTCCACAACACTCTTTGTACACTTGCTTTCAAAACTTTCGCGTACACATTTAAAATCAAGTATCATCAATTTTGCAAAATTTTGGCCGTGTGAACGGGAAATTTTAAAATTAGGTTAAAGATGACACTGACAGCATTTAAAAAATTCGTGATCCATCTCTCATGCAGGACACAAATTCCTGTCTTATTATTTTAGTTTATACATAATAATTGCAGATAAAAACCAATAATCTTTACAAAACAAATAATTTGGCAGTAAATAATGTTTAAAGGAAACAGAAATTTAATTAAAACGAACATAAAATTATAAAAACACACAGTAAAAAAGGTTTTAATATTTTGTCAAGGCCCCATTAGCTTCTAGCACCGCATTCAATCTCCTGGGCATAGATTCTATCAAGTTTCGCCAATAATTTTGGTCTTCGCTTAATTCTTCCCACGTATTTAAAATAGCTTCCCACAATTCTTCAGCATTTGCAGGTCTAAAGTCCCTTTTATAAATTTTTTTTGACAATTAAACCCCAAACATTTTCGATGGGGTTCATGTCAGGACTACAGGACGGCCAAAGTAATATTTCAATATTGTTATCTTGATACCACTGTGTTATTACTCGAGCGGTGTGGATAGGGCAATTATCTTGTTGAAGTATAAAACCATTAGGGTATAATTGTTAGACAGAAGGGAGCATAACATTTTGCAAGATGTTAAGGTAAGCTACTGCATTAAACCGACCATCGATGCGCCATTCCACCCCCGGACCGAAAATACTTATCCACGTCCAAACGTTGACAGAGAATCGTCCAGACCTGCTTCGTGGTGACACATATCTTTCAGAAAATCTTGAATTTACTGGTCGATACACCCGTATACGACCATCATTGCAAGATTTAAATAATTTTTCGTCCGTAAATACAGGGTGCGCCAGAACTCGCGCCCCAGAGAAAAATGTCAAATGCCGGGGGCAATAAATCGCCAAAAAGTGCAGCCGAAGAAGTAATTTTTGCTTGCATAAGAAAGTTATTATACTCTTAAATCCACCAATCCCAGAAGGGCACCTCAGGGTGTGATTAAAAAATTATATCCGTTGGTAGATTACGAAAATAATACCAATTTGCCCAGAATTTTCATTAAATAGCTGGTCTACTGGAATTTTTAGTTTGACATTTATTAATTTGTGGGTGACATTACCTGCTAGTTTGCAGTATTTTTCTCGCATAAGAGGTTAAGATGGGACAGTGATAGCGCAGAGCGCCACCTGTCGGTGTGTGGGGAATCCAGACCTCTAAACACATAAGAGGTTGTACATGAGTATAATGAGACAGAATCGTTAATTATTATCAACAATTATCAAAAATTATTTTGAAACATTCTGGAAATTCCTGATGAACCGACTTCTTCACAGGTATTGTTCCTTCTCAACTTTTTCTTCGATCTGATACAGATTAACAAACCGATAAATGAATTTTAGAGCTTGAAAACTAGTGCGTTATCTTTATGAAACAAAGAAGCAAGTGAGAGTAAGACCAGAAAAACATGAAAAAGTACGCAAGTTTCTTTATTTACTTTAATGCAAAATTAACAGAAAAATGTACTTTTTAGAAAGGGAGTCACGTTATGTTGAAATTAGTTGATATTATTGACAAACCACATGATTCCTCGAAAGACCAGCCCACTAGTTCACCGAAAAGCGTTGCTGAAATGCCCTCGGAATTAAAACATTTGGATTTTACTTTCCAGCAGCAAAAATGCTCATTTTTCGTACTAAACACAAACACCTCAACATTCTTCTGGATTTTTTAATGAAAAAGCAGCCAAGGGGTTATAGTAAGCTCATGTGAGTGGAAGAAAGCAACAATAACTTTTGAGGTTAGAATTTCTCTCCTGGATAAAAATGCCTAAATACGAGAGTAAAACTACAATTTTAATATTAAAATTAGTAACCTGTTTTATTTAAACACAATTTCTTATAAAAAGTACATATTTCTGTTAATTTTGCATTAAAGTAGATAAAGAAACTTGCGTACTTCTTCATGTTTTTTTGGTCACACTCTCACTTGCTTCTTTGTTTCATAAAGATAATGCACTAGTTTTAAGCTCTAAAATTCATTTATCGGTTTGTTAATCTGTATCAGATCGAAGAAAAAGTTGAGAAGGAACAATACCTGTGAAGAAGTCGGTTCATCAGGAATTTCCAGAATGTTTCAAAATAATTTTTGATAATTGTTGATAATAATTAACGATTCTGTCTCATTATACTCGTGTACAACCTCTTATGCGAGAAAAATACTGCAAACTAGCAGGTAATGTCACCCACAAATTAATAAATGTCAAACGCAAAATTACAGTAGACCAGCTATTTTTTAAAATTCTGAGCAAATTGGTATTATTTTCGTAACCTAGCAACGGATATAATTTTTCAATCACACCTTGACGTGCCCTTCTGGGTTTGGTGGATTTAAGAGTCTAATAACTCTCTTATGCAAGCAAAAATTATTTCTTCGGCTGCACTTTTTGGCGACCTATTGCCGCCGGCATTTGACATTTTCAAATAATTTGGAATACCAGAGAGGCGCATAGCGTGGTTCATATGAGGTTCTACAGTATTAATAAGATACCTTGCTGCTTCGTTATTTAACCGAAATAATTTGATGAATCTAAACCTGGGTAATTCAAAAGGATTTGCAGCGTCACGCAATTGGCGACTAAATAGTTTCAGTTCTTGCCTAAAATAATTGTATATTATTTAAAATGGACAAAAAATGCTACAAGCAAATTTAAGTTCCTATACCTTCTAATACGTTCTTCGTTCCGTAGATCAATCAGAATAAGTGCAGCCATTTTATGATTGAAAGTTATTACATGTGTTAATTTTAAAGGCACGTTGAATGAGACTGTTAAAATTATAACTATAACATGGCATTTTAACAACACTTGTAATTTTTCTAACATAACATGGATTTACAGAATAAGGCTTGGTATTTTAAAAGCTGTTATTTTTATAACACGACGTTAAATTTAACATATGAGATACAGAATAGGTCTCACTACCCATTTTCTGTAATCTTCAGGTAGTAAAGATTGAACTTTTTTGTAGTGATATGAACTATTAATGACATTCCATATCAAACTTTAATAAATATTCAGTTGTTAAGCCATGCTTCTAATACTGATTGTTGGATTTTCTTCCACTAAATGTAATACATCTTCCATTTGCGGAGTGCGAACTGTCCTGGGCCGTCCGTGGCCAAGTATTCCTTATGGCACAACGTTTTCAGTTTCACTAATTCTTTGATCTAGTCTAGAATTTACAGTGGGATGTTGTCTCCTGGTAGGTTCGAGCGGGTGCAGCCGCGTTATTACGACATTTACCCAAAATGATATACAGGATATTTATAAATGCCTGAGCATCAAGTTACCTCTGGAATTTTTGTTAAATTTGCCGCCTTGTTGTGATGACTATACGTAATACACCTACAAACATGGAATCGTTGTTTCCACTTTTAGCTTCTTTATTTTGTGTGTAATTTTGATAAAGTGTGGTTTCAATTCAGCCAAATGTTAGACAAAAGTTGATAGTTGGCATTTACACCACTTGAAACAATTTAGTCTTGTGAATTCAGTCCATAATCTGCCATAGTTGATACCCAACAAAATTTAAAATGCACCTGTGTTTATTCGTTTGTGAAATCCTGTACACTCTCTGTAGGTACCCTTCCTCTGTCGTACAAAATCGTTATGAGCACTTGAACACCAGCAGAAAGAAAGCAACTTCATAAACTTGTAGGTGAAACATCATCTTCAAATAATCGAATAGAGGATCACGCAGAGTCTTTTTAAAAACGATACGGGTCGAATATCGTTCCCAAAATTAATTTACTCTGTATTTTTCACATGAATACGACATGGGACTGGGGCTAAACCATCGCTCTTCCTGCAGAAGCCACAATATCTAAAAGTAGGCAATTCTTTGTCAGGTGATGGGTGCTACCTGTTCAGTGTCTAATTCCATTTCAAGACTGTAGTGTTTGTAGATGGTGTATTAATAAATGGATATGGAATTCTTAATAAAACTTCTGTATTTTCAAATTATGACTTGTTTATAAATTAATTGTAACTTGAAGTAACTAACAACAGTAATTCCAATGTGTACTTGATCACTTGATTACTTGATCCAGAACACCTCCCCTTCTTAATTCATTTGTATATAGGTAGGTAATTTCAGAAGTAACCACTTTTCATTTATTGACTTGTCCACTCGCGGGTCTTATTGACACTTCGAATGTACATTTAATGTTTTTCGGCAAACGGCATTTGAAAGCTGTATGGTTACTTCCTCCACACCTGTAACAATAAACTCCTTTTGTATTAGTGTATGTATTTCTTTAAAGAGGTCTCTTGTATTCTACTTGGGTACTTAACTTTGGTACTGTTCTCTTCTTCTTGAGCGTACTTATTCATGTTGGCGTCTTTTTGTGATAGCGATTTTCACAGCCTTTTCAAAAGTCAGCTCCTCAATTTCTAAAAGTCGACATCTAATTTTGTTGCTTCTGAATCCAAAAACAAATTTGTTTCTAAGTGCAGTTTGTAGATAGGTTCCAAAGTTGCAGTGTATAGCTAATTTTTGAATAGACACAATGTAATCTTGTAAAGTTTCCGTTTCGTATTGATTTCGTTGATGAAATCTGTAGTTTTCAGCTATCTCCAGTGGTTTCGGGGCATAAAATTCTTGTAAAATTTTCGTAAGTTCTTCAAAACTCTTATCGTATGGATCTTCGGGTGAACATTTGWCACATACCATTTCAAAAGCATTTTGATCTAAATAATGTAATAATCCTGGAGTGTAGTCCGCTTTCGCCACTTTAAATAAATTGAAATCTCCTTGTAGTTTTCTCAGCCAATTCTTCCAGTTCATGGTTGGTGTAAACAGTTCAATGTTAAAAGTTGCCTTGAATGGTGTATCGACTTGTGCAGAAGTTGTAGTATTTCCTTTATTTCCTCTAGGCATCTTCCTTTCTTAAATATCTTCGAAATTGTATGTACTAATGTAATCTTCTTATTTCTTTTATCCTCGTCGCCAATTTGTAGTGTTTGTAGATGGTGTATTAATAAATGGATACGGAATTCTTAATAAAACTTCTGTATTCAAATTATGACTTGTTTATAAATTAATTGTAACTTGAAGTAACTAACAACTCACTTGATTACTTGATCCAGAACAAAGAACTTAGGGTGGGTTTCACCAACATTAGTTAAATAAATTAACAATCCGTTAACGCTATTCTATCAATAAATATGACAGAAGTCGTTTCACCAACTGCAGTTAGCGCTTAACTATAGAATAAATAGTCCATTAAATTAATTGGTCGAATTTCAGCAGTTAAATCTTCCGTTAAAATAATTTGACAACTGATACGTCACATTTTATTGATTATTAATAGAAAAAATGAATTTTGCAATAGATAATCCGTAAGTATAAAGAAAAATATAGCAGAATTGTAATAGTTTTATGAAAAGGATGCTTACGTCCTCTTCCTCATCGTCTGATTCTTCTTTGGAAGAAGAAGTGCCAGTCGTAATCGCAAGACCTCGACCTGTCCTACGAGAAGATCCTTTTGAGAAATACGACGACAGGAATGTTAAAATGAGGTTTAGATTTTCAAAAGATGCGGTGGCGGAAATTTTGGATTTTATACCTAAGGGTTTTATCTAATAGAAATGACCCAATTTCTCCGCGTTAGAAATTGTTAATAACATTTTTTACGCGACGGGGACATTTCAAATGTGTGTAGGAGACTTGGTGAATGTGTCAAAATCTTCAGTGTGCCGTATTATTCATCGAGTGAGTAATGCTATAGCAGCGTTACGACCACAAGTTATCTTTTTTTTTACAATGTTCATTTTATTAATAAATCTATGTTACATTTAAGAGCATTTTTTCGACGTCCTTTTTAAATTTTCATAGAGCAACCTTAGTTGTGTTGCTGATCTGGGCCCAGTTTTGGCAACGGCATTAAATTGGTTGGTTATTCTGTCCCAGACGATTTTTTTCTGTTTTGCTGAAACGGCGTCTGTTTTTTTGCATTCTAGAATTAACTTGTTTTCTTTAACCAACTCTAAAAGAGTCTGTTTTTCCTCTTCTATAAAATTTTTTGCTCGGTCGCGCTTGGTCTTCGCATCATCATATTCTATCCCTGAAACATTTGGCTCATTAAAATGTTTACTGACAGCGACCTTTCTCCTGAAAAACTCAAAAATCACTGTTATTGATATCTTACCTTTGAGTCAATTGATTTTATCAACTTTATTTAGACACAAAATTCACTGACACTGACAGTTCTCGGTACATTCGGACTCAAAACACAGTCAACAGACGGCTATTTGACAAATAACTAACTAACTGCTGAAACACGTTGGTGAAATGAATTTAAATTTAACAAAGCCGTTAAATTTAATTAATGAATAACTAACTATAGATTTAATTGTTGTTGGTGAAACCCACCCTTAGTTTTCTATGAACATTTCTTAAAAGCACGCAAACTACGAAACTTTTTGACAGGCAAGCATTTGACAGGCACCTTACTTGATTTGATCTTTTAGGCAGCAGATACACAGAGATACCTACTTCATGAAGCAACATTTAGAACGCATGTAATCAAATGCGGCACTTTACACAGGAGCAAGTAGCATCGTATAACGTAGAGTACCAACTCGACGAGTGTTTGAAATTTGGAATATATTTGAAATTTCACTCGACGATTCATGAAGTCGGTCAAAATATGTACAGTTTACAGAGTTTTCGTCTCCGCAATTGTCAAGTGTCGCGAATTGACATCATTTTAGTGTCTTACCGTCACGTAATTTCATTTTTAGTTAAACCGACACAGAACACACAGAAAAACAGTAATTATTGGAAATACTTGTGGGACTGACTTGGAGTTGTCACTCGATGTCACTTTATTTTACTCGATGTCTATGTATCCGTATCATCAAGTGTAAACTCAATGAAGCACGATCGATGTTACTTGATCGTCCACCATCAACGTTCTGTGTATCTGCTGCCTTATTCAAACGATAAATTTCACGGATTTAAAGTGTTGAATTCAGAATATCAGTGAAGCGGCAAGTGAATGTCAAAAACATGTTGACACAATTTGCAAAGACAACTTGATGCCCAAACATTTATAAACACCGTGTATAGTAATATTCTTTTAATTTTTCCCGTTTATCGTAAAACTGTGTCAAATGCACAATCCCATGCGCTAATAGTTTTGCCTTTGTTATTACTTATGCGAATGAGTGAGACAAAATGCAAACGGTTAAGAGTAGCTGAAAATAGGAGTCGTTCTCAAACTATGAGACGCCATTAAGCTAAAATCTGTTATTATTATTATTACTTTTTTAATAAATTAATAAGTCTTGTATGTTTTCAAGCAAAACAAAATGTTAACTGTCTGTTTATTTTATTAAACATCCATTCATTAATTGTTAATTTCTCTTGCTGCATTTTTTAACCTATTGAAAATCACTGTTATGTTTTGGTTGAGTGAAGTAGATAGACGTGCTAAAGTTTGCTGTCTCTTTTAAACGACCTAAGTGCGAGAAAGACAAAATACCACTGGTGGGACCAGAGAGCGGCATAACGTTTATCTTACTTGCTCCTACCTACTTACTTGAAGAGCGAGAGAGACAACAAAGTCTTACGACATTCGGGTAAAATTAAAAGAATTCTACCATACATGTCGGCGTATTCATTGGTTGTATTCATTTTTGAATACTTTATTACGGTGACAGTGACAGTCCAATGTTTTTTTTTTATCTTAATTGTCTCCACAAGATAATTAATACTAAAATAATTCTTAACCAATGTTGTCAGATATAATTTTAGGTAAATTAAAAAAAATTACTTGTCCAAGTCAAATAAATCTTTACTATTGTTAACAATAAAATAATTCTCTATGTTTTAGAAAACCTAACAAATTAACATATACCAGAACCTTATTCGTAATCTTGAAAGCTTAATAGTTTCTAAACCTCAGTTTAAAATTTAAAAAAAAAAATATTATTTTTTTGTAATTTTATAGAAATTTTAACATAAGAAACCAACGAGCTATTCATCATATTTGATCACCGTGTATATTACAAAGTGTGCGGTGGCCGTAAAGGACATTTTACTTATGTTATACAGTCATATGCACTCATACGAGCATGTATTAAAATGTCCATAATAAATCTTGATTAAAAATTGTACGATGAGCAATAGAAAAGAAACAATTGAGACAAAACTAGCATATTTGGAGGTGATCCGAGACAAAATAGTATATTATATACAGGGTTATTCATAAATATGAAACAATAATTGAACCTGAAAAATGACCTATAAAATGATATTAATTTTAATAATAATTCGTGTCCGATCTCTACTGATAGCCCTCGGAATGTGGGTGTGATTTTTTTTGTCATAACTTACTTCGGAACTATTTGACCAAATATTTTAGAATAAATCTAAATTAAAAAAATTGATTTTTGACATTTCAGAAATGTCAAAAAAATACTGAAATAATGTGTGAATCTGATATTAAAATTGTTAAAATGGAGTAGTACGCTCCCCCAGAAGTAACAAAAACTGCTACAGAAGCAATTGAATACTAATTTAGCAAAATATTATGTGGAACTTGACAATTAGCAAGAATTCATGGTATTTTTGGAATCTTAACGTTGGGAATCCTGCATATTACCGCCCAAGAGAAGTAATGTTATTACTCCTCATGAGATATAATGACGTGTTTCCCAACCTTTAAAAGGTTAGTAATCGGCATATTACATTGGTGATTGTAAATAAATAAATTTGCGTACTTCTTTATGTTTTTCTGGTCTCTCACCCTCACTTGCTTCTTTATGCCATAAGGTAAATGCATTAGTTTTCAAGCTCTTAAATCGGCTTGTTAATCTGTACCAGATCGAAAGAAAAGTTGAGAAAGAACAATACCTAAAAGTTAGAGAAGTCAGTTCATCGAGAATTTTCAGAATTTTTTGAAATCGACTTATCAAAATTATTTTTGATAATTGTTGATAATTAACAATTCTGTCTCATTATACTCGTGCACAACCTCTTTAGTGAGAAAAATACTGGAAACTAACGTGTTATGTCACCCACATGACAGGAAATTACTAAATGTCAAAATTACAGTAAACCTGCAATTTTCTGGACAAATTGGTATTCTTTTTGTAACCCAGCAACGGATATAATTTTTCAATCACACCTTGAGGTGCCCTTCTGGGATTGGTGGATTTAAGAGTATACAGGGTGTTTCACACAACTTTACGAGACTTGCGCCTAATGTACGCGCCCAAATATACAAAAATCACAAAACACTAGATACAAAAAATACACATTTAATTATTTAATTTTTGGAAACCCATGACAGTAGTTGGCAAACTAATGAATGTTTTATTAATAGTCATAAACTGCAGTTTTTCAGAAACAATTATCATTTGTTCTATCAAGAGACGGCATAAATATGATTCTAGCTTATCTATCTTAATCACTAACTAACTAAAAAAAATTGTAATTTTTGATAGGGTGAACAAACTAGGGAAGATTATCCAATTTTTCAAAATTTGCAATCGAGTTCGTATCGGAATTTGTATTATTGATTGCATATTACAGGCGCAGGCCTCGTAAAATTATGTGAAACATCCTGTAATAACTTTCTTATGCAAGTAAAAGTTACTTCTTCAGCTGCACTTTTTGGCGACCTATTGCCGCCGGCACTCGCCATTTTTCTGACACATCCTATAGAATAAAAAATATCCTAACTATTTTGGATGTGATTTCTGGCCACTTTCGGCAAGAGAATCCTAAATTCCATAGTTTCTTAAAAAAAAAAGTATCTTACGTTGTTTCGACACAACTTATCGTTTATGAGTAAAATCAATTTAAAATTTGTTATAGACCATGAACAGCATTAAAATTAGTTTTTTTTACTCTTAAAGTGTTTACGCCCTCCTGATTAAAGATTTCGACATTTGATCGTTGAGTGAGTTCGTTTAGATGTACCGTGCGATAAAAAAAAATACATTAGAGTAGGCGGTGATTAAAGTCCTTCAGATGACAATCCTGATTTTTGACATCAAATAACAACGGAAACTTTGACAAGTTTGCGTTTTATTCATTTTGAGTGAAATAATGTTCACTTTAGAGCAGAAAATTTTTATTTTTGCAAGTTATTACAAAAATGCTGTGCAAGATGAAAACGGTGAATAGTCATTTTCACTTTCAGTTTGTGTGGAAAATTTCCAGCCCAAATTCCCAGCCATCTGTAGAGTATTAATTGTCGCCTACTATAATTTGTTTTTTTTTTTTTTTGATATAAGATTATTGTTGTTATTAGCTATATCAAATTTTCTGATTTTATCTATAATAGTTTCTAAAATATATAGAATAACCCATTAAAAACCTTTTCATGGGGTGTAGCTTCCTTAGACGGTATTTTTTGACACATAAAAGTTAAATGTCATAAAATTGAATATTCTATCACCTGTTTATTTGTAACAATAGAAACGGAACAGACTGTATGTATTCGTATTCCCTCCATTTTAAAATACATGTCACATTTAATCTTTTTTTAATGAGCTATATCACAGGAGTTATACGGGGTATTTTAGAACTCACGCTCCAAAAAAAATTTCAAGTAAAATAATATAACAGGAACATGAAAAAAATGTTAAAAAAATTATATCTGTCAAAAAATTATGACATTTGACGGTGTTTTTTCATAATTATTTAGTAAAGGTACAAAAATTTTGGCAAAAATATCCAAAAAATAAAGTTAAACAACTTAGGATATTGTTTCGGAATTTGAGATTTTCGAAAGTAGATTAATTTAACTAGTAAACTAGTACACCGTACCTTTCCAAAAAAAAAGCTGAAGCAGCGAAAAAGACAAGAAAAGACTGATAAATAACCATAGTAAATGTCAGGTAAAAGTGAAAAAAACTTAGGCGAAAAAACAGTGTTTTTAGTCTCAAAGGTAAAACTTTTACTTGTGTTATTTAGCCATAAAAACGTCATTTTTCTGATGTTTGCGAATAAAAATAATTTCCAAATTCTGAAAATGTCAATATTTGAAGGTTAAAACTGTCAAAACTGAAAAGCAAATTGACGTTTATTCGTAATTCGTGACGGACTACTTCCCCTCCTGCGCCTTTCAGAGCCTTCGTTGGACCATGCTTGAATGATTGTGTTACTTCGAACCAATCTTCTGGCAATTTCACGAAAGGGTAAGCCTCATGCATTGTCTCAATTCTCTTTCAAAAGAAGATAATTGATTGTATTGCTGAATACGATAAACGCGGGGCATGACAACGACAGAAGTAAAAGATTTGACAACATCTAAAGTGTCATTTGTCAAAAATTTGACATAACCTCCATAAGTCCATAACATTCAACATGTGACTAAATTAAATTAAATGTAAAATATAATTATCTAAATATGTAAAATTTTAACAACTATTAGGAAACTGTGATAGACCGCAGAGGAAATATAGTCTAACAGAGTTTCAATTATTTGTCTCATATTATATCATCTGAAGATGGGAACGGCGGTTCCCGAAACGTTATGAAATGAATAAACCTTAAATTTCATTAGTTACACTTTTATTAATTCCCAAGCTCCACATAAAGAGGGAAAAAACTAAAACAGAGAATAAGAAACTGCAATTATTTGCACATAAAATAAGGTGAGAAAATAGTAGATAACATAAAATCAAACAATAAAAGCTATTCCTTTTAAAGACACTACAATATTTCATAATTAAAAAATATTTTTATCATTCATCTTTAAACACATTAGCAATATTTTTCCTCTAAAAAATCTTTAATAAAAATAAGCAACTATTATCGTATCAACAAGAAATTACTCCCTAAAAGCTATTCTTTTTAAAGACACTACAATATTTCATAATTAAAAAATATTTTTATCTTTCATCTTTAAACACATTAGCAATATTTTTCCTCTAAAAAATCTTTAATAAAAATAAGCAACTATTATCGTATCAACAAGAAATTACTCCCTAGGATTTAGGGATATTTGTGAATAGGTTGCCATAAATTTGGTTAGGTTGGTTTGTAGTGACAAACAAAAGATATCGTAACTAGTGTCAAAAATTTAGGTTAAGTCACCTGTCAGCTTGTATAAATAATTCAATAATTAGTTAACAGCAGGTTGACAGGAAACGTCAAGCGTCAACAACAAGGGCTAACCAACCCTAGACATTCAAAATTACTTCTGAAAATTCTAGTTACAAACAACATAAAAAACGTAATTTTCCTAAAAATTCAAATCCTAGGTGGAACGAAATAGACCAGAACATTTTAAGCTCTTTAATTATTTACGTGTAAAGGTAGAAAAAACTGCACTTGCAATATTCAAATGAGCAACTAATTATTTTTCAACTATCGCTTTTTTAAATTTTTTGCTTAATTTGTAAGTATTTATGTATCCATTTTGTTTCAAATTTTAAGAAATAAGTTATATTATTTTAACCTGTTTCCTATCACTTCAAATTCTTGAACTTATTTATCTTTGTGACGACATCAGGGTCGTCCTTGCAGTAAATGCCAAAGTTGTTACTTTCTCTAAAAAAGGATTTCTGTAATGCTTACGTAAGCCTTATAATACAGTCATAACGAGATACCACTATATTTCTTATCCAGACTTATCTCTCTGTTCACTTTTGTTCTTTTCCAACAAAATAATTTTTCATAATGAGTAAAGATGGTGTAACATTTCCATTCTCTAATTTTTGTTTATATAATTAATATAAACAATTTATAAATATAGTATTACTTGATTTTATAATAATTGTTCATTTCCTATCTGTTCGAATGATGAAAATCGTAATCACAACGTCCCTCTGACCAAATAAGTGTCGATTTCTCAGACCAACTGTATACCACGAGACTAGTTCTCATACTCTACAATAAAAAACCCTATATTGAACTTTAACTTGCTTCGTTAATTACTTACCAAAAAGATCATTGTTGCAGATTTCGTTCTTAACTGGAAAGGGTATTTAACGAAACACATCCTGAAAAGATAACGGAAATTAATGTGCGAAGAAAAGACATAACTAAATAAAAGTACTTTTGATATCGTTTCTGGTAATTAATTTAAATTTTAAAATAGATTAGCATAAAATATCCGTATTAATTTTTAAGACCGTCCCTAATTCGCCCCGAAGTAAACAGAATTTTTATTATTATATTATTATTTTATTATATTTTTAGCTATAGGTAGGAAAACATGACAGCAAAGTTGGATCTGTATTTTGATAAAATATTTTTATTAAAAATTCACTAAACCCTCAATGGTAAACAATGTTGTGTACAGTCGTAAACATAATTGCTAAGTTTTAGTGTTTGTAGCAAAAAATTAGATCCATAATGATTGAAGAGTTGTGATTTGACCCAAATATACCTAGAACTTGTAGTTTCCTACTATTTATTTGCTTTGGTTTTTCTGGCAAATACCAGAAAAAATTGATTTTAACGTATTCTCTTTATATTGATTAGTTTTACAAATCGTACAAAAAATACTTTTTTTAGAAATTAATTGGGTATCTCATTTTGTAAAATGACCACTACAAGACTTCCTTCCGCATTTGCCGAATGAATGGCTTTCTTAAAGTACTATATTTCGATTTAAATTTTCCATTTTCATTTTCAGAGAATTACGAGTATAAAGCTACGTTATCTGTTTATTAAGAAAAATATTTGGATGGAAATATTTCTAAACATGTTTTTGTAATAAAAAAAAATTATACCTACCACATAACATGCTTGCTAATGAAGCAGACGCACAGTCAAAGTCTAGGTACCAAAATTCCAAATAAGTATTCGATGGTTGCAAAATCTTGTTATTCAGTTTAGTTTATAGTTTTATTCAGTAAATTCTGTTTATTCCATTTATTCAGTATTCTGTTTATTCAGTCAATTTCATAAAAGTAGAAATCCTTTTAGAGAAAATACACCAACAATTTTAGCATGTTTTAATAAGAAATTTTTTAGTCTTTTGGAAAAATTTTAATAAAATGGTAGTTCTCAAATGAAATTCTCTTAACTTTTTACACCTGTATCTTTATACAGGTGTCTTATAAACGTTATAAACGTCTTATAAATTGCTTTGAATTGAATTTAAAAACTAAAAAAAGTTTTGATTTTTTTCTTAACGATTGTTAAAATCAAAAAATAAGTTATTGTTATACTTCTTTCAATAATATACAATTCCATACTTTCAAACGTTCCTTCTTTGTCACTTTTCGTTTTCAAAACAGAGGCCATAAAATTTTCTACCTTCTTTACCTCTAACTTCCAAATAAACAATGTAAAATTCGGTTCGAGTAATAGTATATTATGTTATTAGGAATAAAAGTGATTGTTTATTTTGTCGAACGGAGTGAGGCAAATAATTCAGCTGAGCCACATAAACTCACTTTTATTCCAAATAGCATATACTATTTTATCCGCAAACGATTCAGATGGAGAGAAAAAAGCAACGCACTAATAATCAAGTAAATTACCACAATAATCAGAACGCTTTGCAATAAAATCATAACAAACGTCACGCGTCAGTTTCGGAATTTGTGTTGAGATTTTCGTAAGTGTTGATTGCTTTAACTGGTAAATTACTAGTGTAGTTTATAGTGCAAAATGTCGAATGCTGATAATCTACCTTGTACCTCTCCAGAAAATGCTGAAAAAACGAAAGAGACAACAGTGGTAAATGTCAAAGAAAGTGTCAAGTAAAAGCGAAAACGCCTAGGCGTAAAAACAGTATTTTTACTCCATGACAACATTGGTAAATGTCAAAGTAAGTGACAAGTAAGAGTGAAAAACGCTTAGGAGAAAAAATAGAGTTTTTACTCCATGTCTGAAAGATAAAACTTTTACTTGTATCAATTTAGCCATAAAAGCGTCATTTTGCTGAAATTTATGGATAAATTTCTTTTTTGTCTTCTAAAGAAACATTCACAATGTTGTAGACCCGGTTTCTGCTAACATAATATCGAGCGATCAAGATAATTTGTAATTGAGTCATCTTTGGATCTGAAAACGTATGTCTGTTTTTGAAGTAACTGCAGGTGAAACATCAGATAAAATGACAAGTCAGAAGGTAAAATAGCGAAAAGTGTCAAACACGACTTTATTATCTAAATTAGGAGACTTTTCAACAAAGAAAGTTACATTGAGGTATATTGTTCAATAGCGGTTACAATAAATGCTGAAAATGTTCTCCGTTTTCTTGTAAGCACAAAAGCGCCCTTTGTCTAACTCCATCTATCACATTTTGCAGCATATCTGGATTATTATTAGTTTTATTAATTTATTCAGTTATTCTTAACCTTAATTCTTGCAAGTCATTAAGAGGTGTACGATCAATACAATTTTTTAAATAAAGCCACTGAAAAAATTTTGGAGGAGTAAGGTCTCAGAATCTCGGAGCAGTGGTGTATTATAGCAGAAGCCTAAAAAGCCCAGGCTTGGGGCGCAAAAGTTTTAAAGGGCGCAAAATTTTGTGAAAGAATTTTTTTTCTTGAAGGAAATAATAAAATCGTGTTTGTCGGAGCAAAAGAAATTCACCGTCTTTATTATTTTTTTTCTTGGAACAATGTTCGCTCACAATCTCCCAAAATCACAAAAGTTTCTCGACTTAGGTACATTACAGACTTGACTTAGAAACTTATTATGACCTGTTTTTCGAAGCTAATACTAGAGAGATTCAACTAAGTGAACCACAAGATGTGAATATTGATCCTGAAAGCAATCAAATTGTGTAATAATGCAAGTTACCAGTATGTCACTAGAAGAAGGAAGAAGAAATTGAAACAATTTGATGAAACAAGAGGAGACCGAGACGTTGAATTCAACGAAAAACATGAATTTTACATGCAGGTATTTCTTCCACAGATCGACAAGCTGAAAGCTGAGCTTTGCAAAAGACGCGAGTCGTATTTAGAGATTAATAAAGAACTCGGATTGTTGAGCTCCTTCCAGTTATCACCACGGAGGAAATCAAAGAAAAATGCTCAAAGTTGGTTGAAACTTAGAAAGAAGGTCTTCATGATAAATTGGAAGGCGAATTGCTTCAAATCAAAGAACTCTAGGTCTTTCGTCTCATAGACACTTAAACTAACTAAAAAAATTGAAACTGAAAAATATTGACGACTTGTTCTCTAATCTTGTGATTTTGTTGAGAATGTTCATTTCTAAAGCGGTGACGAATTTTACAGGTGAAAGATCATTTTCAGCATTGAAAAGAATAAAAGACTACCGCAGATCTACGTTACTTAATCTTAAATTAAACCCGCTAGCAACAATGTGCATCGAAAATGAAGTGCTTAATGCTCTGTTTTGACAAAATTATTAACGTATTTGCTGGCGAGAAAGCCAGAAAGAAACCTTTTCGAATCAACAGTCATTATTGTTTTAAATCATCCCCCATTTTTTTTTTCTACTTTTGAATTATGTATTATTACTAATTAAGTAATTACTATAAATAAACAATACGCGTTTATTAACTGACAATTTTACAATCAATGTGATATGCACCCTTACCATTAACAAAATTAATAAAAAAAAACAGAAGCAGGGCTTTGGGCGCCAAATTGGGTTAATACGCCACTGTCTCAGAGGTCAGATATTTTTTGTGTTTCGACTAACAAGTCTATAATAAAAAAATCGCGTAACATAATTATTGTGGTCCTAGCTGAATGTGCTTATTAGCACCCCATACATGAGCGGATTATCCGTCGGATCAAATCTGAACAGATTTGATCGGCAGATTTGATTCGGACGGACTAAATGTGTCGCGCTCCATACACGAGCGGATAATTTGTACGGATCAAATCTGTACAGATCTGACCGGTACATTTAATCCGGACCGACTAATTCAAATACATAGAGATTTGATCGGCAGATTTGATCCGCCCCATACACGAGCGGATTATCTATCGGATCAAATCTGTACAGTCTGATCGGCAGATCTGATCCGTACGGACTAAATCTGTTGCGCTCCATACACGAGCGGATTTGGCTCACCACGTATCAGATCCGACGAATATTCCGCTCGTGTATGGGGCCTTATTGAAACTTGCCAAGCATCAATTCGTCATCGTGAAGTCCGTTTATACAAAGGTTCCAAAATCTCTTGCTGATATCGAACTGCAGTTAATGTACCTGAAGCATGATTAAAAAGATGATGATTTTGATAATTAAATTTATGATTGTATCTTTATTGAAAATTCTCTTAATTTGTATAATAAAGTCATGTTTGAAACTTTTTACCATTTTATCTTTCGACTTGTCATTTTCAAAAACAAACATACGTTTTCAGATCCAAAAATGACTCGATTGCGAATTATCTTGATCGCTCAATATTTAACAAAGAGAGAACGACGAGTTTTAAATATAAATTTCAGTTAACAGTGAACGGATTTCTGAAAAATGTATATTTCACAAATAAATTACAAAGACTCAATTTCTGAAGACATGACTCTAGGTGTCGAATTCCAAATTACGTGCGACACTAAAAATGATATTCTTGAACCGTTTCAAATCTTTATCTAATTAAAAAAAAAATTACGTTAAAGTTTAAAATAACAAAACAAAACAAAAATATTAATAAACATGTCTAATCACTCTCCTCATGCCTATGCTTCGACTCCCACATCTAATATTTCGCTCGAGAGTAAGTGCTTTGTTCAGTTTTTCTAAAAGTAAGTACAGTCGTGTTCTTTAAATAAATCTGACCAATTGTTCTGTTAAATTGTGGCCTGTCAGCAATAGCAATTTACAATTTTTAACAAAATGTTGGCTTACGAAACACAACTCTACTTCATTATTTATCAGCGCTTCTTTGTACTGTCTAATAAACATTTCTGCGTCCAGCAACAGTTGAAATACTTCTCTAAAAATGTTATATACTCGTATATTTTTAATAGTATGATTATAGTAAATTTGATAAAGTCTTACTCTGTAACAATAAATATCTTGTCTGATAAGGAGTTTAATTCTGTCAATTCTTTAAATTCCTGAAGTGGTTTTAATTCATGATACGACAGTTTTACAAGAAATTTTTTTGTGATTGTTTAAAAACTGTCGAACTGTGTTACCCGCTAAAAAATAAAGACTATCAATTTCGTTCATTTCTAGAACTTCCGTGTAAAATACAGAAGTGTCTAAATTTGCACTTATAATATCCCGAGTGCATTGATTGTTTCCGGATTCAATCAATGCACGAGTGGTATTCGGGTGAAAATAGCATGAAATCACAAGTTCAAGTAATTAAGTCTCAGTTTTTGATGTTTAAAATAAAGTTTTATTAAATTTTGGGTTAGTTTTTTTGTCAAAAAATTTCCACTTAATTTTAGCTAATGAGTCAAAAAATTTCCGGAAATTTTTTGTGATGCTATGGTAATCATCATATTAAATACTAAATTCAGTTTGGTTCTTCCATAGGGTCATGAAATTTTCACAATAATTTTCATCTGTATCACAAATGTTTAAAAATTTATTTTTTTCTAAAAATTCTTCCAAATAAAAAGAATCGTCAATTGCATAATTTCCTTTTTCTATTTCGGTCTTAGAATAAGCCATTTGCGTGCTGGAATAAGTCGTTCGCGTTAATTTAATTTTAGTGACGGACTTTCTTCACAATTCATTTTCAAATGTGAAAATAAGAATAATTTTTATTTTTTACAGCCGTCTAAAATTATTCCACACATAAATGTCGCCAACCGACGCAAAATTCTCTAGAAAAAAAAAATTAATTTTCGTTTTTTAATTTATAAAATGATATAAAGCGGCGAAATAGAAAAAAATGTATAAAGCACTTTTTGCAGAAGGTTCTTCAAGCACTTTTGTTCCTCAACTCGCCGCTTCGCGGCTCGTATCGGAATTTCAATTTTGTGCTTTGCAACTTGTGCTTTAATATACTATTCTTGTTGGGTTTGAAAAATTGTACATTAGAAATTATCCGAATAGCTATTATAAAATGTTTTGGGCTAGGTGTGAATAATAATTCGAACGATGGAAAATGAATTTTGTAAAGCATCCTGTCTTAAACGGCCTAAACAAATATAATCGAATTTCTTTTCATTTATACAGGCTGTATTATAAAAAACGACCCAAGCCATGACTCCATTATTTTTATTATTATTTTCTTAGAACAAAGTTGAACAGTTTTCTGTCAGCTATGGTTTGGGATATACATATACTCAATCAATGCTGTTTTTTGTTTCACCGAAAATGACATCAACTTCAATTTTTTTTAATAAAACAGCCTGTATTTTACCACTTTTGGATTCGTTATTGAATTGTATTTTGAAAAGTTTTTTGTACCATATGTCCAAAACCAACCGTTAGTGAGATATTCGCCAATTAATACATTTATTAAAGCAAGCAGTGGAAAACAATAACATCGAGTAATGTTGACAAATATTTTATAATTTACATTTTCTCTTACTGTTTTTATACTTTTTGGTGTCAGTCATGGATGCTAATGTGTTGACCGATAGGATCCAATTATACAGGATGTGTCAGAACTCGCGCCCCAGAGAAAAATTTCAAATAAGGTACCAAAAACATAGAAAAAATGTTTAAAAAATCCTGTATTTCAAAAAATGTTGACATTTAGTTTTTAACATTTGAAGTCAGTTTGCATCTTCAGAAACAGAATTTCTGACTACGGGACTGTAGATAAATTATTTAGAAATTAAAGATACCAAAAATGCCCCATCCTCCGAGGTAAGCGGGGCACAGAAAGGCACCAAGAAGGTGACGCTTTGTTTTTTTCGCTTCTGTCACCAATTGTTACAATTGAAATTTAATCAAAAGAAATTAAAGGAAAAATTAGGTGCAATTTGAATTGTATCTACTGGTTTTGAAGCATTCTTAATGATTATTTATTACTTCATTAGCCAAGCATATAAAAGAGTACTTATAAAAGTAACATAACAAGAGAAAAGCTTTCTGATAAATAGTATATTAAGTATTAAGAACGGTAAGGACATTTTACCGATCGAAGACAATTATTGTCTGGGATCGGTGGTCCCTAACGTTTGTGATGCTTATAATGTTTTTTGCACGATAGAAACATTTTACCTTGATCTGAATAAATTATTTGAATAAAAATGTCAATTGTGACATTTCACTTTTAACTAAAGTGTCGTCACGGTATTTCACGAATTTACTACGTTCTCATGAGGAATTGAATTCAAATTGAAAACGGTATTGAGATTCAATACTGCCATAGAAACACTTTAAAATCGGTATTGATATCGATTTGAATCTCAAGGTCGATACGGCAAATTCTGGGATCGTATCGTGGGATTGAAAGTACACTTTTATGCATGGAAACAGTATCGTAGTGAATCCAACCGTACTTTGCCGGGCTTGTGTCAAAAACTTGACGTTGAAAAGCTGTCGTTGTTGTGTGAAGCAGAAAAAAACCTTAACCTACTTCGGTTAATCTTCTTTTATATTCAAGTTCTTCTTCGGCGATAAACATAGTAACATAGACAAAGACAGAAGAAATTGATACACCACCATGCACAAACTGGATTTTGCAAGTGGGTTCATTTTGATATCACATAACTCATTAAACAAACCACTAATTCGCACTTCGCTTTTGGTTACAAAAATAGCGACTTTTAGGTGATGTATAATAGTTTGACATATAACGTCAACGGACAGTTGACGCGAATTCAAATCGATTTGAATTCGATTCCAAACTACTTCATGGAAACACACACGGACTCAATCCCAAAAAATCGTTTTCAATTCGAATTCAATTCCTCATGGAAACACAGTAATTTTTAATAATACGAGTAGTTGAGGTTGTTGTCAAAATTGCAATTTATATATAAAAAAAAATTAATATAAAGTGGATATGTAGTTGTGATACCTTAGATCATGACCTTCACGAGAAAAATGTTTTTTTTGGAGGGTTGCCATTAAAAAATATATATATATTTTTTTATTATACCTGCATCATAATCCTAAACAAGAAATAGTGAAATGTCTAGACCAATTACAACGTGAAAAAATGTGCTTAACGTAAACTAGTAACCGTCTCTACAAAAACGATTCACAAACAACCTTTGATAATGTTATTGTGTAAATTCACATTTTTTCAATGCTCATAAAAGATCGTAAATGGACTGGTATAATAAAAAATAACGTATAACACTCGTTCATAAGCGCCTTTAAAACACTTACGACGTTAAAAGCACTCCGCTGACGCGTCTTGCTCTTAAACCCGTCGTGCGTGTTTTAAAGGCTTGCTTATAAACTAGTATTTTTATATTCTATTGTAGAACTCAAAAACAAATAAAAATTTAGAAAAATTTTATCCTTGATAAAACATCACATTTTTAATTCATCAATTAGTTTCCAACCTTGTTCCAAAAAATATTATCACATCTTTAAAAATATTGGAATTATGGCTTGGGGCGTTTTTAATAATACAACCTGTGTATTAGCAATTTAAACACCTCAGTGAAGAGATCAACGCGTGTAAAAACGGTAGTAAATGAGACACACGTATAACGGAATTAACTAAATACGGCAGTCACCCTGCAGGATACAGTTTCTTACAGAATACACCCTAAATTCAGGTGCGCCAGAGCTCGCGCAACAAATATAACATGTACCACGCCAAAACCCACCCTTTGAGAAAATAATATCACTATAATTTTGATAATCTAAAACAGTTCCCTAAGAAGCATAATATTATAATGAACACTTTTCGTAATTGTGTTAATAGAAAAATTAATCAGAAAAAGTTTGCTCTCCATTTATTTCATTTGAAGACGAATCTTTGTCGCCAGATCATTTTCAATGATATAATCAAAGGGAGAACATTGGAAACATCAATGCTTCCCATGTTTTTTCCCAGTCCTCTCTAATCAAATTTTCTGTATGTTTTATACGACTCTCCCACATTTCGACTGTCAATTTTGATAATGATTCTTTCCAAGTGTAGTTTTATCACTCCCGAAAAAATTTGAATCTGTGAAATTTTTGTTATAATAATTTTTACAAAACCCTCATAGCATTTCAATCGCATTATATTTACAATGGTATGGGAATAGTCACAAAATATTATGTCCATGAGACATTAAAAGTGCATCTACAACAATTTCTTTTAATCATTACTAGCCAAAGCTTCTACTAATAGCCAAAGTTCTTTTTTTGTTACATTTACATCAAAAGGTACATTATGTTTTTTTAAGAAAATTTTGAAGAAATAATTTATTAGAAAATTATAAAACTGTTTTTTCTGAAAGAACGAAATGATGCGGCGCCGGCACATTGTCCATTACAATAACATACTTCTTATTAATTTTGCCCAAGTCCGGAATTAATTTTGTTTCAAGCCAATTTAAAATAATTCCCTATTCATCGATTTATGGTAGTTCCTGTCATTGCTTTTAGAAGAAAAAAGTAACCCACAATTTGAAAGAAACCCATCCTTGTAGTCACTATGTAAAACTATGAATCTTTCACCTTCACTTGTAATTTTAATATCATTCATTCTCCTGTTATCTTCTTTCACACACTGTGACACCTGACTTCTATTCTTAAAAATCCATCTAAAAAATGTTTTCACTAGAATTTGGAAGTCGTAAGTATTTTCTTAAAAAAGTTGGCCCACACAACGCAACTTCTTTCACAAAAAAAAAGATTATTCATTTTTTTACACTTAAAACCGATGTTACGTAAAATTTGGCACAATAAACTTCTAGAAGTCGAAAAATCAAGTTTAGTTTTTGCAAATTCATGCAAGTCATTTAAACTGAAACTTTGCCCACTTTTTAAAAAATTAAAAACATGCGGGCTTAATTCCTCTCGCAAATAAAAGTTATGAAACCAAACTCCTTTATTTTTTCTACCCCGTTTTGTTTTCCTTGTCTCTTGCTTAAACGTTTGTAAATGGGGTACTAAACTATATTTTTTTTATTGTCTAAGTTAAATCTACATAAAAAAATAATATACCCGTGTTTTTTGCGAAAGCGTGCATTTAAGTTGGTGCAAAATAAACACACTTTCAAACACACCATGTTTGCGCCAAGTGATGACGTGATCAGACCCTGACGAACGCGCAAAATCAGCCAACGCCGACAGCTCTAACCCAAGCTCCAGTCTGCGATGCGATGGAAGAAAGTCGTCGGTAAGAGAGACAAAATAGCGCTGCGTTTGCTGATTGGACGGGGAGGCCCGACGTCATCAAACGCGCATTGTAATACCGTTAAAATGCAGTGGCTCAAAAACCACTTGTTTAAATCTCATTTATTTAAAAAATTACAGCTTAATTGAAAATCTATTTTTAGTTATATTGCTATTTAACAACGAAGAATAATATAAACCTAAATTTTGCCTTCTTTTTTTTATAGTATAGTACCCCATTGTTGATTTTTTAAGCTAAAAATAAGTGCATTTAATTTCTGTACGTTCATCCAAACTTGTACCTTGAATGTTTCAGCCAACCATTTCATTAGTTCCATTTTCCACATACAGGGTTATTCACGAGAGAGTTTTTTCTGATTTTTTTTTGCCGCAACCAACAATACCAATATCACTAACTGCTAAATTAAATGTTATTTCTTTTAAATTAGAAATCAAGTAAGTTGGATAGATTTGCCAGAAATGTCAGATTGACAGACAACCTACATTTAATCAAAATTCAATAAATAAATTAACAAGTTAAGTTAACGTAAAAGGTGTTTGAAGCGTCTAGCATCGGTTTCCAAACATCCACCTAGACGGTTAGTAAACGATAACAAAACATGTCGCATCATTTCAGAGTTGATTTTTTTGCTTTAGTGTCAAAGAGACAAAGACATAATAACAGATATCGTGGATTCAGTTATAGTTATTTAAAAATTTGAAATCAAGAAATTGTTGCAATATGTATAATGAGCTGCAGCAAAAAAAATCACAAATAACCCTCTCGTGAATAACCCTGTAGTAGGGCACAATTCTAAATGCTGCTTTTGATAGAGACCATTAGCCCAGCAAAAACAAATTTACCCGAAGGCATTTTTAATTTTCAATAAACGGACTGACGTTTTTTGACAATGTAAATTAAAGCCACACATAGGTAATGACATCTTTTATTTATTGAAATTACTATGAATATACCATGAGAAGCAATTTTTTCAAAATGTCTATTTGATGATGACACAGTTAGTTTTCCCAAAATTAATGCTGTTCCTGGGTCATAATCAAATGTAGATTCAATTTTCATTTCGTCCAAAAGCAACGAACTGTGCTTTCCTTCATCAACTAAACAATTTATTTTATTTTTGAAAGCAATAAAAATTTCATTTAAAAGTTCTGGTGCAAATTGAAGATGCTGTATTATACTATATAACGTTCTTTCGCTTTGTAGAGGCTGTCCTAAGTCTTTGATTACGTTGTAACCAAATACACCACATGCTAATCTTAATTTCAGAGCTTTATTTACAGTTTCCGAACTCCAAGCGTGACCCAACATTAAATTTTGTTTGAGGTACAATATTTCATCGGCATTTAAAGAATTTGAAACAACTGATTTAATATTAAAGTTCTCACTTTGTAATTCCTTGATGTCCCCTTTTAATTTATTTATTGTAATTTCATATTCCCTGCATTTTTTTGTAACAAAGAAATTTGATTTTTCAAATAATGTCCATTCATAAGTGCAGTGTGTTCTAAGTGATCAGCTACGATTAGAAATAGATTTTATTTTTGCAATAAAAGTATTTACCATCAGATGTAATTTTAGAAGAAAAATTAGAAAATATAGTAGGGAGTTTCTCTGAAGAAAAAGGCGGGGAGCTACATTCCATGTCATACTGATTTTCTAAATCTAGATGCGGCACTGCGCTAGGATGTAAATACACTGAATTTTGTTTTTTGTAAATAACTTTGTTGCAAAAATATTTCTGAAGAAAAGGAATTATGGATGAAAAAGATAAACTACGTAATACTAATAGGTACATACAGAGCATATTCGTATGTCTTTGTGGCAGGTTGATCAATTCGCGCGATCCTAAAGAAACAAAAGAATAATTGAAGCAAAGACACTTTATTTTTCTACGTAATCTCCTCTTAATTCAATACATTTGGTCCATCTGTGTTCAAGTTTCTTTATTCCGTCTCGAAAGTAATTTTCTTCAAGCTCTGCAAAATAATCGTCCACTGTTAAAGTTAGCTCTTCATTTAAGCGGAATTTTTTTCCTCCGAGAAAATCTTTCAATTTAAGGAATAGATGAAAGTCAGATGATGCTAAGCCTGGCAAATTCGAGGGGTGCGGTACTAATTCAAACCGTAATTCTTTTTTTTTGCTGCAAGCATCATTGTGATGAAAAAGCACTATCTTCCTACTCATTCATGGACATTTAACAGCGATAGCTGCCTTCAAACGATCAAGAAGATTTGCGTAATATTCCCCGTATATAGTCTTGTCTTTTTGAAGATATTCTATCAACAATATTCCTTTAGCATCCCAAAAAACCGAAGCCATCACCATTCCCGCCGATAAAACTGGGTTGGCCTTCTTTAGAATTGGTTCTCCACGTTTGGTCCACATCTTAGACTGTTGTTTGGATTCGGGTGTATAGTAATGAACCCATGTTTCATCACAAGTAACAAATCGCCGCAAATAATATGTCGTGTTGCGTTTAAAAAGTTCCAAATTGTTACTCAATATTTGACAGCGAACACGTTTTTGCTTTATAATCAGTAAGCGCGGCACCCATCTTGCCGAGAGCTTTTAAATGACCCGTTCCTTTGAAATGCCTATTGCCTCTACTATTTCTGACACTTTAAATCGTCTGTCATTTAACATCAGAATCATGTTTGCGGTTTTCCATTGGGTATCTAAATAGCACACAAAAAGATTTTATAAAAACTATTGAAACGCCATTACACCAGCGTAGTCACTGTTTAGCTGATAAGTATTTACTTAAGTTTATATCAAGAAAAAACATATCATTAGTCAAAATAAGTCAACTGCCACGTTTACAAAAAAAAATATTGGTCTAAAAAAAAGAATAAGTAGTTTCATTAAAACTATCTGAATTCCATGAATCCATGCAGAGCAACCGCATACCGAATTCTCTAATTAAAACGAAAAAAACACAAAATACAATTCTCTAGATACGAACCAGGCGATGTTAGTGAAACGAATGGTAAAAAGAAAATTGTCATTAATGTTCAACACCTCACACAGTTGTAAGACAGACAGGATATTAAGTAACTGTCCAGCATCCAGATGGTCATCAGTTTGTTCGACACATCTCACACTTGAAGAAGATTAACTCCAAGAAAAGAGAGGAAGTTGTATCGAACTAAAGGAGTGATCATAGAGGCCAGTGAAAGTAAGTGAGGAGAAAGACTTGAAATAATTTTGATGAGTTCTGTATAGTTAAGGTTGATTAAAGCATTAAGTAAAAGAAACATAAAACTTCTTCAAATCATTAAAAGCTTTTTCTTCAATCCCGCCCCAGTGCCAACGCTTTGAATTAGCCAAAAGGTCTGTAAGGAACGCCGCTCTAATAGCAAAATTCGGGATGTAATCTCGTACCCAGTTGCACAACCCCAAAAATGACTGAAGCTCTTTATTATTCTTTGGTGATTTTGCTTCCTGAATCAAGTGACGTTGTCGTGGACGATTTCCATGTGCGGATACAATATAATCGAAATACTCGATTTCGTCACATCCAAGTTGACACTTTTAGGTAAACCGTTCACCAGAAGCCATTCGAAAACCAAACGAAGATGGACCATGTACTCCTAGTAATTTGCAGAGTAGATAATCACGTCGTCAAGGTACACGACCACAAACTTCCGAAGATAACCAGCCAGAATCTCTTGTGCCATCAAACGTTGTCGCTGGTGCGTTCTTGAGGCCGAACGGCATCACCTTAAATTGGTCCCATCTTGTGTGAAAAATGCCGTATAACGTTTCAACTCGTCAGACATAGGAACCTGCCAATATCCAAGCTTGAGATCAATCGAAGAGAACACTCGTGCCTGACCAAGATCTCTTAACGTTTCTGAAATAACCGGAAGTGGGGCTGCCTCATCTATCGTAGCGACGTTCAATTTTCTATAATTTACACAAAAACGTGGTTTTAACTATGACGATTGGAGACGCGTACTCACTGGTAGATGGTTCAAAAATTCCATCAGCCAACATCTGCTCTAACTGTTCTTGAATGATTTTTTTTTTTTCGTCCGAGTAACGATATGATCTAACTCGGAAAGAAGTATTTTCTTTCAATCGGATATGTTGTGTGGTTGCGGTTGTGGTCGGCGTTGGGTCTTTATTAAATATGGAAGCGAAACCACACAGAAGTTGAGTTAGTTTCGGAAGTTTGGTGTGCAGAACTTCTTCCGGTGTTAAAGCCTTTATTTTATTGTTCATTTTAGTTAAATTTTCCGATCGCCAGAACACTGTATGTCGCGTCGAGGAACCAAAGTGTAACGGGCCACGAAAGTAATCTATAATTGCCATTTTTTTTAATTCCCGCCCATTATTATTTCTTCGTAAAGATTTAGAACTACTAAAAGTTATTCCACTCCAGAGTAGTCACCCACTGTTAAAGAGACGGTTTGTGTAGGTGTGATGGTTGTACGGTTAGAACCAGCCACAACATTGAGCTGATAGGATGGTTTAAGTTCCGGTACGGATGTCATTGTCAGATGCTCCGGTATCAACCAGAGCTAGTAGTTACCTGTTGTTAATTTTCACACAAATCCGGCGAAGTTAACCGGTGTCCAACTTGGAAGCGGTGTGTTGTAGAAACAATAGTCTTGATGTTTGTTGTGAAAGGATATTTTGCTGGATACCATTGAGAGCTTTGATGATAACCCCTCTCCCAGTAGAGGTGTCTGTCATGGTGGCTGCTGGGTTTAATCTTGAAGGTAAGAAAGGCCGTGCTGGTCGTCGCAGCCTGGACGGTCGCGGTCCCCTTTTCGTTTCCCGATCGTTTTTTCTTTTAATACGGGGCAGTTCATATGGAAATGTCGTTGCGGACAATAACGACATTGTAGAAGATTTTTTTTGAGGCTGTGTTGCATTTTTAGCACTTGCAGAGAAACTAGCTGGAGATGAGTGTAATAAACTGCTTTCTAAAGCTGCACAGCCTATAATTAATTCCTCAATATAAGCTGTTCTTCCAAAAACACAGTATCTGGAGATGTATTAGTGTTCAACACAATCGTATCAGGTCCTTTTCTGGTAGCTCTGGATGAACATGGAGAGCCAAAGCCTGCTTCCGGCAAATAAATTCTTCTCAGTTTCATTAACTGTTTGTTTCTTTGACCACAAATCAGTATGTAAACATTAGAAGACAGTCTATTGCATACTTGCGACTCGAGTTTAGCGCTGAGATGTGATGCCATGAGCTCCAATTTGAGAATTTTGATTACTTTTAAAGGAGCAACTCGCTCTTTTGCGCATAGCAAATAAGCACTATGCTGTCCTAAAAGATTTGTCAACTTTAAATAATATACACAAGCACCATAACTTGTCTCACAAGCGTCTGAAAGCGAATGTAGTTGAACATGAATTGGATTATCACAAAGAACTTGTCTGGAAACAGTTAAAGAATTAAGTCTGGATATACTGTCTTGATGATTAATTCACGTTGTATGTAAATCTATTGGAAGTGATTCATCTAACGTCGATACAACAATGCTGCTGGGTTTCACTGTTAAGACCTCCAAACAGTGTGTGAATAATTGTTTCTTTCCTTTTTTGATAATAATTCAACTCTTCAGCTGTTGAATTCAAAATATACAGGGACATTTTTTTTTATTAGTATACATAGCCCTATGTATACTTAAAAAAAAAAAACGGGTCAACTTCAATGTAACTATGGCTATTACGATCAGCAGTTAGTCTAGGCATAGGCAACCAATATTACAAAGGCTTTAAAGGCGTTAAATAAAAGACAAATTTTTAAAAACAACAAAATAAATGTAATGAAATATCAATTTAAAAAAATAAAACTCATCAAAACAAGAAAAATATTAAATAATTAAAAAAAGTGTTCAAAATGCTGTCCATGCAGTTCCAAACAATGACCCAAGCGATTTTGAAAACCAAGGCATTGCGTTCCTGATAAATTCAGGATCTATATTATTACATTCTGTACGAACACGTTCTTTCAGCTCTTCTAAATTTTGCATTTGAACATTACTATAAATTTTTGTTTTTAAATATCCCCAAAGAAAAAAATCGTTAGGTGTCAAGTGTGGCGATTGTACACTTTGATGTACATGGCACACAAATGGCATTATCTTTTTAAAGCTGCGCTTTAAATTTCAAGACTGACACTTGACAAACTTGACACAAAATTTTCGTTTTGAATATTTTAATATCCAGTACCCTCTAAAAGCTTGAAATGTTGGTCGCCTACCCTATGAAATTGACCCGTTTTTTTTTTTAAGTATACATAGGGTTATGTATACTAATAAAAAAATGTCCCTGTATATTATGACCCATTGTCTAAAACTACACGAACGTCTCGCTCTTTTGTACCACTTGCATCTCTAATTTTCATACACAGAATCGGCAATAAAACACTTGTGTCAGTACGGTTGGCTAGAACATAGTCAGAAGACCTCCCAGTGTTCTTAACTTTATTTTTGCTCACTTCTTTTCTATCCTTTAGTAAATCTGAGCCTTACAGAGTCACGTGTCACCCATTACACAAAAGACATCGTACTTTTTCTCGACAGCTTCGACTTTGATGTCCAATTTTTTACAATTAAAACAGCTTTCATTTCAGCAAGATATTTTTCTTCTTACTCAACAACATTTTTCTAACTTTATAACAATCTTCGTTGCTATCATATCCTACACAAAAAAAAACATCTCAAATCTTGAAAACTAACAATATTGGCAGCAATGGGTACAGACTGTTTCAATTGGCTAGATTTTCATTTTTTTTATTATCTGATGTGCGAATCCCAAAACCCTCAACAGCCAATAAAATTATTTCTTCATTCTCAATTTCAGATTTGGGAAAAGACATAAAATTTTGCAACCTACTCTTGAGCGTATCTACTTCTGAAAACAATGCAGAACGTTGCCATACTCGTTATATTTCTTCTGGAAGACACGACTTAACTAGGAGATACAACATAGCAACACAAACATCGGTGATACCTAATGTCTCTAACGCGCTCAATTGGTTTTCATCTCTGTCGTCCAATATAGTGAAAACGATTTTTGACGAGTCTGCATTGGTATTATTCAAAACAAGTTTTAATAATTCTCTGACGAATACTTCAATCAAAAACTCGTCACGTCCAAATCAAGGTTTCACCGCTTCTACCGCTTTTTTATAATTTCCTGGTGTAGGAGGAAAACTAGAGACTACATCACGAGCTCTACTGTTTTCTATTGTGGCCTGTATTAAATACTCAAAATTGTCTTCTGGGGCTAATTCATGATCATCATGTATTTTCTTAAATTAACTCCAAAAGGATAACCATTCCCTCACATCACGACCAAAATTCTTCAATTCAATTCGGGGCAACTTGTATTTTCGATTAAACATATTGGAAGTCGAACATAAATGATGAGAACAACCGAAACGTGAGTCTCATGATGACTGGAAGTACAAGATCTTCTATCATCACCGTCAAATGATGGCCCGTTAACATCATCTCGGTCTTTTTCAACATCAACTCTATCTTCTCAAAGTGTTCTTAAATTCAGCACCTCACGATAAGCAGCTCTATATTTTAAAAATTTGACTTTATATTCGTCAACTCCTTGCATTACATTGGCCAAATCTTCTTCACTCGTATCCGGAGAATCCAGCATACAATGAAAAATTTCTTGATAAGTTGATGTCAGATTTTGATGTTTCTCTGATAACATCTCCCGAATATTAGAGATGAGATCTCACAAAAATCCAAGCAAAGCTTCCAGTTCATTCAACACCTTCCTAAATCCACGTTGGTAGACAGATCGAGCTTTTTTCATTCGAGATCCAATGTTTTGAGAGACTGTGTGTTACCATTAATTAAATTGAGTAATTGTGTTGGTTGAATCGATATTTTTAAGAATTAGACTAATTTTCGTAGGCTAAATACTCGTACATACAATAAAAAAAGCTGATTGATCTGATTAACTAGAGTGTGTGCTCTTTCAATTGTTTCGCAACTTGCAATTAAATCATCTACATATAATTATTCTTGAATTAATTGAGATGCTTCAGCAAAGTTTTGACGATTTTCAATTCCAATTTGTTTTAAACTTTTGGTGGCTAAATATAGAGCTAACAAAGTTCCATATCTGTACCTTAGAGGTCAACCGTGTTAAGTCACAAATTTTCAATTTTCATGTCTTTAATATTAAAAAAATCACATAAGTGAATTTTAAAATACAGTCACGAGGAGTAAGTTTAAACAATCTTTTTTTTTTCTCAAATTTATAATTTATAATTTATTATTATGTACAGAATAATAATATTACCCTAAAAAGGACATGCGAAAAAAGAAGATTAATTCATGAGTTGTTGGAAGTATCCATCATTAACCTCCACACAAGCTTGTACACAAATGATAAAGTTCGTCCTCATGCATCGAAGAGTCTCAAAAGACAATCGATTATTATTTTCGATATTTGTAATCCGTGTATTAACTATTCAGAATTCTAGACCGGAGTTGAACATGCGTCCTTATTTTTCTCCCAAACAAAACAATCTAATGGATTTAGGTCAACACTTTTAGGGAACCAAAACTGTGCAAAGACCAATCCACTTTCGTAACTAATGCTGCTACCCAAACTTCGGTGAAATGTGATGGAGCTCCATCGTACAAAAACCACATATTCGCTCGAATCAATAAGTCTTCCTCTAACAAGTCTTGAAGATCACTCTCAAGAATTCCAAATAATGTTGATCATTTAAATTTAGAGGCAATTCAATCCCTTCTAAAATATGATCGCCTAAAACACTCACCAAATAACTCAATCTAAATTCATACTAGATATGATTACCACAATTGCATGTGGATTTTCAAGCGTCCAGTGATGACGGATTCTCAAACTTAAAATCCCTTCCTTGTAAAAAGTGATTCATCAATAAAAAGCATCTGACAAATAAAGGTTTCATCTTCGTCGTTTTTCTGTACAACAAATTAACGAAACTTAAAACGTTTTACAAAATCTCCAAGTTACTGATCTTGAACCTTAACTTTACAGAATTGATGTAGGTGATCTCCATGAAAAAGGCGAGACACCGTGAGTTGTGAAATGTTTATTTGACGAATTAACTAATTAATAATAAGAGAATTGTCTTCTATACCATTCAAAATTTCTTCTTTCAACTCCACAGTTCTGACGATCTTGGATCGATCTCCACCTTGACGTTTTAGTCGAACGATTCAGTTTCCCAAAATGCCGGTCACAATTATCGAACGCGAGTGTATTCTTCTATTTGGAAACTTACTTCTTGTAGCAAGAAAGTTTCTATTACATTTTCCAAAATCCAATTAGATAACGGACAATTCGACCAATAAATAGTTACTTTCCATATTTTTTATATGCAACAAAATAAGTCAAAGATCAAAGCATGAAAAACAATGCAAAAGACAAAACCAACAACAAAACAATAGAAAACAAAACTTAAATAGATATTTAAATCAAAAGGAACGTAAGGACACTATAACGCTCGAGGAAGAATTGTACGGGGCGGGGAACCGGCCGATTCTTCCGAGGACTTACGTTCCACATGGCTTATTACGTTTTTCCCACTAGCAGAAATTAATATACTGCAAAATATCCAAAGTTTCCTTGCCAGATGCTAGTTCGTAAACTCTGAAAATTGAGAAATCCCAAATGCCTGGTTATCATGTGTACAGGCACATTTTGTTTTCATAAACAAATAAAAATTTCAAAACTTGTTACGTGTAGTGCTTAACGGTGAAGAAATTGCGAACGCTGCTTGTGAGAATTTATTACCCTCCAAATCTCAAAAGCGTTATGAAGGTATGTACATACACTTATTTCAAAGACTGTGTGCGGAAAAAAAAAAAGCAACAGAGATGACAGAAAATGTACTGTTACCATGCATAAATATTGGAACGATCCGAAAAGCTGCAATCACCTGCTAGTCTGTGGTGTTGAATTATAAAAGAATTACTCGTTTTAAGATAATCTCTACGACTTCCATTAATTCAGAACGTAAGCCGTTAGAAACGCCTGTGCCGTGTCTCCAGAGTCATTTGACAAAAATTATATAATTTCAATTTCGATTTGATTCTGATCAACAAAGCGATTTAAAAGTAGGTGATACTCATGATTTTTATTTAAAACATGTTTCAGATGCAATAAGTTCGGAAGAAAAATTTGTCTTACTAGATAAATTTCAGAACTTAGAAAAAAAGTTACACGAAGCAAATGGAAGATTTCAAGAGTTGAATAAGCTCTATAAAAATAAACTTGAAAAACTAAAGAAAATGCAGGAAAAAATTGACAATTACAATAAAGGTCAACATTGTGTACTGAAAATTGAGTCAAATGCAAAGGACTTAGAACCAATACTTGATCAAATTTTTAATTATTCCCTAAAAAACCCAAGATGGTCTGAAGTTACAGTACGTCATTGTATTGCCTAAAAGTACATTTCTCCAAAAGGTTATTACTTTGTGAGAAGAAGTCAGTTTTTAAGAGCTCCATCCAAAACAACTTTAGACAGATATATGAGATTCTCAAGCTGATCTCGGCTTGACTAATTTATTTAAAAACAGAATAACTGCTGAAGGCAATAATTTAAAAGACGTTGAGAAAATGGGTTCTCTCATTGTAGATGATATGGCCATTAAAGAAAAAATTGAGTATAGTCGAACAAAAGATACATTTTACGGCATTGCAAATACTGAGAACTAAATAATCGGAAAAAAGCCCATTTTAGCCTGTTGTGCTTCGTTATTCATGGATTGTCTATCAAATACACCATTCCAGTTGGACACTTTTTTCATAGAACACTTTCGACTGAACAGGTTTTTATTATGACCATAAATGTAATAAAACAGTACATGAATGTGGCTTCAAAATCTTGAAATTGGTAAGTGACACTGCACTTTTTAAAATGTTAGGACAATCAGAGCTGAAAACCAAAGTCCCTCATCCAGTAATACCTTATTCAACTATTTCTTCGCTTTAATTACTGTCATGTTGTAAAAAATGCTAGAAATCTGTTATTGGACCATGATATGGTTTCACCTACTGGAATTATTCCTGCAAAATACTTTAGAAAGTTGTACAATTTACAAAAATCTGGTATAGTGAAGTCTGATCCATTTTTAACACGAAAACATTTATATCTCAACACTTTTGAAAAAATAAATGTACTTAGAGCAATTCAGCTTCAGCCATCCAGTAACAATAGGTCTAAAGTATCTAGCCAAATTTAACAACTCATTAACCGACTTTACAGACAGACGCTCATGCTACAATAGAATACAATTTATCAGTTTTGACGTAGGTGTAACACAATGTTTTAAACAATTTGAACTGAGATGTGCTTCATTAACACATTAATCTTTCGTCATTAACACAAGTTCATTAACACAAGTTAATGACGAAAGATTAACGTGGCTTACTGAAACATTACCAACATATATTAATGAATTTCAGAAATGTTCTCAATTTAAAATAAGGAAAGTAAAAATGAAAGGAATATCTAAAGAAACTGCACTTATATTTACCGCTCAAAGTACAGTAGAGGCCCGGTTATCCGAAATAATATGGATCCAAGCCACTTGGGATAATTGAAAGTTCTAATTCCATTGTAAAAGCACATACTTTCAAAGTACCGTGCGATCAAAAAAAAAATTAGAGTAGGCGTCAATTAAATTCTACAGTTAGCAACACATTGGCTGGGAATCTGGGCTGGAAATTTTCCACACAAACTGAAAGTGAAAATGACCATACACCGTTTTCGTCTGGTACAACATTTTTGTAATAACTTGGAACAACAAAAATTTTCTGCTCTAAAATGCACATTATTTCACTCAAAATGAATAAAACGCAATCTTGTCAAAGTTTCCGCTCACATTTGATGTCAAAAATCAGGATTGCCATTTGAAAGACTTTAATCACCGCCTACTCTAATTAATTTTTTTTGATCGCACGATACTTGCTTTAACAATTCTCCTTTATAAAACGTTTAATCGCTTCAAACTTCTCAGCAATTGTAATGACTTTTCTTTTGCGCTTAACCACCTTATTCATTTTGTACAGGGTAAAAAGTTCCAAACACTAATAGAATCAAGTGAAAACTGGCGACAGTTTACGTTTATGCTACGTGATGAAAACAAGTTTAATTACTTCTAGGAAAGAAAGAAATGCAATTTCGGATAATGGGGCGGTAGTTGATATCTGTTTCGGATAATGGAGTGTGTGAAATATTTACTAAATGAGAGTAACTTTTATTTTGTACCAACAAGATCTTTAAGTTCTGATGCTGTTAAATCAATGTTTAGTAACGTACGCATGAGAGGAGGATCTCATGATGCAACAGATGCTAAAACTGCTTTTTATGCTATTAGACAAATTCTTCGATCTGGTATAATACATACTGCACCATCAGCAAACATATCTAGCAATACATCACAAGTCATATTAGTCTGCCACCCACATTTTCAGGTATAAGTCCCATGCTAATACGATTGATTACCTAATTCCATAAAAGAAAACATTAACAGTATACAAGACGATGAAAATGATATAGGTTTTGGGATAATGAAATATTGTAAAAACATTGAAAGAAAAAAATAAATTGTTCCTGTCTGTGTTCTTTTTACGGTTCTCAGGCTTATACATCACTACTTGGTTATTTACTTGCAAGATAAAATATCTTAAACGATCATTTATATCTTTGATAAAGATAACCAGTAACATTATTTTAAACATAATAACATATTTGCCTCCAAACGGAATTGCATTGAAAATTACATTTTCATTATTGAAAGAAGCACTAAAAGCAAATTTTACTTATACTGATCACAAGGTATTAATTGTACAAATAATATTAACAAAATTAACAAAACCATCATTTTCTTCTTATGAAAAAATGCGTACAGATAGATCTACCACGTATTCTACAAATTTATATCCAAAGCCATTAAGCAGAAAAGTTCTGAAACTGTAATTTACAACAAAAGCGTATGACGAAAACTGGGCCACAACGGCATTTAAACTATTTAAGAATTCAGAAATATAAGACATAATTGCTGAATATCTTGAGTTCTGGGGTACAGCTCAAAAGCCATAACCCATTCTTTGGACATGTATTAACGTATAAAAAGATTAAGAACATTTAACATTTACTACTTGTATAAAGTAGTTAATAACTAATAAGACTATAATCGAATTTTAATACATGTCCGCTCCTAACGTAATATAGTTTACTAAAATTATGATAAAATCAGTAGATATACAATTATTTCATTTTAAATTAAACATTTTTACATTGAAATTATGCATACATAAAAAATCATTTTAAAAACATATTTTCTGATGTTAAATAGCACAGTCAGGATTTTGCTAATTGTAATATTCATTATGTAAGATACTTACTTCAAAGATATACCATATAAAAAGAAAGTAAAAAGGTATATATTTAACAGCGGCTTGCTGTTAACAAACCATTATTTGTTTAAGGCCATACATGTATTGTGGTCTGTGTCAACAGCGAGATAATTGCATCTTTGAATTTATGATTTATGATAATTATAAGAAAACTTTGCATTATGAAATATCCGTCAATTGAAGATTATTAGTCGGCTTTATTTTAAAAATCTATGTAAGAATGTGACAAACAAAAAAATAGAACGGAATTAACAAGACAGCAAGTGAATGCAACTGTACCTAGTTCTTCATTTTCTACTTTTATATTACATTTATTATAAAATCCCTCCATTAAAAAGAATATGTTGTATCTAACATGATGAATGAAAAAGGTAAATATAAAATTTAAATAACCGATCATTTACTTAAAAAATTATTGTTCTGTATGATATACACATTTCCAATAAAATTTTGAAGATTGCACTGGGTCGGTAAATTGTGAAAATAAAATTATCATCTTCTACGAGGGTAAATCAGTAAGTCTTTACAAAACAATAGAACAACACATTATTTTGGGTTAACTTATTTTTATTTTTCAACGTAGTCTCCCCTAACTCAATAATACACATCGAAACTACACAGGTGTGAACCCGTGCATTGTCTTGATGGAGGAGCACTTTTTTCTAACCATATGTGGACGTTTTTTCTTAATTTCTTCTTTTAACTTTTCCAATAACGACGCATAGTACTCTCCAGTTATTGTTCTTCCTTTTTTCAAATAGTCAATGTGGATGATTCCGCGTGCATCCCAAAACACCATGACCATCACCTTTCCGGCAGATTTCACTGTATTTGCACTGTATTTTCGGAGCGGGTTCGCCTGCTGAAAGCCACTGTTTTGACTGTTCTTTTGTCTGTTTCATCAATGGTTATGTATCGACAGAAACTCGTCAGGATTATGACGAAAAAGCTCCAATCCAGCATTGAATCGACCACACGGTTGTGTTTATTCCCCGCTGTAAGCAAACTTGCCGAAATTTGTTTCATCCTCAATTTTTCGTGCAAAATTGAAACTACTGAGTCATGTGATATACCTGTGGCCTCAACAAGTTCGCGCACTACTTTGACTCGTCGATCACTCAAGACCATATCATAGATTTTATCAATCATTTCTGGCGTAGTCACCTCGATTGGACGTCCCGAACGATGTTCATCATTTGTGATGTACGACCACGTTTAAACACATTTATCCAATTGTACACAGTTTTAAACGATGGAGCATATTCACCATGAACTCCATCCGACTCGGCTTTGATTTCTTTTGGTGTTTTGTTTTTCAAATAGAAATGTTCAATCGCAGCACGAAATTCGTTTTTTTTTTCATTTTTCAAAAAAAACAAATGTTGGTTGCTTCAATCGATTGTAAAAACAAAACCAGTCGACGGATATACCAGAAACTTTGACAGACAGCAGTCTATTGATAGATGTCACTTAACATAAATAAATTGGTTGCTAGGCGACGAGCGGCGCATCGTAGATTTAGTAAGGACTTACTGACTTACCCTCGTATAAAGAATAAAGGGTTTTTACAATAATACTAAACTTGCATTTTACCTCGCATTTTACCTTTCCCCACGACCGTGGAAGGATCCTCCACGACCGCGGAAAGATCACCCACGACCGCGGTTGGACCCTCCATGATCGCGGATGAATCCTCCACGACCGCAGTAAAACCCTTCACGAGCGCGGTTGTACCCTCCATGACCGCGGTTGGCCCCTCCATGACCACCGTTGGATCTTCCACGGTCATGGTAGGACTCTCCGCGGTTATGGTAGGATTCTCCACGACCACGAAAGGACCCTTCCCGGCTATGGTAAAATTCTCCTCTTTCAGAGGAGGACCCTTCATCTCTTCCTCCAGTTTCTTTATTTTCTTTCTACTGCCAGATATTCTAAATTATATTATTATTTCAGTATTTACTACATTTCTATTTAAGCTTTACATTTTTTTCTTCATCTCTTGGAGAATCAATCAGCATGCGCTCCATTTCTTCAATTGCGTTCAATTCTTCTTCAAAATATGCCTACAAATTTATAAAATAAACAATATTTCCGATAAGCCTAGATTTAAATTTATTTATTAAATAAATTTTACAGTACTTACCATTTTTTGAAGACTAAAAATTGACAACATTCACTATAATCGTCAACACACACTTTTTTATTTTTACTTAATTTACTTAATTTTTTAATTTGTTTCAAGATCATAGGCTTTCCCAAAACAGAAAAATAATAGAGAAAAAATTAATCCTAGTGTTTTTTATTCGAAGTATTGAAAGAGTTATTGTAATATATTAATGCTCTTGTAAATTTGTAAGGACTACAAATAACTATCTAACCCAAATGTAAATCTTTATTTTTTTAAATAAATAAAATTATATTTGCGTATAAAGGTTGCGCCAGAACTCGCGTCCCAGACAAAAAATGCGATATAAAGTAAGATACCAGGAACGTGGAAAAAAAGTTAAAAAAAATTTATCTATAAAAATTTCGAAGTTATGAGAGTTTAAATTTTGCAATTTGACTCTATTTATTTCTGTTGGAAAAATAATTTTTCAAGTTTTTTCAAATGTATTCAAAAAAGTTTCAAAGTGTTCAAAACTCGTATGGAAGCAATACTCATCCCAGCAAATACGATTTAGTTCCTGCAATGACGACGAACTCATTCATGCATGTAAAAAAATATGACTCTCAATTTCTTTACAATTTAATAAAATGTTGTATTTCTTGTTTCACGGAATCAAATAAACAGCGTATTTCTTTAATTTTTGCTTTCCTAATTTAAGAATGTCAAAACATCATATTTTATTTCTCTTTTTATAAATAAATACATTTCAATTGTACAATGCGTTTTTCTACAAAATCTCTCTTTGTAAACATAGAAATATACAAGCATTTTTTAGATATTTTGGAAAATATGGTGTCACAGAAGATCCCAGGTATAACGGTTAGCTTCAAAAAAGCAGTATACCAACCCGACCCTAGCACAGACTACTATTATTCTGTGAACTGATCGACTGTTATGTGAGTGAACCTGTTGTAGGTACTACAGAAGTGTTTCATTGCGTTTTCATGTTACATCAATATTGTGTTATTTAAAAATTTATTAAGAATTCTCTGAATGATTTACACTGCCGCTTAAAAAATTCCGGACACCTCCAAAATCGTTGCTATGGTGCATGAAAAATCATAAATTCTTTTAAATTGTGTTTAACGAACGAACACCATCTTAGCAATGAGAAGATACAAAGAAATAAAAGTGAATTAACAAAAACAATGGAATATTTAATAAATGAATATGCAAATAAAATCTAAAATAAAATTACTAACTTAAGACTAATAATAGGTGTTACCGCCACGAGCTCTTATCGTTATATATCCTTTAAACGATGTGGCATGCTTTAAATAAGTGTAGCAATGTACGAGAGTGGATCCCTATGCTGCACCCCTGACCCCCTTACAGTCAAACTCTGCAAGAATCACCTCTCTACAGCTTGCATCAGTTTATGTTTCCACTCTTTACTTTACAGTTTTGTTTTGAGATCATAGTGGTGCACCCATGACTCGTCTAGGGTCACATACCGACTAAAAAAGTTCTCTTTGTTTGATTGGTACTTTTCCAAAAGCCGCTCACAAGTTTAACACCCGATTTCGTTTTTGATCACATTCGAGGCACCCATCTTGCACTCATCTTTTTCATATCTAATTCTTTATTCAGTATGTGGTGCACCACACCCAGTATCTTCTACAATGTTTCTGATGCGTACTCGTCGGTGTTGCAGTACGATATCGTGTACCTTTTTAATGTTTTTGTCTGTTGTTAAGTGAAACGATGTATCTTATACCAAAGTGTAGGACAAAAAAAGTACAATATAATAATTACAATATAAGATTGGCTTTTAAAACCTATTAAGACATTAGTTAATTTATTAACTGAGTGAAATTCTCACAAAAAAATTAAATCATTAAATACCTACTGAACAGAACCAATAATTAATTAAATAGTTTACATTGTTGAGAATTATCTTTTAATTAAAGCCTACGAAATTCATTTGGATTTATTGTAAGCTATGTTTGAAATCTGAGGTAAACTATTTTATTAAATATTTTAAATCAAAAGCCTTAAATCGTTAATCTGCTCTGAATATTTATTATAAATACTTTGCAGTCATTTCCTCTGTCTTCTGATTTATGTTAACTTGAACCTAAAAAGATCAATGGTTTTATTTCAATTAGAATTTTTGTTTGTAATCAGTGCACTAACATATTCATTTTGGGCAGATTATGAGATGAAATTCTGAAATTGTAATCGTATTAAAGAGGAATACTTTTCTATGGCCAAAAGAAAACAACTAAAACTGTCTTTCTTAAACGACTTTGGTACTTGAATCAATTAAATTTTTGCAAAATACACTAGATCAAATGAAGAGCAGACTTTCAAAATACAGTTTGTCCATATTTTTTTAAAGTGAGATAAAAGTGGCGTTGCAGGCTATATGCAATTATCTTTCCAATGAACCTTTCCAGAAGGTTAAAAATCGCACTTTGTCCTGTGTTAAAAAAAATATTGAAAGCTGGCTGGACATTCAAATTGCATTTAGTCCCATGTGTTGGGACAAAATGCGCGTCACATCGCCGTCACGATAGAAATAATCCTTTTCTTGCCTGGGCATTTTTTGAGTTCAACTAATTCCCATTGGCGCTTTAATCTGGGGAAATTTTTGGCACACCTCATAATATCAATTCTCCTTGGCGTATCTTGTTTTGTTGTATCCTTCCTTCCCAGCTTTTATTAATTGAGAAGCAGACTTTCAAAATGCAGTTTATCCATTTTTTATGAATTGCAGGCTATATGCAATTGTCTTTCCAATGAACCTTTCCAGGATGTTCAAATCGCATTTTGTCTTATGTTAAAAAAATATTGAAAGTTGACTGGGCATTCAAACTGCAACTAGTCCCATGTGTTGATTCAAACAAAACGCGTTTTGTTCGTCAATTTTAGACTAAATCAGTTTGTTTGACAGTTGACGGACTACAACACTTAAAAAAAATAACAGAAATAAGCGCTGCCAAAAGAATTTTTACTCAAAAGAAGTCACACCACCAACTATTTGTAAAACCGATGAAGAAGACGATGAAGAATGCGCATATGCAGATGAGGAAGAGGTGTAACATGTACAAATTTGTTTATTAATAGATATACAGGGTGTTTGTGGATTGCGAGCAAATATTTTAACCACTAAGAGAATTTGTTATGAAAAGTTGAATTGAAGACCAAACAAATTTCGTATCCAAATTTTATTTTTGCAATTTCCCCCCTATGATTTTCACGAGCCGTTCAGTGTTTCGTCCTTGTTAGTTGGAAGTAAAAAAATCAATGAAAATAAATTGCATTGAATGTTGACCGTGAAAGTTTTTATACAGAAAAAAGAAAACATTTTGTCCAAAAAAATTATCACTTGTTTACACGTGTCAGTTTAGTTAGTCGTTAATACGCTTTTGGGTGAATTGTGCACATCAATTTGAAATCAAATTGTCAATCAAGTCATTATGGCCAACTACTGTAACGCCAAATTAACTAGTGTACGGACATCACTTCCAAGACCGATTTTCACTAAATGTTTGGGCAGAGATCATTGAAGATCACCAAATTGGACCCCACATATTACCTCAACGTTTAACTAGTGCCGTTTATCAGGATTTTTTGGAAAATGTTTTGTCCGATCTGGTGGAGGACGTGCCCCTGGCGACACATGCGGTATTTACAAGTGGAGCTCCATCAGATTATGCCAAAGTCGCCACCAATGGATTGAACAATCATTTTCCGTAGAGATGGATTGGTCGCCAACGGCCACCGCGGTCACCAGATTTAAATACGTGTGTTTTTTGGAGGATTCACATGAAACAATTAGTGAATTAGGGTACGCAGCATAAATTTATACCTTCGAAGGGCTGTGTGTGCGAACGCAAGCTTACCTAGCCCGAAGAGTACAAGAAATGTGCATTGTCAACGAATGACCACATTTCGAGCAATTTTTTATATTAGCAAGTATTGACCTACTAACACTGACACTGATCTACCCTAATGTAGCGACAATTTTTTTGTCTTTACGCTGTTTACGTTCCAAAGTTTTTTCTTATGAATGATTGTAAACATCGTATTAAGACATAGACGGGGACGGGTTTTCAGCCTCAATTTATTTTTAATTTTAACTCAGAAATGACGTGCTTTCGACAAAAGTTGGAATAACGAAAATTGTTTCTTTTGACGAGTCCTATTAGTGGTTAAAATATTTGCTCGCAATCCTCAAACACCCTGTATGTATGTATAAATACCAAAATAAAGTTTTTTGACCTTTAAATAGCATTCAGTCCCCCTTTGACAATCAAACAGCATTATGTCCAAGACATATTTGTGTTTTTTGTAAAATGTCTAAGTACTCCAGCCGCAAAATTAGTGTACAATTTGTACATATTTTTTCACATTTATTGGCACTGGTATAAAACATTAAAATTATTTCTTAAAAGAAGGACAGTTTTTGCTCTCTCCTGCAAAAATGCAAATTTGGACAAACTGCTTTTTGAAAGTCTGCTCCTCACATAATCATACAAGAGGAAAAAAAAATTATCTTTAATTTTACGCCAAAACTGCAAAGGAAAAACATTTTTTGCTTTACATGAAACGAGCAAATCTATAATTAAAACTTCATTATTCTAACTTTTATTTCTAAGTAGAAAGAAAAATTCATTTTTCTCTTGATTTTGGACTGCTTTTTATATCCCATCACATTGGCGATTTTATTTTTTTGACAATGATGTTACTTTGACAAATGAGTTTACGCACGCTAAATAACAAAAATGTTTGTGAAAAACATTATTTTAATGGCAACTCAAAGAAACAGCTTTAAGATGAGAAACAAAGTTATTTTTAACAAGAATTATCATAATTCAATTAATAAATTAATTGTCAAAGTGACATACAGGTTGTCAATTTTAAAACTTGCAATCGGCAATATCTCTAGAACTAAAAAAGTTATTGAGAATCACTCAAAACCGTTTCGGTGGTTTTTAGGGGGAATCAAAATGGCATGGTAAGTGACGCTCCTCCACCCACCCTTCAACCACAGCCACCTTAAGTAGAAAATTTTAAATGGCACGACTCTACTTGCGATACATCGTTGGAAAGCCCATAACAAACGCTTTTCAAAAATGTAATACAACAGCCTATTTTGTGAAGCATTTTTTTACGATTATTCAAAAACGAAGACGTTAAATTTTCATTTTATTCATTATATTCGAGGGTGGGTGGAAGTGTGTCACTTATCCTGTCATTTTAATTCCCCCTAGGAACCACCAAAACGGTTTTGAGTGATTATTAATAACTTTTTCAGTTGAGAGAAATTGCCGATTTCAAGTTTTAAAATTGACACAGTGTATGTATCGTTGTCAAATAAATAAAACCGCCAATGTCGTAGGACTTAAAAATCAAGAGAAAAATTAACTTTTCTTTTCACTGAATCAGAGTAATAAAATTTTAATTACAGATTTGCTCGTTTCAGGTGAAGGAAAAAAATTTTTTCCTTTGCAATTTTAGCGTAAAATCAAAGATAAAAAAAATCCTCTTGTCAATCCGAAAACATTCTGTATAATATTTGTCTCAAACTTGTGCCAATGTAACAAAATTTTAGTATTGTATTTTAGCTTGTATTTCAACTAAATTTCAGAGGAAAGATTTTAGTTCATGTAAAATGTAATAGACGCCATAGCCCGTACGACTTTTCATAGCAACCATACGATGGTTAACCATACGATGGCTAGTACAATTGCGGACACCAATTTTGGACGATTTGTCATTCGACTGATATACACTCACCGGCACAAAATTCGATCCATAACTTTTATTTAATTTTTCTCAACTAATTCTTGTTCTACAAGACAGCAATTTTCTAGGAACTTCAAATTACACATTTAAAATCAAGTATAAATAAAAACCAGCTTAAATTAAATAACAGTTTTTTTTATTTTTTCAATAATAAGATTTTCAATCGCTCTTTGGTCAATTTCTTCCCAAATTTGGGTTACTGCTACACTTAGCTCTCTCAAATTTACAGAAGCAGGAACTCTGCGTCGAACCTTTCTTCCCACCATGTCCCAAATGTGTTGGCTCTCATACGTTCGATTTCAACCTCATCTAGGTATGTGTTCACGATGCGAGCAGTGTAAGCACGTGCATTATCGTGCATAAAAATGAAATTTTTACCAATAAATGGTGCATAAGGCACAACATAGGGTTCCAGAATGTCTCTGATGTACCTATCAGCAGTCATTGTTCCTCTACCTACAATGACTAACTCGGTACGAGCTTCCAAACTATTGCCAGCCCAGACCATAACAGGGAAGACAAAACCTCGGCTCATTAGAGCAAAGAACTCGGCTCCAATCAGCAACACCCCAATTCTCATGTTCATGAGCAAAATGTAGTCGCTCGACTCGATGCTCTCTGGCCAATTTGGGGCCATTTACTGGTCTCCTTGCAACTAATCCTTCTTCCTTGAGTCTTCTTCTTACTGTTCTTTTGCTTATTGTCACACGTTTTAGCTCTTCTAACAAGTTACGAGCATGAACAGCTGATGTGTCCCTATTTCTCAATACTTGCAGTCTGAGAAAATGATCATCTCGAGTACATCGCTTTCTTCCTGATTCGACTCTCCTAGTGTAGCCCCCAGTTTCGCGAAACCGTTCTGCAGCTCTCTGCACCTTACAGCTCGAAACTCCAAGAACACGAGCTGCATAATATTGCGATCTACCATCTTAAACTAAAGCAATTGCTCTAGCCGCTTCCGTTGGATTTAACACCATATTTACTTTTAGAAGGCTAAATTACTTCTATGCTCTTCAAATATTGACAAGAATAATGACAAAAGGCATTAAAATAGGTATCATGATAAAAGAAGAGTGAAAAAAAGTTTTAAAAAATTCTCAAAATTTTATCGCGTGCTCATTTTTGCGTTTGTTGGTTTTAACAATAGTTGGAAATATATCTTATTTCTGTTTAAAAGTTCTCTGACCAAAAAAAAAAAAAATCGAGAAAATAAAGTATGGATGGAATTTTATGCCGGTGAGTACGTATTGCTAGCATTATTGTTTCGGAAAATAGACGCAAAAAATAAATTTCAACTAAAACTTTCAAATTTTAGTTTCAAAAGTCAATCATAATGACAATAAAGCGTGGCTTAAATTGACGTTTTTTAAACTGACATATATTTGATGATTTGATGTTTCATTTGCGCATTGAGGCTCGTACATTATTTTTTGAAGCGAACAATAACATTTTTTCTTATTAATAAAATTGACTGTTACCAATAGTGAATAATAGATGGCGCTCGCTCTAGCGCTTATGAGCTTGCAAAATATCAATCAAATTATTTGTAATAGCGATATAATTTTATTCTTTCAATATTTTCAACATCCACATTGGAAAAGTGGCTTTTTGTAAAGCAGATTTTACTATTATCAAGTCAATAATAATAATAATAATAATTAATATAAAGGCCAGTGCTTTTTGGGTGATTTTGAAGCACTAGTGTGCGAAGTTTACATCAGTGCGCAAAATTTACGTTCGCGGTTAATTGTTGCGTTTGCGAAATATCACTTTGACGGCAGTGAGTTCAAAAACATTTTTTCAATTATAAATACACTTAAGCTGAATACCCATCTTTCTCTTTCAAATATCTAAAAACGATTTCAAAATCACATGTGTTCATTTAAAAAAAGCTTAAAAGTGCTTTGACAAATATTTTGCATGTCTTTGATTAATTCATTCATCTGTCAAGATGACATAATTAAAACTTATTAGTGGTAGATACATACGACGCCACACGTTCGCCTACTGCGAGTTTTTTTAAATGAACACTCATGTATTAAAAAATGACAGAAATAGATATTTGGAGCGAAAAGTTGAAGTTTAAATGCAAAAATTGGCAAACAAGAACGAAAACAATTTCACAAACGGCTAATCTTTTGATATTGGAAAAGCTGATAAAAACTCTTTCAAAATAGCTTGTGCAATCCAAAAAGGCAAAAAAAAACATAACATTCTAAAAATAACGAAGTGCATACCAATTTCCAGTACAACCGAAAGTGCTGCCACCTTAAAAATATTTTCATTGAGTAGAACCTCACCTATCATAGATGTATAAAAGTCTTCAAAAGAATAATGTTAAAAATCATAAGTCATAATAATAATTCTTAAACGGAACAACCTGAACAATACCTATACTACATATTTTATTTGTTAAGCAGGAAGAAACAAGAACACAAGATAAAATCCATACCGGGTGTTTCACAACAAAATTTTTGCAATTACAATTTTCAATGAGAAATCGCTTTCTTAAAAAAGTCAACAAAAAACAATATAAAAACAACTAAAGTTATTGTCACAAAAGGGATCAACTTCCTAATATTATGTGTTGAGTTTCTAAAAATAGGCTTTGCATAAGTACTTAATCAGAATAACGGGTCATAATTTAGTAAAGTCAGCCCCTATCGAAGCTCAATAAAAAGGTGAAATACGAGAAGCGGAGGTTCTTTTGGATTAGCGAGTTGAGTGGTGGGTTGTGACATGTGCCCTCCTGAGAGTTGTATAAAAAGCCAAATGAAATGAACTATATCGTCGGTGTTTGTGCGAAATATCAATATGTCAAAAAATGCAGTATTGAGATAATCAAAACATTTATATTTCACAGAAACGTTAAAATGAAATAATGATTTACAAAACATTCAATTAGGACAATATACAGGGTGTTTCACATAATTTTACGAGGCCCGCGCCTGTAAGATGCAATCAATAATTTCTCCGGGCGCCCATGGACCTCTGTCATTATAATAACTCGGCTGTCGCCTTGATTTTATAACATTCAATCACGTCTGTCATTATTGCTTCTTATCGGCCCATAACTATATCGGGTGTGTCAAAAAGGTCGGACAAGCTTAAAGGTATTACCTGTGCCATAGCAACCGCCACCCTGGCACGTAGCAACTTCGTTTTTTGAGGTGAAATAGGTCAGAAACATTTGTTTTCTGTATAAAAGAAGACTATGTGTTACAAATTAACCCTACTGACAAATTTTGAGCCAAAAAGTTCCACTCTTTCATACAGAAAAAATATCGTGAAAAGTGACAGCAGTGGCGAAGACTGTGGCACGACATACCTATATAAGAATTACATCACTAAATAGAAATAAAAATAACCAAATTTTTAGTTATTAGGCATTCTTAAAAGTGTAACACCTGCTTGAAGTCCATGAAAAGACTTGGCAACAAATAATGAATCCTTAAAAGGGCAGCAAAAATTATTTTTAATTTACAATTTATAAAATTGTTCTAAGTAAACATTTACATTTTTTTTATATTGTAGTAAATTAGAAAATCGAGCTTCATGTATCCAACATATGGCAACATATAAATTACCTTGCCCGTTACCAAAAAAAAAACAAATATTACTTTGTGAATTTGTCAAAATCTGACAATTTCTTGGAAATAAAAAAACTAATACATCTGGGAAAATAAGTTTGTGTGCTAGTGAATATTGGAACATTTGCTTAGCACTAAGAACAACGCAATAGATTAATTATTGTTATTTAACAAAATTTATTTTTTTTTAAAGTTCTTCGATCATAGTAACACTCATCTAAGATAAAAACGTGTTCTTGAACTGTGTTGTCGTTTTTCTTTATTATTTTAAAAGTTTTCTCTGAAAAGTATGTCCTTAAAGCATTTGTTTAAACATATAAAATCGTTTTCTGTATGTGACCACGTATCTCCCATGTCACACCTGTCCGGCCTATACAATGTTTTTCTTTTGGTTTTCCTCTTTTGTCAAATGTATCTCACTATAATTCAAAACTATTTCATTTGATACATTAATGTCAAAGCGACGTAGGTGGTAAACAGTTTTGAGTAATAGTGAAATAATTTTGACACAAGAGGAAAACCAAACGAAAAATAATGTAATTAACTATAAACGTGATCTGTGCTATAAAATACACTCTATAAAATAATTCACAAAAACAAGATGCAAAATTCGTTTTGTATTTTAACTATGAGCGCTAGTGTAGGATTTATCACAATTTCTGCTTTTACATTTAAGAAAACAACTTTTCGAGTGAAACCATATAAATAATGTTGTAAAAATTTCTTGCATATGTTGTGAAGCAGTCAGTATAAGTCACTTATAAAGATAGTAAAAAAAATGCCGCGAGTTTTGGAAATCCCACACACATATTAATAGGTATACTCTTATACCTATAATATAATTACAAAATACACATTATTTAATTTATTTTCTTAATTGATGCATCTTACCACAAAATCTGTAAGCCCGGCAAGGAAAATAACAATAAACCACCCGAAATAAAACACGAAAATAAAAAAAAACTCACAATAATTATTCGTAATAATTATTCGGTCATTATTCTTACTATTAGTAAGGATAATGACAGGTATCAACTGATGTGCCGAACATTTATTTTGAAATTCTTGCCGCAGTTATTAATATCTAAAAAAATACAGGAATATAATGCTTAATGTAATAAGCTTTTTACACATTTCGGTCTTCATTTAATATAGTGCAACATTGTATCATTTTCTAATTTTCTTCTGTTACACTTGTAAAGTCACAAACATATTACTCCGAGAATATTTCTTTCAATTTTTATAATGGAATTTCTTAAAAATACCTCACATTTTTTGTAGGTGGAAATTATTACTTACATATTTTATTAATGTTAAGTAACCGTAGCATTTTTGTATTACATTAAAAAAATATATTTTAAATCTTTGACCCTCCAAACTTTACACGTGTAAATCCGCTTGGCTTATTGGCCAATCAAATATAAATAGTCTGTCTCAACATGGGAATGCGATATAGATGACAGTGTCGATAAACATCACTTCGAATAACAGCAAAAGTGGTACAATAGTAAAAATATCAGATGAACTCATTGACATTTTACAAAAACTTGGCATTTTCAGATAGATTCTTAATTTTTACTATGACAGATTGACGAAAAACTGAATTATTTGCTGTTAGAAAATAGACATTTGTAAAGAATCCACTGTTTCAAAGAAGCTCTTAGATAAAAATATATTAAGAAAAGCTGCCTTCAAATATAATTCAGCGGACTTTTCTCATGCATTGTATCGATTCTTGAAATAAAATTTAATCTCTTACCTTTGCATTCGTTTGCGTCCCGAGCAGTGGCTCTGCCCCAAGGTCTATCAAAATGGAATGGTTTACATCTTTCGCAATCCTTTCCAGCGGTATTATGTTTACACTCACATGCTAATTGTCCATCTCTACCTGTTATGCAGCGACTTGCATGTCCATTGCATTTGCATCTTCCTCCGACGGCAAAATCGGCAACAGCATATTGGTGAGTAATTTGATTAAAACTACCGGCCACCCCATTTGACGTTAATTCCACTGATATTGGTGTTTTTAGATCGTCTGATTCTAAGGGTTGCATTTCGTTGACTAACTGGACGACTGGCTCTTTTGTCTGATTGTCGTCTTCTGTTTGTTTATTTTTTAATTCGTCAACGAGTACATCAAAATTTTCTGAAGATGCATCCTCTAAAGGCATGTAAAGACGATTAAAAATGATTTTAATATCTGTCGCGGTTATCCAGTCCTGAAGCACCGGCGAATTGTCGAAATCTAAAGCACTCGGCCGTCCCTCAAGTGTACTGAATGCTATTCTGGACGACTGTCCGAAACCTTGATTATCACCTCCCGTATACCGATGAGCATCAGTACATCGTGCCTCCTGTTCATTGACTTTAGTAATGGTTGCTTTGTTTGGTCTGCCGTAAACTCTGCGACACTGAGTCGAATAGAACTGAAATGCTTGCCATGTCTTTCCGTAGTCCATGCTTTTGTAGATTGCGATTGAATCCGGCTTAGGTGTGTTAGGGCAAAATTGCAGGCTTACATAAGTTAACTCGTACTTCTTTCCTAAGCTGAGAACTAAGGTAACGTTATCTGGTGCAGCATTAATGGAAGTCACTGGAAGCAACGGGTCAGACCTCCAACAAGTCACGTTGTTAGGATTGTTGAGATCGGTGAGGTGAGATGCTGGAAATCGATTCTTAGACGATTTGTCGTCGCATATGTAGCACTGGGAATTGCCCTCTGGTTCGGAAACTTCGCAAAATTGCACAGGTGAATGAAGACCGCAGGTAGAAGACGCTTTTACTGGGATACCGAACGCTGCATTTACAAAGTCTGGAATGCAACGACGGGGGCGGTCTTCGTCGTAGCAAGGGTCAACTGGGGGTTTTTGCCCCTCGAACATCTTTAGAAAGTTATCAGAAACACAAATCACAACGGGCACGATTACAAGTAACAATAACATATTCACTGCGTTGCACATGTTATGAATGGATACGCACAACTTGGCATTAAAACGATTTCATGTTTTTAGCCACACGTTTTTCACACATTGATTTCGAAAACAGCGTTGCCGATAGTTTTGATTTATTAGTCCGCGTGCGGTGTGTCGAATTCGAGGAACACTTCCCTCTCTCCGACTGCCGTTGAATAACTGGCGGTCCGCTGTCTGCTCTGCTCCGACCTCGTATCTGAATCGGGTAGTAAGCACCGCCTCCTCACCCCTCAAGGATTACCAAACCCAGAAGACCCAATGTTTAATGTTAGCACAAACGCCGCGTAAACGATACACACAACTGAGAACTTGATGATTGTTCCAACTCAATTACGTACTTATTTTTAACAATTTACAAATTACCTATAGGGAAAATTATTTAACACTCTTTTCTTCTCCCTTAAATGTAATAAAAAGAATTCTTACTTCTGAATATAAAAGTATTCGAGACAAACTCCCTCTTCATTCATAAAAAATCGATCAAAAATTTCTTGCGGCGGAATAAAGATAATATGATAATCCTACTCTTAAGGATATATTATAATTTTCATTTTTCATTTTACATAAAGTCTGTTTTTTTTTTAAATGGAAATGCCAAACAGTCTTAACATTGGCATCACTAGTAAATTCATTTATAGTAATTTTAATAAAGGAAGTTGGCAGTTTCGGTTTTTGGAATTAATTTGAAAACAATGTCATTAAACGTCAACACAAAAAATCGTCTAAGAAAATTTAGAGACAAAACACCAAAAAAGAAACAAATTCGGTACACTTAACAGTTTTTCGAAATTTGGAAACGAATAGGTCGCAAGCAGGAAGTTAGAAAAAGGGCCCGTTAAAATGTAGATGACATTTGTAATGCAGGTTTGCTAAATATTCTTAATTTTTAGCAAGAAATCGACAAGAATACAAAATGAACATGAATGAGAAAGAACCTCGGAAAGAATGCAATTAAATTAGTGTCTTGTGCATCGTTTTTTGAGGAATGAGTTGAAAAAGTAATAATTTTGAAACTAAAGCTGTAGAAGAATTTATAAAATGAATCAACTTTGAGCTAATTTCAATCAATTACACAAAATTTATTGCCAACCATCATAATACCTACTTGTATCTTTTGCTAAATAACTTTTTTCCGTATAAACAAGCTTTTTCTTCAAAGTTTTTGTAGCAAGAACCTCATTTTTGTCCACAACATTGTACTTACTTGCGGTGTGTTTCTATCAAAATTATTAGCACTGAATTTCGTCTTTAGACCTTAGGTAATGTTGTCTGTCCTCAGGTATTCAATTATAGCGCTTTCAAAGAGCAAACAGGCCCACAAGATTCATAAAAGTCAAAATTTTGACAACATCTCAATTTGTACACATAACCATAATTTTTTAACAAAATTTCTAGGGATAAAAACAAAGAGCAAACAAAATTTGTGGCTATGAAAACAAGCTGCTACCAATTTTTTCACCAAAATCTTGACTTGGTAATTTCCATTTAAAAAAAAAACAGACTTTAGGTCAGATTTCATTTATAAAAAAACTGGTTTTTAAATTTAGTTTGTTATTATGTGATTTATTGATCTATCTGAACATCAAAAACTCACGAAAATATTTTCTTCGTAATATACTTACATCAAACACTGCTTATTTGTGCTAGGTATTTTTTATCGTTGACATAAAAGAATTTGCGAACAAAATCAACAAAAAGTATGGAACCAAGCGCTTTTTTTAAACATTTGCCTTCACATAATAATAAATTAATACAAATTAAAGTGCTATAAATATGTGATTGAGAATGATACTTTTTGCGCGATTAGACTCTATTTGATTGTTTACTAAGTCTGTTTCCAAGACTGTAGGTTGTATTTACTCGTTGCAGTCGTTGCTATCCCAAACTCGTCGGTAAACATTCAAAGTCGTCGAGAAAGTATTTTGGCGTTCTAGAACGTTTTTTGATATTTTATTTAAAAAAATAACAAAAATCAATCGCGCAATATAGTCCGGTCAAAATAGACATTTCATATAACTAAAATTCCGACAGAGCTAAATTTTGGTGGAGATCTTGGGTACATCTTTAGGAATAAAGTGACAAAAGTCCCCATCGATTCCATGTATGCTAGAAAACTTATTCGGGGTCAAAGGTCAAAATTTAACGTTTTTTAGATTTTTTTCGGAAACGGTAAGTTTTATCAAAAAAGTAGCTCTGACAAAAATTATAGATCTTAAAATTATCTACAAAAATGGTCCTTCTACTTTTTTTTCTAAGAATCACCATTCCTCAGATATCGCGATTCTAAAAGTTGAAGGAGTCACGTTTTACATGATATGCACATACAGAGTGCGCCTCAAAGAAAAATGCGATATCGGGTAAGGTATCAGGAACATGGAAAAAATTAAAAAAAAAATTCTATCTATAAAAATTTCGAAGTTATGAGAGTTTAAATTTTGCACTTTGACTCTATTTATTTCTGTAGGATAAATAATTTTCCAAGTTTTTTTTGCTACAGGCTATTAGAAGAAGAAACAAGGAAGCTGTATCCTAAATTGTAACTCTGTTTAATGTGACTTGTGGCTTTTACTGGCAAAACTTTTGTACCTTTGCTAAATAATTGTAAAAAAACATATACAAAATCATCAGTATCATGAAATAGACATAAAAAATGTCACATGTCAAAAAATAAATCTCAAAATTTTTTGACAGATAGAATTTTTTAAACATTTTATCTTACTTGAAATTTTTCTTCATTAAACTTATAAATATCTCGATTCCATTAGAATTAAAAAGAATTTATTTGGTAATACATACAGGCTGTTCAAAAAATCGCGCATTTCCTTGAAAGGGAGTAATTGGGTAGTCCCCAGAGTACTGAAAAAATGTTTAAAAAATTCTATCTGTCAAAAAATTTATTTACATTTATTTTTTGATATTTGACATTTGTTATGTCTATTTAATAATACTGATGACCTTGTATAGGTTGTTTATAATTAGTTACAGTTTAGGATACAGCTTCTTTGTTTCCGCTTCTAATAGCCTGTAGCAAAAAAACTTGGAAAATTATTTTTCCAACAGAAATAAATAAGAGTCAAAGTGCAAAATTTAAACTCTGAAATTTTTATAGATATATTTTTTTTTAATTTTTTCTATGTTCCTGGTACCTTACCCCATTTGGCGAGTTCTGGCGTACTCTGTATGTACATATAATGTAGAACGTGACTCCTTCAACTTTTAGAATCGCGATATTTCAGGAATGGTGATTCTTAGAAAAAATATATATAAGGACTATAATTTTAAGATCTATAATTTTTGTCTGGGCTACTTTTGTGATAAAACTTACCGTTTTCGAGAGAAATTTAAAAAAACCTCAAATGTTGACCTTTGACCCCGAATAACTTTTTTAGCACACATGGGATCGATGGGAACTTTTGACACTTTATTTCTAATGGTGTACCCAAGATCTCCACCAAAATTTAGCTCTGTCGGAATTTTCGTTATTTGACCACTATTTTTATGACTAATTTGACCGGACTAATATATGTCATAAGCATCAGGCAATCGTCGCTTCGCTCCTTCTCCAAACAATAATTGTCTTCGCTCGGTAAAATATCCTTACCGTTCTTGATGCTTAATATACCATTGTTTTGTTTTTGAGTTATGCGTGTTTTTTTTCTAAATGGTAATTTATATGAATATTATATTATAAATAAAAATTAAATAATATGTGGTCTTTGTAAAAAAGGTTTGCCATTTAAAAAAATCCAGAACTCGAAAACGAAATTTAAAAAAAATTTTTTTTAATAGATCGTCTCATTTTTATAATTCTTAAAGCGCGAAATTAGATCTTGTAACTAAAATCAGAAAATACCGAATGTTAAAACATCTGCTTATTGTCACAGACAGGAAGAAAAAATAGGGAAAATTAGAACTTTGACGACACGGCACAAATACCTAATTAATAACTTTTATCGGCCAAAATGCGACGTGTTATTGCAACCCGCACGCAAAAAAACTAAAACTAAAAACTAAAAAGAAGCCCAAACAATAGTATTATACTTTATCATTTCCACACTCCCAACGAAAACTATAGTAACTCAAAAATTACAATTTAGAGAAAAATTTCATTGAAACTTTGATTGTTAATAAAAATCAGGGAACTGTCTAATATTATTGATAATTGCTAAGAGTCTATACATATTTTGGTAATAATATTGTTTATTAAAAAAAAATCTCATTGTTTTGTATTTTGGGCTCTACATAAGCCATCGTACTCAAAAACCAATTTTTATGAGTTACTATAGTTTTCGTTGGGAAAGACGATTTGTTCATTAGTTTTTTCAAAAAATAAATAGTTTAAAGAAAAAACGTTTGGTTCGATACTTTTTATTTATCTGGTATAATATCTACTAACATACCTTGGATGTAGTAAATGTCATAACAATCGCACATGTATAAACGTCTAAGGCTGTTATGTATAACATTATTTACATGCGTGGTGTGTTCAAGATTTTAACGGTTTCTGTGAATCATTGAGCCGATTATTTATAAAAATTAATTAAAAAAAAATGAGTTCATGGCATTTGCATAATACAATATACACACCTCACAACAATTATCGCATAACTTTGTTTCTTAAATACAGTGCGATCAAAAAGACTGTCTGTCAAGCAAGCGTAGAAATTTAAAACTTATGTGTATGGAAGATAAAATGTCACAATGACAAATGAGAAATGTCAAAATCTTTTTTATGTAAATTATGACAGGAAACCGTGGTGAACGATTTTTATGAATAAACACCAACAAAATCTTATTCAATTTAATTAGCTCAATGTTTTAATTTTTATAAAATATTTTTTTGACAATCTAGATAACATACGAACTGTCATGCAACATACGTCCTCAACTAGGACGCCTACTTGATAGAAAGACTTTTTGATCGCACTGTATATAACAAATCGAGTAGCAAATGGTCTTCAAACATTTCAAATAAATAAACTAAATTTAATCTTTAAGAAAATTAATGATAATTGATTTTTGCACTGCTTGTGTTCATTTTTGTTGACTGTTCGCAAGACATTGCAGAACCATCTCGTTTACCACAAAACATTAGAGCGAATCATTCAATGACTGTAACTCTTTATGTTGATATGTGCAATATGGAATTCATACAATTTCATTCTCGGAAAAACAACACAAAAAAAAAGTTAAAATTCGAATTTTAAGAATTTTACATGTATACCAGGAACATGAAAAAAATGTTTAAAAAAGTACACTATTAAAAAATTTTGGCATTAATTTTTTAACATTTGACCTATTTTTTAATGTTTATTTAGTGTTATTGATGATCTTGTACATGTTTTTTTTTATAAATATTTAGTAAAGGTACAAAAATTTTGCCAATAAAAACCACAAATAACATTAAACACAATTACAATTTAGGTTACAGATTCCTTGTTTCCTATTCTAATAACCTGTAGCAAACTACATTGTTAAATTCTACGTAAAAAAGTGCCTGCATAACGTCTTTATTTCAAATCTGTGTCTTCTATAATAACGAAGTTATGAATTTTTTTAGATTTCTTTCAAATGTCAATTTTTGTCTATAAGTCGAAAACAAAAGACGATAGCGGGATGCGGTTTTAACCAATATTATTTCCACAAAAAATAAGCCCCAGAATATATTACTCGTTTTTTGGCTAAACCTCTTAGTTTCGGAGATTCCCTATTCGGACATCCAAAATGCAGCACTCTGTACATGTGTAACTACGGAGAACTAAACAAAAAACAGAACACCCAGTATTTATGAATATATTGCAATAATTTTTTGTATACTTGTTTGTTTTAGTTGAGACAAGAAACGATTAAGTTTTCAAATCACTTAAAATCAGTTCATTGGTTCTTGTGTTATAAATACCAGGTGAATAAAAAGTATGGAACCAAACGTTTTTTGCTTAAACTATTTATTGTTTGAAAAAACTAATTGATGAGTGATAAAGTACTATAAAAATGTGATGATTTAACAAGAATAAAATTTTTCGAAATTTCCTTTTGTTTTTGAGTTGTACAAAAAAAATATTTTTTTAAATGGCAACCCACTACAAAATCATTTTTCTCATAAAAGCTATACTCTAAGGATTACAACTGTCTACTTTATATTTAATTTTTTGAAAAAAATTTTTTTACATAAATTGCAATTGTGACAAAAAAAAAGCATAACTCAAAAACAAAACAAAATTTCGTTCTGAAAATACGATCACATTTTTTATATTACCTTAATTTATATTAATTATTATTTTCTGGAGACAAATGATTAAAAATAAAACCGCTTGGTTCCATACTTTATATTCACCCGGTATGTAATAACATTTTGCTTCCTAGAACACGATAAATGATGGTAGACTATTTTGCATAGGATTATCGTACAGTACATTTCTATTTTCTATTTTAAACTATCATGCCTATAATAAGTAGGCACACAAATTACTCTAAAATTTACAAGTTTTATAAAAAGCGAATACTACTTCTGAGAGTGTCACTTTTATCATTTAGATAAGTAAATAAACTGCCACAAAGACAAACAGGAGATTCAATACTGTGGTGCATTGTTATCAGACATGATTCCAAGAAGGCCATACATGAAGAGCACAGTGTATAGAACGCGGTCTAAAAACAAAAGACTGCGAAGATCGGCATCTTCCAATTTTGGCTTTAAGAGACTGTTTTGCTTCCGCAAGGACGAACCAGCAATGGAATATGGTAGGTAATCTTCACCGATAAATATTTCTGCGTCAGCATGATGGTCGGCCATAAATGAAAATGCCACATAGTGAACAAATTTGTATGGAAAGGCATATGATCTGCATAGTGGTGGTTAGGGTACGAGGGTTTATTGTTTATGGCCATAAGTCACCTTTGATCTGCATAACCGCCGAAGTGATGGCCCAACATTACTTTCAGAACGTGGCAGATGCAAAAGTTTTACCACATCTCAAGATCTCCTGTAATCAATTGTTTCAACACGACAACACCCGGCACCTACGTTGGACTACCTTCGTTAAGATCACATTGATTTCATATCTTGGCCACTAAGATTTCCTGATATTTTACCCATTGAAATTGTTTTGGATATTACGGGTGTATGATTGCAAAATTTACTCCATCCCCCACAGACCTTAGCGGCACTTTGTCACGTGTTACAGGTAGCATAAGATGAGATGTTTTAGAAGAAAGTTGATCAGCTTATTCTGATTATGCCCAGATGTGTTAATCAGTGCATAACGCTCCAAGAAAACTCAAATCAATATTAATTTTTCTCAGGTTTTAATAAACCGATTTTCTCCAAATTTTGATCGTTTGTTTATCTCACTCTAATAAGTATGTATACAAAAAAATTATTGCAATATCTTTATAAATACCGGGTGTTCTGTTTTCTATGTCACTTATAGTATAATGGAAGATGACACAGCGTTCCAATTAAACGTTCCCATTTTCGTTAATTGCATTAGTGTCTATATTTTAAGAGCAACGCAATAAATGGCTGTACCCGTAAAGGTGAGCACAAGATCCACAGAAAAAATTAGGTACGAAAGAACATGAAATACTTAAGAGGCGGCCGGAGCAAAATCTCTTATGGGAGTTCCAGTGTAAATGTCTACCTCTGTATTTCAATAACACCTCTACAGAGGTAGGACGATTTGGAATCGAAAATCGAGTGAGCACAAGATTATTTACAACCCCCACATAAAAACTAACCGCAAACAATTAGACTCAAATTTACAACCACACCCGCCGACAAGCTGATGACACAGATGTCTTGAATTTGTAAAAGAAAATTTTAGAAATTTTTAAAATTGCTTTATAATCAATACCTTTCGCGTAAATGAAAATTATAATTTCACTACAATTGCAAGTTATATAAATGTTTTATAATTTATAATTCATAATTCTCATACATACAGACTACAGAATAATTATTCATTTCATTTCAAATAATTCATTTCAATAATTTTTGGTCTGTTTCTACTCTCAAAAAATGGAGTCGAAGTTGGAGAAATTTTACATGAGGGCACTACTTCCGGAAATAATTGATGCAAGAGCGTCCAGAAGTATGCCACTAAGGGAAATTCAATTGAATTAATTAATAAGAATTTTTACTAAATAAAAAATTATTTCCTTTGATTTTTATTTATTTGTTATTATTTATCACCAAGGTGATATAACCTCCTTATAAGTAAACTAAATTGGCAATTATCTACGATAATATTAAAAGAATCCTCATTAAAAAGTATAAAATTATATTTGCGATCCCGACAAAAAAATCGTCTTAAAAAAATTTAAAATTTCAAAATCAAAAACAAAAGTGGATTGCGGCGCTTTTTTGAACTTTTACAACTAGCGAAATATAGATTGTTGTTATCCAAGTCGATAACTTCAAGAGGTAATCCAAAATTAAATAATGCGCAATCTAAAATCGGGTAGCAATATTACAACAATGCTAATAAAAATTTGGGCGAATTTATACCTGAACAACATACAGGATGATTAAAAAAAACGGCAGGCGCTGAAGAATTTTTACTTGTGACCCTATTTCGAAAATTATAAATAATAAATTAAATGGCTTTTATCCACAAATGTCACACAAGTGCCCCCTTTATTATCTTCTAAATGTAGCAAGTAATAGTCTAAGAGCCCGCGATCACCAGACCTTCGTCATTTTATAAAAGGTGAAAATTTGTCAGCGCATACTTCCAACACAGGTAAGAACGATGGGCAAGTATGAAATTTGGGTCATCGTGGCTTTGGGAGATAACAGGTAGCAAAGAAGTAAAAAATATCAAGTTAAATTTAACAAATAAAAAAGCGTAATTTTTTTATATTTTCTTTGGAATAATATTAGAAATCACCTCATCCATTGCCAGCCACTTAATATAGTGGCAACCCCTTGTCAGACACCCTTGAACTTTAATAAATTTTAACTGTACTTACGTTATAGTGTAAAAGCTGAATTTTATACATGTTACTTGGACAACTATTAGAAGATGTTTTCTCATTAGCCAGACAGTTTTGACAGTTCTAAGTGCTAAGATCCAAGTTTTAAGTAAAATAAATGTGATTCATTTTTGACAAAGTACCATCATGGGAGGCATATAGCAACCCTATATGTTTGTCTGGCCGGGGGTACAACTGTCGAAACTGTCTGGTTACTGAGAGAAAACATCTTCTAATAGTTGTTCAAGTAACATGTATAAAATTCAGCTTTTGTAGTATAACGTATGTACAGTTAGAATCTATTAAAGTTTAAGGGTGTCTGACAAGGGGTTGCCACTATATTAAGTGGCTGGCAATGGATGAGGTGATTTCTAATATTATTCCGAAGAAAATATAAAAGAAAAATTATTTGATAAATTTAAGTTGGTATTTTTTTTACTTCTTTGCTACCTGTTATCTCCGAAAACCACGATGACCCAAATTTCATACTTGCCCATCATTCCTACCTGTGTTGGAAGTATGCGCTGACAAATTTTCACCTTTTATAAAATGACGAAGGTCTGGCGACCGCAGGCTCTTGCTATATAAAAGTTTTTTACCTTTCAGGCATGGATTAAAAATTCTTACTAAATTAAAAGTCATTTAATTAATCTTTTTAATTTTTGAAATCGGGCCATTAATAAAAATTCAACAACGCCTGCTGATTTTTTAAAATCATTTTATACAAAGTTAACGTATAACTAACTATACATATTATAAACCGAGCAAGGAAGAGCTTCATTACAGACGAGCCTAAGAGATGTTTTATTCGCAATCATCCAATGTTAAAATTCAGTTTATTATAAATTCTGAATAATAAATATCCTGATCTAACACATTTATGTCAACGTAAGCGGAGTATGGCAATATAAAAATTATAATACTGTCAAAATTATAATTCGAACAAATGACTCTTAATTCTTTTTTAGATAGTTTCTGAATATTATAAATATTGTTTTTCGTGTATTTGACAGAAATGTAATACATTGTTCAATTCAAAATCGTAAAGAAATGTGGGACTTTGATCGTTAGCAACACATTTCTTCACGATTTCAGTTAGCAACACTTTTCTTCACGATTTTGGATACTTAGCGACCATTAAATAAAGCAACAATTAAACTTTATACATTTTAATTATGAATATTAATAGAAAATGTACAATTATTTCAAATATTAAAAAATCATAACTACTTTCATGAACAGGAAGGTATCATCCGGGGCCTTAGTGAAAAACGTGTTGATGTTATCCATCGTAAAAACCTTAGATTTTTTGGCCACATATCTGTCATTTTGACGTTTTAAATATGCAAGCAACTTTTTATAAGTAGAAATGTCAACATTTTCATTAATATCCAGCGTACTTTTTAACATTGAATACAATGACCACAATGTTGAAGATTTCAAACTTTTAGCCTACAACAATACGTTAAAAATTAGTACTGAAAATTAATGTAATTAATGACAAATACCTTTTCAAAAAAGAAAGCGCTTAGGATGTTTTCATCACTTCCCTCTACGTTTTTTGATTTTCTCCATGAACAAAACTGTTCATAAGTTTTCTCATACTTTTTTCTTGCCTTCGACGGTAGCAAATTTGAATTAATGAATGCTACTGTTGTTAAAATATTGGAAAACCCTTCACCCAATTCAGTCTTTTGAACAATGAAAAATTTATTTACTAAAAACATCGTTCTCTTGTATTGCTACCATGTTAGCAAAATATACAAAAAATAGCATGTTCAAGACGTTAAGAAAAATGATTTTTCCTTGGTCGTCTAAATTTAATCCACTCGCGAGCTGCGCTCGCTCGTGAATTGAAACTTTTACACTCACTGGAAAACAACCACTTTTCTTAACTTATAGAACAATCTACTATTGGCCGTGTTGGTAAATAAATAATGTTAAGTGACAACACATAGGTAATCTAACTATTAATAATGATAGTTTGGTTCATCACAGTTATGCAAGCTATTCTCCATCAGGTGTGTAATTCTTTGTGGAGTATGTAAGAATTATTTTCGGCTAGTTTCAGTAATCATCTAATTTCCAGCTGTTGTTATGCCATAAAATTGACAGATTACAATATGATTCCGAATCAAAGTTGTTGGTATCGGAACCTTGTTTTTACGAAACTGGATGAGTGATCTAAAGCCATTTAAGTCTAAACCGTTGGTCGTCCAGACTTTGAAAAAAAATAATTTTCTACAAGCCACAATCAATTTTTTTGGTACAGAAAATCGAGTAATTTTATATCTCGTTTCACCTTCTATTTAATTTTAGTTCTCCGTATGTGTAACGTAAGTCTTAGCTCTTTCAAAATCTATTACATACATTGTTTTAAAAAACTGAGTCAAAATTAGCAATTACTGGCAAAGAAAAAAAATCATAAAACGGTAAAAAATTTGAAACCATTTTTTTTTGTTTAAGATTGTTTAAGTTTAAGATATAAAAATAAAATTGGTTACTATGGTGGCGAAATGATTTTAATTAAAAAGAGGTGTGAATTCGTGTTTTGGGGGCTTTAACAAAAAAATGTTGTTTGCAACACGTACCTAAAACGTTTTTGCGAACTCATCTGCTATTCCAGATTCAATTTCACCTCGTCCATTTTTTATTACAGCTCCTGAAAAACAAATTCATATGCACCTCTTATTAATTAAGAAAATTTCGTCCCTATAGTAACTAAATTGACTTTTTAGTCCGAAAAATCTTTTTGGGGGCTGAGTACCTAAAATAACCATTTTACGTACTACTTTATTGAGTTCGGAAAAGACTCATTTTATAGAGACTCAGATGAGTTCCTAAAACAATTATTTTCGGGAGTGCATACAAAAAATAACTATTTTTCTATTTTGCGTCTAAAAGGAAGCTTATTTTGATACCAAAACCAATTCGGGTGTTGAAATAGACTAGTCCAATTTAGTAAATTTTTAGCCGAGTTTTGGCGATTTCTCTTATTTCAGGTGGTGTGCATAAAATATTTACAGTATTCATTGTTAATTCTACAAAATTGTAAAAAATACTTGAGATTTGACACTTCGAAAATCGAATTTTTCAGAGTTTGTGACATTTATTATTATTACCAGCCACCACCTTTCTTATTAGGGTAAAAGTTCCTAAATTTTGAATAATTGACTTTTATGTTAAAAAACGTACGTGAAACACGCAAAATAGAAAAATAGTATAAAAAAACTGTTTCATAAGTCATTTGTGAGAACTATTTCTTTATAAAACTCGCGCTTCGCTACTCCTTTCATAAACTTGCCTTACGAAACTCGTATTTTAATAAACTATTATTAACTAACTAACCATTTGATTAATTTTCAAAAATTTATACCATGAGATCAAAAATTATCTTGATCTTGGTCGTGGATTCTAAAATAATTGTCGTAGGTTATGTCATCGACACTATCAATGAGTCAAACATTGACAGAATTTTTTCAAAAGGATGATATAAGCAAGGACAGACGTTTTCCATTCCATAACCATCCATGACCAAGATAATTTTTGATCTCACGGTAATAAACATGTTTAATTTTGTAGAAAAACTAGATGTGATAGGAAGAATGCGTGAAACTTCTGAATTTAGGAAACATAAAATCAATTTGAAAAACAGCTTTAAAAATTAAAACACCTTTCAGAAATTTTTCACGTCGGCCTGTAACGTTATCGCAGTAATAATTAGAACAGCTAGGCAACCAATGTAACATCTCAAAAAGTGTTGCCGTCAAACAGGGGCGCAGCCAGAGATAGAGTTAAGAAGGGGTTTACATAATACTAGTAGGTAGATACATATTATCTATGTACAGTGACGAATAAAAAATTTCGGGCACCCATGTAAATGTCACTTCAAAAAGACGATGTGGTTTGGGCTAAATTGTCATAACTGCCTTTATGACAGATGTTTTTAATGACAAATTAGCATGCATATGCCTGCAGTCACAAAAGACATTTTACACGTAAAGTTTGTTTTTTGTAGAAGTGTCTTAACGCTGGCACCACTATCAAATTCATTTATGGTAATTTTAATAAAATAAAGAAAAAACAACTGTTGTAAAAGTTAAAAAAATCTCAATTTAATTTTTATTTTTTTGGCCCTGCTTTTTCGTATCAATCACAGTCCAAGAAATTAAAACTTTCTATCTATAAAAATTTCGAAGTTATGAGAGTTTAAATCTTGCACTTTGACTTATTTTTGTGGTAAAAATAATTGTACATGTTCTTTTCCTACAGACTGTTAGAAGAAGAAACAAAGAAGCTGTATCCTGAATGGTATAACTATGTTTACCGTTATTTGTAGCTTTTATTAACAAAGATTTCGTACCTTTACTAAATAATTATGAAAAAACATATACAAGATCATCACTCATCAGCATCATTAAATAGACATAAAAAACTGTCAAATGTAAAAAATAAATGGATAGAATTTTTTAAACAGTTTTTTAGTGTTCCTGGTATCTTATCTTACTTGGCATTTTCCTTATTTTGGTCTATTTACGAAACACCCTAAAATTGTCATAGAGCATTGATGATTCACTTTATTATTTCAGCAAAACAATAATCAAAAATGGAAAATACTTCCCTTATTTAGGAAGGAAGTTGGTCTGGACTGGAGGGCACACGTTTTTTGAAAACTGTGTCATGAAAAATTGCTTTAATGAGTTTGTCCCCGGATTGAGTTTACAGGAGGATTTTTTTTTATCTTTGATTATACGCCAAAACTGCAAAGGAAAAACATTTCTTGCTTTATCTGAAACGAGCAAATTTGTAATTAAATCTTTATTATTCTAACTTAATAGAAAAAAAGTTCATTTTTCTCTTGATTTTGGACTTTTATGAATTATTTTTCTCAGCGTTATAAATCCCATCACAGTGGCGGTTTTACTTTTTTAATAACGATGTGACTTTGCCAAATGAGTTTACGCAAGTTAAATAACAAAAACGTTTAAGAAAAATATAATTTTAATAAATGGCAATTCTAAAAAACAGCTTTAAGATAAAAAATACAAAGTTATTTTTAACAAAAATAATTATTATTCAATTAATTAATTAATTTTCAAAGTGACATCGCTGTCAAAAAAATAAATCGGCAATGTAATCAGATTTAAAAAACAGAGAAAAATTATTATTATTATATATCGAGCGATCAAGATAATTTGTAATCGAGTCATCCTTGGATCCGAAAAAACGAAGAATGATGAACATGAAAGCAATTGCTGTTTAATAATGATTAAGCAAGTTAAATAAATATTGCGACAAATTATTAATTAATCATCGCATGAAAATATTATTAACAGTAATAGGTATTTCTAACAATCTTCATCTTCGAAATCACTAAAGCAAAAATTGCTTATCGCTGCCATTGTCGGTTATTATAACTTCATTACCAATTACATCTAAATGATTTTTCCCACTTACGTGGAAAATATTTAAATATTGGTGTTCATTCGCGATCACCCGATGGCAAAATAATAGCTATAAGAAAATTTTAAGAAAAAAATACACGTCCCTGCTTTTCATTATCTTAACAAGGTGGGCGCATTCGAAGTGTCTTCTCTGTCACTGTCAGTTCTTATTCTAATACGAGTATAGTTATTTATTCTACGAGTTTGAGTGTAAATCGGACGTATTATTTCATCGAGTGGGTTTATCATCCACGAGGTGGAATAAAGCGTCCGATTTACACTCAAACGAGTTGAATACAACATTTTATTCTTCGAATTAGACTCAACAAAACTTAAACTTGCTTTAAATCTTTTAAACAATAATTTGATGTTTCGTATTGAGAAATGCCAAACAGTTGTCAAAACTACCTTACACGGGAGAAAAACCGTAAATTTAGACAGTGTCGTAGAATAAAATTAATGTAATAGCTTTTGAGGTCAATACATTCCTCCAATTTACGTAGTATTGAATTGACTAAATTCTGACCCAAATTTATTTGACTTATTTGTCTCCAAACTTCATTCACATGATAGCCCATCGATTTTCAACCGCATTTAAATCTGCCGATTTGGCCTGCAAATGAATTACTTGAATGAAATACTGCGTAACAGAACTCTGTGATGTAAAACATGCATCATAATTTATTGTAACTGAATTTGTTACATGAAACCGCGTTCAGCAATGGTTCCAGGACCACCAACATCAAATTTGAACAATTCGTTGGCCGGCCAAATCGGCAGATTTGAACCCAATTGAAAATCTATGGGCTGAAATGGTTCGGCACTGGAACGACAACTTTAATGGGGTGCGACCCCGTAATCTTCATGAATGTAAATGAAGTTTGGGGGCAAATAAAGCGAAGAAATTTGTGTGAAACCTTAGTCAATTCCATGCCACGCAGATTGTAGGAAGGGATTGAGGCCGAAGGCTACTACATTAATTATTAGAACATTGTATTTTTGTGATTTACATTTAATTTTATTAATAAATAACTAGTTTCTTTCGTTATTTTCTATTTATTTTTTTACCTTTAAACAAAGCAAAAAAAAACAAAGTGGTAAATTTAATTTTACAAGAAGAATATCCTTGGATCCAAGGATGACTCGATTACAAATTATCTTGATCGCTCGATATATAATAATAATAATAATATTTTTTCTCTGCATTTTAAATCTCATTACATTGGCGATTTAATTTTTTGACAAGGATGTCACTTTGAAAATTAATTATTTAATTGAATAATAATTATTTTTCTTAAAAATAACTTTGAATTTTTTATCTTAAAGCTGTTTTTTAGAATTGCCATTTATTAAAATTATATTTTTCTTAAACGTTTTTGTTATTAAACTTGCGTAAACTTATTTGGCAAAGTCACATCGTTATTAAAAAAGTAAAACCGCCAATGTGATGGGATTTAAAACGCTGAGAAAAATAATTCACAAAAAATAAGTCCAAAATCAAGAGAAAAATTAACTTTTTTTTGTTAAGTTAGAATAATGAAGTTTTAGTTACAGATTTGCTCGTTTCAGATAAAGCAAGAAATGTTTTTTCTTTGCAGTTTTGGCGTATAATCAAAGTTAAAAAAATCCTCCTGTAAATTCAATCCGGGAACAAACTCATTGAAGCAATTTTCCATAACACAGTTTTCAAAAAACGTGTGTCCTCCAGTCCAGACCAACTTCCTTCCTAAATAAGGGTTTTTCAACATATTATACCTGCTCCTCAACTAGTTAGTTTGAAACACTATTGCAACAAAGCGCAGCGTGAGTGCCAAGTTAGACTGGTGAATAGTTTTTTCCCCGGGGTACCACGTGTGTAAGCCTTTCGCCTAACATTTCAAAATTTTGTCGAATCGTTCTACGCAAGTAAGCATAATTTATACAGGGCTTTCATTTCAAAAGGATCCAGTCTCAATAACTTTTGACATTGAGTAAATGTATTTTCAAGCAAAAACAGGTCGATTGGGATCCCGAGGGGGAAGTTGAAAACCAACATTAGTTACATTTTAAGTTTCATCCCTAGTCGCTAAAAATTTCGGCGATTGATCTTTGAATTCGTTCAGATGTTTAAAGGTTATCAGCTGTACCAACTTTTGTAATTTTATCTATTCTGCAATTGTGGGAAAACCCAATTAAAAAACGCATCTCTTTCAGGAGGTGTAGCTCGCTTACATTTGATACATGTTCATAGGAAATTTTTGTCTTAAATATTCTATCACCTGTTTAAATTTGTAACAATATAAACGTAACACCCTGTATAAGCTGGTGCTATCATTTCATAATAGTATAGAACCACAAAATTATTTATATGAAATAAATTTATATTAGGTATATTTTTACCGCAGAATGGTTTTTTGTTGCGCCACTGCTCAAGTTCGCCACTTAATCGAGGTACGCATTAGTTCTGCCTACCGGTTCTTTTACAAATTCGTATATTCTAAAACACTGTTTTTTTATTTAAATGGCGTACATAAAAACGAATTGTTTAAAGTTTTACAACATTGTTTATACTTACTCGTGTCACTGTACTTACTCGAGTAAGTAAAGTCGTGAAAACAAAGATGGACACACTAAATTTCGAAAATCCGGTAAGTAAATTTGATAAATTGTAATAGGTACAATTGCGAGCATTAAATTTGGTAGTTAATATCATTGCCTGACATGCTATCTTGTGAAACGAACATGTGCATGTCAAGTAGCTGTCTTGAAATTGACGGAACTCTTGACGAGCCCCAACTGATCAGCTACATCAGCTTCAGAAATTCCTCTCTCCAGTATGGTAATTATTTTCATTTTGTTGAAGTAAGAGACTGACGCATGCTATGGTTTCTTAGATTGGTGAATTCAATCTATCTATTTAATTTAGCGTCCAAACACCGGAGGTGCTCGGATCAAAATTTTAAAATTTTAGCGGTTGGCTGTGACACCTCTGATAGAAAAAAATAAATTTTGACGGCTGTGTGTACAAGTAAAGAAAGTTTTACTAACAATTTGTGAATTTTGTTGATGAAAATGTGGACACTGATGGGAAACATATGAAGATTTGTTCCGGCCGACACCCTTTTGTGACAAGAACTCAACAACTCAGACTGTTTATGCTTCCTTCTCGAACATAATTGTTCTAATATAATCCATATAAGTATGAAACCACCTATGTTAACTAATTTGATTCAATATCGTTAATAAATCACTTTAAAAAAATAAACTTATATTTTCTTTGTTTAATCTCTAATAAGATGCCAGTAGCACTTATCTCCCTGTACTAAATACTCAATTAACATTATTTTTACCATTTCAAAAAGGCACATTTTGCTCTATAGTTCAGCGTCCAAACTACAGAGGCGCTGCTGAATATGAGTTGAAAAGGTTGTACATGAGTATGCCATCTATAGACCCTATATATAAGTATTCATCTATGGACTGACGCCATAATATTTGTCAATTAGTTTTTGACATGGTGTTTTGACATTTACATTTATTTTTGAAAGAACGTTGGCAGCAGGCAAAATTACACAGGGAGGAAGCTTTTGTTTTTTGACAAAAAGATGAAGTTTCAAAATGACATTACCTACCAGAATTTAATGCCCGCAATTGTACGATAGTAAGTTTAGAATTAGAGGTTTGTACAAAAAGAAAATATTTATTAGAAGAGATAAAATGAAGCAAAAAAATTTAACTAATATGCATTCAAACCCATTGTGCACCCCGCAGTGTTCTTTCAATCGATAGTTCATTAGAAGTAATCTATTGTTAAATTTTTCAAGTACATTTTTCACCGGATGTCAGTCAACATTGATAATAATTTTTATATTGCTAAAATTAGGAAATGCCAACTTTTTATACCTCGTGTCATTCCTACCGCCACTTTTTCTTATGTTTAGTTCTGAATAAAATACTCTTTTGGCTTTACATGTGTCGTCACTAGAGTCCAGTTGTAACACAGATTCTAATATTTGTGACATACGACCTATTTCACATCAAAAAAAGCAGTTGCGACATTGCCAGCGTGGCGATAGAAATGGCCCGAGGTGTAATATATGTAGATAGAACTTTTTTAACATTTTTCCATGTTCCTGGTATCTTACCATATATGGCATTTTTCTCTGGGGCGCGAGTTCTGGCGCACCCTGTATAGGCATAAACATTTCAGAAATTATTAAGATAATTCTTAATTAAGTATATGTACCTAACTGGTTTTTGCGGAAAAAATGTTTTGATAAAATTCAACCACTCATACGTCAATTACCGAAACTCAAGTGTTACCATGACATTCAAAATGAGTAAGATAAGATATAAAGCAATTATAAATATTGCAACGAAACAAATACCAAAATAACCTTTGTTTTGTTACTAGCAAAATGTAGAATTTACCTTGTTTATTTACTAAAGGTTAAAAACAATGAGTGAAACAGTTTATAATGTTTGATTTCAAACAAATAGAGCGATTACAATTTACACCAATAAAAATCTATGCATAATTTTATTTAGATAAAATATTTGGTAAACAAGATACAGGGTTATTCATAAATATGAAGCAATATTTGAACCACAAAAATGATCTATAAAATGATGTTAATTTAAATAATAACTCGTGTCCTATCTCTACTGATAAGAATTTTACAGCCCTCGGAATGTGGGTATGGAAATTTGATTTTTTTGTAATAACTTTGGAACTATTTGACCAAATATTATAAAATTTGGAACATTTCCCTGTGACAATATACCCTTTAAACTGGTAATCACGAAAACCGGATACATCCAGTCAATTTCCGGTTCCAGCAGTTGCAGGTCACATTTTTTGTGTTTTTCCATTTTTTTGCTCTCTTAACACCAATTTTTTATTGCCCAAATCGATAAAGTAATCAATTTCGATTAAAAAACGCATAACCTTTAATACCCCTAAAATGGACCGTTTCAAAGATATTTTAATTTAAACTGAGGACTGCACAACGCTGAAACCAAAAAGTAGGGATTTTGAATGGATGATATCCACGGTAACAAATGACCATGGTCTCACTAATCGCTGTCAGGCATCTGTCAGCTTTGATATTGGACGATTATTAGGCAATTAATCGAAAATATTTAATAAAAGAGTTTACCTCAGATTCCAAACATAACTTAGAATAAATCCAAATGGATCTCGTAGCATTTAATTCATAAAAAATTCACAAAAATTTATCGTCAAAGTTAACAGATGCCCCTTCAAATATCTTTGAAACCGTCCATTTTAGGGGTATTAAAGATTATGCGTTTTTTAATCGAAATTGATTACTCTATCGATTTGAGCAATAAAAAATTGGTGTTAAGAGAGCAAAAAAATGGAAAAACACAGAAAATGTGACCTGCAACTGCTGGAACCGGAAATTGAGTGGATGTATCCGGTTTTCGTGATTACTAGTTTAAAGGGTATGTTGTCACAGGGAAATGTTCCAAATTTTATAATATTTGGTCAAATAGTTCCAAAGTTATTACAAAAAAATCAAATTTCCATATCCACATTCCGAGAGCTGTAAAATTCTTATCAGTAGAGATAGGACACGAGTTATTATTTAAATTAACATCATTTTATAGTTCATTTTTGAGGTTCAAATATTGCTTCATATTTATGAATAACCCTGTATATCTATATTCATAATACATACAATTTAGTGTTAGTTTATTACCAAGTTGTACCTATTTATTAATAATAACTTATACCCCTACTAAATACGAAATTAAAATAATATGATAAATAATTCTTAAAAAAAAGTTTCCATTAGAATTTTTTTTTCAAAATTTGATTAACTTATTACAGTTTGGTTAATATTTTTCCAAGTCTTTTTTATTTACGTGTAATTATCCAAAGACTGTGTAAATAGGCAAAAATCCAATATCGTATGATCAAATAAATTTGAAGAAGAAGATGACTGAAAAACAAAATGCGAGTCTTTGCTTGATTCACAAAAACTTGTACTGTTACCGTTTGAAAGATGACTTGGATCGTATATTGGTCACAGTTGTTGGTTTTGACTCTTTGCTACTGCCTTAGAAAAAGGCCTTCTGGTAATAACAATCAGCAAAATTATTTTGAGTTCGACAAATGGCGACAATACAATTTTTTTTGAATCAAAAAAAGAATAGAATTTTGTTTCTTATAAAGTCAACTTATTTAATCCGACTGCAAATTGGTGTAATTATGTTAACTTTTCAAAAGTGTTACATCGTTTTGAAGACAAAAAAAATCAAACTATCATAATAACTAGTTTTTCATGACTTCATCGACGTCATAAAAATCTAGTTCAGTGGAAAATCGTAGCCACCTGAACTTTTAAAAATTTAACTCAAAAATGAGCAAAAGTTGAAAATAGTTTCTCTTAACAAGTTCTATTAGTAGTAAAATATTTGCTCGCAATCTGCGAACACCCTGTACAGGGATGTCCCACGTAAGACTTTCGGGTCTAATATCTCTGTTATCTCTGTTATTTGACAACGGATTTTTATATTTAAAATGTAGACAAATTAGAAAGTGGAGATTCAATTAGTATTAATAAAATTACTATTTCAAGATAGAAAACATAAGTTTAACACATATTTTCAAAATTTCAAATCACTCTTCTGAATCAGCAAAAATACGTCGACTGTTGGCCCGACCTGACCTAATTTTTTAAAGAATTTGATCAACGTTAACTCTAAAACAACAGTTTACCGTGTCCAAGTAACATTTTGTACAACCCTAAAAACCTGTAGTAAATAAAGTTAGAAAACCTTTAAAACTTTTAAAACCATTGATGCCAATGGTAGTAGGTACCTTCGAGCATCTTTTGTTGTATTGAACTAGTTAGACCAATAAATGCAATTCATAAATTACGTTTTGAAGTTAGAAAAACAATAAATGTCACTTATCAATGTCATTGTCGCCCGACAGCCAGGGGTGACTATTCGGTAATATCCTTTTCCTAGGACCATATACGAAACTAGATCATAACGCAATTACATATGCGCGAAAATTGGCAATATCGTACAGTGATGGACAGTGAATTTCGTCCACCCAATTTCTGTGAATTCACAAAAATTAACTGTAGTCTGTGCTTTATTGTCATTATAACTGACATTCAAATACGTATTGTCAAATTTAATCATATTCGAACATAATAAAATAAAAATTCTGGTACAAGAAGATATGTCTCAAAGACGTGTCTCTATACTTTTGGGCATACCAAGGACTACCACTGGTTGTCCACAAAGGACAAAGGTAAAAAGTAGCAAGAAGCATCGAGCATTCTGTCAACATGACAAACGTTAATCAAAATTCTGAAACAAGGTTAGAAAAACCTAAAGACTAATTTACACTTTTAATCTGTCAGGGAAACCGGGTGGACGAAATTCACTGTCCATCACTGTACGAGGTCAAAAACCTGTGCGATTTGTTTTCGCACTGTGTGTTAGAAATCTAACGCACAATTCAGACTCGAATGTTTTGTATTTTTTCATTTAACGTATTTTTTTTTGTATCCATTATGAAAAATAAATCGTTATTCAACGTATTTTTGTATCCATTATAAAAAATAAATCGTTATGAAAAAAAAATATGTTCGTAAAAAAATTATTTATGGCCGTAGGAAAAATAGTGTACAAAACTTGCAGGAAAGTGTCTAACGCACAAGCGGGAAAGATGCACACGAGGCGTTAGCCGTGGTCGTTATATAATATACTATTTTCTTTATAGCCGCCATCTTCAGTCACTTTTAATACAATTTTTTTTTGTAACCGGGACAATGACAGATTTTTGCTTACAGCATTTTTTGTTGGCGATTAACGATTTGATATAAATTTGAAGTAATTTAGCATTTTTAAAAAACATGTTAATTAGTAATGCGATATTAATCTCTACCTAATAAATAATCGACTTTTTGAATTTCGTCAGAATCTGTTTGTAAATAATAGAGTAGAGATATTAGATCCAAAAGTCTTAGGTGGGACACTCTATATAAACAAAATATGAAACAGAAAACAACATACACAAAAATTAAAGCTTTAAAACTAATAACCTACTTTAAATTTTATAAGAGGTGCTAGTATCACCAAGGTATTCTTAGTAACAGATTTTTATCTTTATTTAAACAAAAATCACAAGCACCTTTGAGTGATCAACAACGTTTTGAAATATTTCCTTAAAAATTGATATCAGTAGTATCTTGCGTGATATTAATTGATTTTTACCTCTTTTTAACTTTATTGCTATACCTGGTGTTTCAAAACTCGTGCCCCAGAGAAAAATTCTAAGTAAAATAAAAAAATTCTACTATCTGTCAAAAACTTTTGGAATTAATTTTTTGACATTTGACATTTTTGTCTATTTAATGTTACTGATGACCGATGATCTTGAATATGTTTCATTAATACAGAGTGGTTATAAATGATTTTCATCTAGCCAGCTGTGAATTTTCCATGTAAAATAAAAAATGCCGCTTTACGAAAATAGGGGTACCTATTTGTTGTAACTCAAAATTAAAAAATCGCCGTTTACTAAGCGTCCACTTCGAAAATAGACTTCAATTATAAACTTGTTTTCTTCCAAAGTATACATTATTATCAATTATTATTGGAAATTAGTTGAAACAATAAAAATTTAATTAACAACAATTTATTATTAATGAATAAGTGACACTAATGACAGAACTAGAGCTTTTAAAAATATAGAGTAGCACAAATAAAGTTACATGCAAAAAAATTCCAAAGCTGGCTAGATGAAAATCATTTATAACCACTCTGTATTTAGTGAAGGTACAAAAATTTTGCCAATAAAAGCCACAAATAACGTTAAACATAGTTACAATTTAAGACCCAGCTTCTTTGTTTCCTTTTCTCACAGCCTGCAGTAAAAAAATGGAAAATTATTTTTCTAACAGAAATAAATAGAGTCAAAGTGCAAGATTTAAACACCCATAATTTCGAAATTTTTGTAACATTTTGTCCATGTTTTTGTTTGGCATGTTTCTCTGAAACACTCTGTATATGTTTTTGTTTACTAATAAATGATTTAAATCTAGTATACTGTATATTTTCAAGGTTTTAACACGAAGAAATAAACAGTATATAATTCACCATTTTTTAGTGTACTTTCAGTTATGTAGTTACAATTTGCAAATCGAGTATTTTTCTATTTAAATTGTTTATAAAATCTTCCAATAAAAACTATAAGTTCATGGTCATAGTTAAATCCATGCACCACCCACCTTATTGTAATGTGTGAATCATGGAAAATATTATAAAACACCCGCAGAATATAATTATACCGGATGTAACCTCGCAAAATTATTTTATTCACTGTCATGGAGCGTGGTTTTAAGTGGTGATAAGTGGTTCAGTTTAAAATTAAAACTGATAAGTACTAAAAACTCGTATAAAAGCTCTCTCAATGATTCAATAACAAACAAAATGTTTAAATCACTAATCATCACAATTGTTCTTCTGGGGTTTCTCCACTCCACCCTAGCCCAATGTGACACTCCTAGTCCCACAACCGCGAGTGGTACTCACGCTCCAGCAGGTCCTTACTGTTCCGGTGATCTTATTTTCGAAGATGAATTTGATGAATTTGATTTGAAAAAGTGGAGCCATGAAAATACTCTAGGAGGTGGTGGTGTACGTATTAGTTTGCTTTTTCTTAGAATGTTTACTAATTTATTTTATGTTAGAATTGGGAATTTGAATGGTACACCAACAGCCGGTATAATAGTTACAGTGAAGATGGCATTTTGTACATCAAACCAACATTGCTTGCTGATGAAACAGGAGAAGAGTTTTTGTCGTCTGGGCATCTAGATATCAATGGAGGTTCTCCGGCTGATGAGTAATTAAAATGGGTAAAACGTAGAAAATTGATTTATGTAAGAGTTAAATTCCAGGTGTACTAACCCCCAGTTTTATGGATGCATCAGAGATGGTACCCCAACCAATTACCTCAACCCTATCAAAAGTGCTCGCATACGCACTGTCTATTCGTTTTCTTTCAAATATGGCAAAGCTGAAATAAGAGCGAAAGCGCCAGCTGGTGATTGGTTGTGGCCTGGTAATACTCTGAAATCTGGAATAAGACCCAAAAAAAATAGTTAACGTTCCAGCAATTTGGTTCTTACCTAGGTGGAATCTTTACTCCGGTTGGCCCATTTCCGGTGAAATTGATTTGATGGAAAGCCGAGGAAATCGCAACTTAGTTAACGGTTCCGGAGTCAACATCGGAACACAGATGGTCGGCTCGACACTTCATTGGGGCCCTGGTTCGAATTACAACATGTACATGATCACACACACCGAAAAACTAAACCCTAATGGTTTTGACAGCGACTGGCATAACTATCAGATGACATGGGACGAAAAAAGTATCTCTTTTGCTATTGATAATGAGCCGTTAGCCAGATTCGAGCCACCAGAAGGAGGATTTTGGGAATGGGGTAATTTTGATTCGACCGGTTTGGACAATCCTTGGAAACATAGCAAGTCCAAATTGGCACCGTTCGATCAAGAGTTTTACATTATTTTGAATTTGGCGTGTGGAGGAACGGCTTATTTCCCAGATGATGCAACTAATCCTGGAGGCAAACCGTGGGTTAATACGTCACCAACAGCTTCTACGGATTTCTGGAAGGGAAAAGACCAGTGGTTGCCTACATGGCAGTTGGAGACCGATAATGCCGCTTTCAAAATTGATTATGTAAAAATTTGGGCTCTGTAATTATTGTAAATTTGATTTTGTAATTAAAATAAACTTCGTAAAATATATTAATTTTTTATTCAAGTTAGCTTATGCATGTGATCTGTACATTTATTAGTTACCTATTTATTTGAACCAAGAGCATAATAATTATGTCAGTGGTTTACGTAGGGGTTTATTTTAATTTAATTAATTAAAGTTAATTTTAGTCATAAAATGACCCATATCTCCTTTTTTTTTAATATTAACAAAAATCACATTATAGTCCGGTCAAATTAGTCATAAAAATAGTGGTCAAATAACGAAAATTACGACACAGCTAAATTTTGGTGGAGACCTTGGGTACACCATTAGAAATAAAGTGTCAAAAGTCCCCATCGATCCCATGTGTGCTAAAAAAGTTATTCGGGGTCAAAGGTCAAAATTTGACGTTTTTTATTTTTTTTTTCGAAAACTGCAAGTTTTATCAAAAAAGTAGCCCCGACAAAAATTATAGATCTTAAAATTATCTACCAAAATGGTCCTTCTACTTTTTTTTCTAAGAATCACCATTCCTCAGATATCGCGATTCTAAAAGTTGAAGGAGTCACGTTCTACATCATATGCACATACAGAGTGCGCCACAACTCGCTCCCCAAAGACAAATGCCATCATGTAGGGTAAGGTTCCAGAAACATATAAAAATTAAAAAAAAAATCTATCTATAAAAACTTCAAAGTTATGAGTGTTTAAATTTTGCACTTTAGATTCTATTTATTCCTGTTGGAAAAATAATTTTCCAAGTTTTTTTGCTACAGGCTATAAGAAGCGGAAACAAGGAAGCTGTATCTTAAACTGTAACTCTGTTTAATGTTATTTGTAGCTTTTATTGACAAAATTTTTGTACTTTTACTAAATAATTATGATAAAACATAAACAAGGTCATCAGTATTATTAAATAGACATAAAAAATGTCAAATGTCAAAAATTTTTGACAGTTAGAATTTTTTAAACATTTTTTCAATACTCTGAGGACTACCCAATTACTCCCTTTCAAGGAAGTGCGCGATTTTTTAAACATCCTGTATGTATTACCAAATAAATTCTTTTTAATTCTAATGGAATCGAGATATTTATAAGTTTAATGAAGTAGAAGAAAAATTTCAAGTAAGATAAGATACCAGGAACATAAAAAAATTGTTTAAAAAATTCTATCTGTCAAAAAATTTTGACATTTGTTTTTTGACATTTGACATTATTTTATGTCTATTTAATAATACTGATGATTTTGGTTATGTTTTTTTTACAATTATTTAGTAAAGGTACAAAACTTTTGCCAATAAAAGCCACAAATAACATTAAAGAGATTTACAGTTTAGGAATACAGCTTCCTTGTTTCCGCTTCCTATTACCTGTAGCAAAAAAACTTGGAAAATTATTTTTCCGACAGGAATAAATAGAGTCTAAAGTGCAAAATTTAAACACTCATAACTTTGAAGTTTTTATAGATAGAATTTTTTTTAATTTTTTATATGTTCCTGGAACATTACCCTTTTATAGATAGAATTTTTTTTTAATTTTTTCCATGTTTGTGGTACCTTACCCTACATGGCATTTGTCTTTGAAGCGGGAGTTCTGACGCACTCTGTATGTGCATACCATGTAGAACGTGACTCCTTCAACTTTTAGAATCGCGATATCTCAGGAATGGTGATTGTTAGAAAAAAAGTATAAGGACCATTTTGTAGATAATTTCAAGATCTACATTTTTTGTCTGGGCTACTTTTTTGATAAAACTTACCGTTTTCGAAAAAAATCTAAAAAACGTCAAATTTCGACCTTTGACCCCGAATAACTTTTTTAGCACACATGGGATCGATGGGGACTTTTGACACTTTATTCCTAATGGTGTACTCAATATCTCCACCAAAATTTAGCTCTGTCGGAATTTTAGTTATTTAAAATGTTTATTTTGACCGGACTATTGATAATTTTATTGAGTAAATTCACATTTTTTCAATGCACATAAAAGATCGTAAATGGGCAGGTATAATAAAAAATAGCGTATAACACTCGTTTATAAGTGCCTTTAAAACACTTACGACGTTAAAACACGTCGTGCGTGTTTTAAAGGCTTGCTTATAAACTAGTATTATAATATACTATTAACTTATCTCATAATTTCTCTCTTTCCACTGCATTTTTTTTTTCACAGTTGGGTAAAGAGATCTATAACCACTTACCACAACTGAAAATAAATAACCGAATTTACATTAGGAAAAATTTAATTTCCCGGTTTTTTTTAATATAGCGTATGTCGCATGGCATTTCATACGTTAGCTCTAGATGTCAAAAAATGATTTAATACAAATTAAAATATTGATCTAATAAGAAAATTGAATTATTCTACGAAACGTCTTAAAACATCCTTAAATGAGATGTTGATGGTTTTTTTTTTCAAAAATTTTTCCAACATTAATATTGGATCAAAAATTTAACTAAATCTAAAAATTGTTTTAAAGGAAATTGTCAAAATTAACAAAATGTCAAAATAAATGTTTATACTATAGTTATAAAATACGATTTGATTGACGACGTGTTTTATAGAATACATTTCTCTTGGCATTTTGTCAATTTTAATATTACATTCTTTGGCAAAATACTAATAAAAAAATGTCCCTGTATATTGGTATTTTTGAATGTAGTTTTTTATTATGTTTTTTAAAGCTAAACTTTTATTGATCGATTTTCATTAGTTTTTGAAATAAGTTGGGTTTTTTTTAACGAAAATGTAAGTTTTTTTATAAAATGCGTCAACCGTTTGAATTACAGTCCAAGAGCAGAATTGTGTTGTGACAAAAATTTGAAAGTATACATAAACTTGGAAGGTAAACATTTTCTCGCATCGTTGACAGGGGCGCCGTCTGGTAGATCAAAAGATTCACCCCTGCCCTTAAAGTAAAAAAATAATTCAAGCAGACGTGTCAAACGTTGTTTTTGAAATTGTGTTACTTACAAAATTTTTTTTGATATTAGTTTCTTTATGTATGAAATTACTTAATTAAATTAAAAAAAAAAACAAAAAAATTAAGATTGAAATTAAGGGAAATTATCACTTTATCTAGGTTTACTAACAAAAATAACCATTTTAATAAATAAAAAAGTCAAGTTGACAACAAGTTTTCAAATATCTAATATTTCAGTTCAGTGTCTGGCCAGATCCTTCGATCTAAATCCTATAGAATTTTGTTTTTTGGAGTTAGGTATCTCAAAAATGAGGTCTACATTTACAAAATTACCACTACTGAAGAGTTGTGTCTGTTTTGTAAATTTAAGTATTTACGGCATTTTGTACACGAATTGGAATTACAATGTAATACATACTGAGTAATTTCGTTTGTATAAATATTTTTTTTAAATAAATTATAAATACTATTTTCAATAAAATATTAAGATATTTTTTTATTTGTTTTCCCGTTGGTTTTCCATCTGATTCGAAATGTGCAAAAAATCGTGTTATACAGGGTGCGCCTGTACAGAACTCGCGCCCCAGAGAAAAACGCCATATAAGGTAAGATACCAGGAACATGGAAAAAAATGTTAAAAAAAATTATCTATAAAAATTTCGAAGTTATGAGAGTTTAAATTTTGCACTTTGACTCTATTTCTGTTGCAAAAATAATTTTCTAAGTTTTTTTGCTACAGGCAATTAGAAGAGGAAACAAAGAAGTTGTATCCTAAATTGAAACTCTGTTCAATGTTATTTGTGGCTTTTATAGGCAAAATTTTTGTACCTTTACTAAATAATTGTAAAAAAACATATACAAGAACATCAGTATCATTAAATAGACATAAAATGTCAAATGTCAAAAAATAAATGTCAAAATAGATAGAAGTTTTTAAACATTTTTTCCATGTTCCTAGTATCTTATCTTACTTGAAAATTTTCTCTAGGGCGCGAGTTCTGGCGCATCCTGTATGTAAGACCAACACAGTAGAATTAAGAATGTTACTAAAAAATTTAAATTCAAAAATGAAAATACATAGCTATTTATTTCATACAAAATAAAACATTCACTTTTTTTGAGCACGCAAAATTGATTGTAGAAGCTCCACTTTTTGATTAAGTTGGAAATTTTCATAAGCCAACATGTTGTTTCTGCGCATCTACAAAGATATTCCATAATATCCCTTTTTTCAAATTAAAATACATTACTTCCTGTAACAATAAAGCCTTTTCGGAGTCTCGGCAATTCTTAATTTCGTCCGACATAAGACTATCTTTTTCCATACATTGGCTATCTAATACATTAACCAATTGATTGTGAACCATTTGTAAAGTTTCTTTGTGCGCTCTCAGTTTATTTATCTACAACAATTGTTATCAAAATTGGAAAAATTCCGAACCGGACACCTTTTCGTTCTTTTTTTCCTTCATTCTATAAAATTTTGACTCAAGATTATCCAAGTTTTCTTCGGTTTCTAAGAGGTTTTGCCGGAGTTGTTCAATTTCCGTTTTCAGACGAACATTTTCTTCATGCACTTTCTTAATTTCTTCGCTTTTTATGTCAAGAAGTTTTAATAATCCGTGGTGGTTAGTTAAAAGTTCTTCGTATCTATTACATTACACATAGATTAATTTTCTTCTTTCAGTTAACTTACTTATATTGTAAATGAACTATACTCATTGTGGAACAAGATGAACTCAAATCAACTTGAGAGTTAGTACGGGAATTGTCCTGATCATTAGTTTTTTGCTGCAATATGTCTGAAATTAAAAAAAATATATATTAATAAGATGAGATTTTTATAGCCTCCCACTCAAAAGCTGTTGATTTTCTTTGAGCGCTTCTTTAAGCTGGTTACTAATTCCTTGATACTTAATCTGATCATTTTGCATTGAAATCACCAGCTCTCTTTCATTTTGATTTGATTCTTTTAAATTATTTTCAAGCGTTTGAACAGTATGTTCCATTTCTTTAACGTGTTCTTTAAATTTTTTACGATCCTGCAACCAACCCACGTATTTCCTTTTGAGTACAAATACCGCAAAATCTAACATCTTCAATTACACCTGACATCATGTGAAACAAATCAAAAAAACTGATTTATGGATCAACTGAAGAATAAAAATTGACAGTTCACTTAATATTTTAAGCAGAAATCTGAATGTGGTAAATATGGTAACAAAAAATTAATAAATACAAATATCACATTTTATTTTTTTCGTAATTATTACAAATTTAAAATGAAAAAAACCCCTGAAATAGTAACAAAGAGGCTTTTTGCAATTAACAAGGCATAAAATCTAATAAAATCGTATAACCTGATAAAAAAATTAAAAAAAGTTGAGACTACACTACACCTAAAAATTAAAGAGCCGAAATCTTTGTACATAAGATTTAACAAAAAATGTGACTAGCTACCGACACTGCTTCAGAAAAAAGTTAATTTTTCCCGTTTGCTGAACCAGTTATGCATGCATAAAGGCGTTTGCCCCACCAAGACTCCAGATCAAATGGTTTAAAACCTTCCAAAATGAGAGGCTCATCTTCATAATAAATCGATTGATCACCTAATCGAAAAAGATTATCTACTTTTTCTTCAAAATTATAAACATCTTACTTTTGGGGCTAGCACAACCATCAGAATCTTGACTTATTTCTGCACAAACCTTATTCCAAGCTACAAAAATAAATATAATCCATTTTTTTAAAATAAAATACTTACAATCATTGACGAATTTTATAATTTCTTCATGTTGTGGTGATATAACTTCCTGTCTGTGCTGATATGAGACTGACTTTTTGTTGTGAAAAACTGGTCTAGGTACCCTAAAATTTACACATAAACTTCGATTTTTGCCTTAATGACAATGACATACGCCGGTAGTTCCTTGTCTTCACTTTCTACAGATTTATTCCGTGTATATTCCCGAATATTGTCCATATTCTGCGAAATGCCTAAGATTGAGGTTAGAAAATTAACACAAATTTTGAAATTGTTACCTCGTCTTGTAGTTTTAGCTACGATTTTACTGGGTCCTTTTACATTATACATTTTGTTGTTGACGTTGCAAACATGTAAATTTTGAATAATGCACTAATTAGAAATTTTAATAAGTAAAGAATAGTGAAGGGTCGACTTTGGGAAAGTTATTGGTTGGTGATGGTGCGAAGTCGCGATTACGTAATCTATTACTTAAAATTTCTTGGACCCTTTGATATTCATCTAACAACATGAGTTTGCAAAAACTGTCTGCATTTGTTAAAAAAATAAATAAAATTAAATTAAATTAAAAAACAGTGGCAACGGTGGCAACATTGCATTTAATCATGTGCATGCTGCGCGCGCATTTTCAAATATTTAAAAGGTTGGCGACAGTGATGCTTAAAAATACCAAGTTGGCGATGATTTTTCAGAAAAAATTCTTAAAATAAAATGGATATTTTAAAAACGACTTTGGAAGTAATTGAAAATACGGTAAAACGTTTCTAATTTGTGTTTATTTCGTATGATTGTTTTTTTATTACAGAATGTTTCGCGGGAAAACTTGAGCTCAAAAAAATTCGATTTGAAACAATGCCAAGAATACATAAATCAGCTGAAAGAAAACTTGGAAGAAACGCAGACATTAAACACACAAAACTTGGAAATATTAGAAATTAACAACTTGACCAAAAATGCTTTTAATGAAAATTGTAAATTAGTTAAGAAGCTTTTTGGGAAAGTCTACGATTATACGCAGCAAATCCAGGAGAAATTGAATACGATTTTGCAAGAAGAAAATGCATTAAATGAGTCTTTTAATGACAATACAGAACGTATGAAAAGATTAGAAAACAAATTTATCAATGAAACAAAACTCTTGGTTATTTTGGAGAAAGATGATGGCGAGAAAGTGGCAAAAAAAACTTTTGAGATAGAAAGCGCAATCAACAACATAAAAACGGAACAAAACCATTATGAAGAGTTGTGGAAAAATGTTATGGATGAATTTGAAATTAAGCAAAAGATGCTTGAAACAATTAAATTGGAAACAGAGGTACTGCAAGATAAAATAGACACGGAAAATCAACAGTTAGAAAAGCTGACTCAAGAATATAGAAAGAAAAACTTGAATCTATTTGAAGAAATAAAAAACGAAATAAAAAAGGATAAGTAAAAGATTTAATTTCCGAAATTTTTAGGTATACTTTTATTGTTTGTTTATACAGAACGTTTGAATTGGAGACAGAAGAAGTACTACTTTTGTCGCACAAGTGTAAAGAAATATTTAAAAGCAAAGAAAAATTTATACAAAAACAATTCGAAATACGCAAGACTTTAGAACTGTTGGACAAAAAATGTGCAAACATAGAAGTACGTTTAAGTGCAACTGAAGCAGAAAATAATAAACGAATTAAACTTTTACATTTGGAAATTGAATCAAAAAATAAAACCATAAGTGACAAAGAAATTGAACTTTCGTCTTGTGAAGAGAAAGCAAAACAATCAAATGACGTACGCATGGTGTGTTTGATTTAGAATATTTTAACGACCATTTTATTTTTGTAGGAACTGGAACAAATCACATTAAAAATTTCTTCACTTGAGGACGAGTTGCGTTCACTTTCAAGTTATGCTCACGAGAACGAGAAAAAAATTGTTAAAAAAGTAAATGATGTGTCCGTTTCACAAGAGTATGATAGTTTAACAAAGAAGTCAAAGGAGTTACTAGAATTGTTATCAAAGTGCGAAGAGGAAATTCATGAAAAAAAGAATGAGCTTAATACAATAAGGACGATTCCCAGTTTGGAATTATCGGAAATCAACAGAAAAATTCAGCAGGTGGAGTTAAAATCTGCGGAAACCGTTCAACTAGAGATTAAGGAAATCGAAGAAATAGAATTTCGTAACAAAAATTTCCAAGAAGCTGCCGACAGCCATGAAACTGCTTTAAAAGAGTTTGAAATTAAAATGATTCAATTAAATGTTAAAAATGAACAAATAAACCAAGAGATGAAAAACCTGATCTTACAATGTGACAATATTGAGAAAGAAATTCAGCGGCTTGAAGCTTCAAAACAAAAAGGTATCAAAATAACTCCTACACCTGCTCCTAAACGTTTAACACCCAAACGAGCAAGGAATCCACCAAAACGTAAACGTCAAAAATCTTTTGATCTTGAAAGTAACAGCAGCATTGAGGGCGAAAAGTTGAATTATGCAGAATTCATGGCCAAGAAAAAAATAGGCCAAGAAAAAAAGCAAAAGTGGTAAAAAAGAAAAAGTTTATTAAAAACATTATTTCTTTGTTCAATACTTATAAAAAACAAAATGTTAATTTTAGTTTTAGAATTTAGTTAATAACTGCAGTTTTTGTGATATTTTTTATCACGTGATTACAACGTTCACATAATTCATTTTCGCACTCAGATTGCACTCGCCTACATCGTGCACATGGAAATCGTTGACTTTTAGACAATTCGAGTTTATAATCACTTCTTATGTCAGCTTTATTCAGTTCGACTTCAGATACTTGAAGAATGTTTTCTAATTCATTTTGAATATTACCAATTGTTGTAGTTTCCTGGAAAAAATAAATTATTTGAGAAAATTTGACATGATATTCTTACTACGATAAGTTTTTCAATTTTTTTGGAAAGACCGATTTTAACAACTGTGTTTTGTGTACCCGCACCAATTTCTTTATTAATATCTTTTTTTATGTTTAGAACCACTTCCATCACTTTGTCTACAGTGTCATTTTTCCAGTAAGTCTCTGCTTTACTGTGAGTAGAAGTGAAAAATGTTTTCCCATTTTTCTGAGGTAAGTGTAAGAACATTTCTTCAACAAGATGCGGCACGATTGGGCCGATCGCTTGTGTCACAATTTCAAAAATTTGTAACAAAACAAATTGAGAAGATTTTCGTGAAATACTATCAATGGGGTCGCAATATAGGCGATCCTTAATTCCATTGTAATAAAGAGCTGATACTGGATTGGTTAATAGATTTATAACAGACTTGCAAATTTGTTGAAATCTATAATCCTTAATTGCTTCCACTGTCTACAAAAAAATAGTAATGTTTACTCTACTCTGTATTTGCACATACTTGCTCATGAAATAAATATAACAAATGCAACATATATTTATCCAACAACGACAAGTTTTTGTAATCAACATTTGAAGGTTGGTAATCATACAAACACCCCAATGCAAATCTTATGACGCTTCTAATTTTATGTAATTCGTCAGCACTTGCTTGTAAGACATTATTGCTTATATGAGCAAGTGCATCTTGGTTGGCATGACAAGCCACCCACCATCTATAAAATAACGATTTTAATTCACTTTTTTCCAAATAAATGTAGTAAAGACCTTAAAGTATCAACTCCATATGCCTTTTTGTTTTTTGTTCCTCGAACGATGTCCAAAGGGTCAACAATATTACCAACAGATTTGGACATCTTCGCCCCTTTTTCATCAACAACAAACCCGTGAACATAAATTGTTTTATAAGGGGCCTTATCTCTTAAAGCTACTGATGTGAGTAGTGAAGATTGAAACCACCCAGTAAATTGATCCACCCCTTCTAAGTACATGTCAGCAACTTTGTCGCCTTCAAGAGCATTAGCCCATGATATTCCACTATCAAACCAAATATCCAGAATATCCTAAAATCCACAATTAACATTATACTTTCATGAAATTGTATTATACTTGTCCTTTTTCAATTTGGTCAATTTTAATTCCAGCTCTTAATTCCTCCGGAATTAAATCTTTTGTGGGTATTTGCCACCAAAAGTCGGTTCCATGATTATCCACCAGCATGCAAAGATGTCTTATTAAATCCCTAAAATTCTCAAAGTAAATTTTATTTGCTTTTTTTTTTTTAAATCAACCATACTCGCTAATCAAAACGTCATTATTTGATTTATTGAAAAAGACAGGAATTGGAACTCCCCATTTTCTTTGCCTACTGATGCACCAATAAGGTCGTTTTTGTATCTGATTTATTAAGTTTCGCTTATACATTTGACTATTGACCTTAGGAATAATTTCAACATTTTCTAACAGGTCCTAAAACGAATAAATTTAGAAGAAAATACATAAAGTAATAAATACCCACAATGGCCCTATTTTTTATAGAATCAGTATCAAGAAACCATTGTTGACTAGCTCTGATAATGACAGGTTTTTTCGTTCGCCAATCATAAGGATAACTATGCACATAATCGTGCAAAAAGACAATATCCTCTTTAATCATTTCCAAAACTGTTTCTGTTCCATCTTCTAGTACAAACTTTCCCTCAAGTTCTTTGCCAGCACTGGTGTTGTAACACCCTAATTCATTTACTAAATTTTCCTAGAACAAGAAATTGAAATGAGGAATATTTAACCCCTAAACTGCTCTAAACGTATATCTACGCCGAGTGGTTCGCTGCTCGAACCGTATACTTATTATTAGACTTATTTTGAAATTATATTAGTTTCTTATTATAAAAAGGCCATAAATGCATTGCTAATTCAATTTTTTTCCTTTGGTGTTGTTAACTGCTCTTAACGTATTTATACGCGGTAACTGTTTATGGCATTATTAGAAACTTATGGGACGGATTCATTTTTTTCATAAAAAAATGTTCAAAAGTTGTGTTCTGCGATATTAGCACGGAAAAATGAGTGATGATTTCTTACAAACGGAATTATTGTAGTGCTTATACAATTTTTTAAACTTGCTTTTTATTGTTACAGAACAAATGTATTTTTATTGCATCAACAGTACAAAACAAATTTTTTACTGATCAAGAGCTAAAGTAAATTTTTGCTAAAAACGGTGAGAAAGTATTATTCTGTTCAAGAAATTGATAATTTTGATTATTACCTTTTGTGAAAACAATTAGGAGTATTTAAAAAACTTATGGGGGAGTAATAAGGTTTCTGTACTCTTAAAATATTGCACTAAATAAAACAAATTTTGCTTTACTCTAAATTTTACAAATACAGACCTGAAAATTTTCTAAGAATTTGTGAATTTAGCAGTAAACTGCTCAAAACGTATTTATACGCAATAAGATTTAACCGCTCTAAACGTATATACAGGATGTATTATGAAAAACGCCCCAAGCCATAACTCCATTATTTTTAAAGTTATGACAATACTTCTTAGAACAAAGTTGAACATTTTTTGTCATCTATCGTTTGGGATAGATGCTAAATTAATGCTGTTTTCTGTTTCACGGGAAATGACAACTACTTTATTTTTTTAATGGAACATCCTGTATATTTTACCACTTTTGGATCCTTTGTTTAATTGTCTTTTAACAAGTTTTAGTACCATATGCCTAAAATCAACCGTTGGTGAGATATGGGTCAATTAAAAATTTATTAGAGTAGACAGTGGAAAACAATAATTCAAGTAATATTGACAAATATTATTATTTTACATTTTCTCTTACTATTTTTATACTTTTTGGTGTTAAGCATGGCTGATAATGTGTTAACAGATATGATTCAAGAATATTTTGAATGCAATAAAAATAGTTGGAGACGACAACGCCTTTACATTGGGTGATAAGAAATGTTAAAAATCATCGAAAATTTAAGCGACTTGACTAAAATTTGACGATGTTTGGGGCTTTTAAAAACCCAAATTAGAACATCGCCAATTTCAAAGAGACACAGGATTAGATAGGTGTTGAAGAAAATGCAAGAATATGAACTTAAGAAATTGCAAATAACGTTGGCTTATCACAAGCAACTATACGGGCTATTAGAGGTGACGTCACAGACGCGACTGTACTGAAGCTAAACATACAGTGTTGCCAGTTGTGATACTAGAGTACCAAATTGATACTAGATTTTTTTTACTAGATATTTATATTTACTTGTAAACAAATAATAATTTATATTCTCAGCCAAATACACATTATGTGCATGTTAATATATTTTATTTTGTTTTGGTACGACCTATCCACTCCTGTCGTTTGCAACATTCTGGCAACGCTGTACACACAGAAAGTGAGGTTAGAACAGATTAAATTACAGAAATGTTGACTACAATTGTTAAAATCATTACGAAACGACACACATTTTTCATAGCAACTATTTCCTTAGAAACAATCTCCCTACACGTCCAGGATTCAAGGTTTAGCTTCAAAGGTACAGTCACGTACCTTGCTGACGTCACACTAATAGAGCGTATTCTAATTTAGGTTTTCTAAACATCCTAAACATGCTCAAATTTTCTTCAAGTCGACGAATTAGAACCTCTCTTATTGGAAACCCAGGCTTTGTGGTCTCCAACAATTTTTATTGCATTCAAAATATTCTTGAATCATGTCTGTTAACATAACACATTGTCAGTCCTGATTAACATCAAAAAGTATAAAAATAATAAGAGAAAATACACAGTAATAATAATATTTGTCAACATTACTTGATATTATTGTTTTACACTGCCTGCTTTAATAAATTTTTAATTGACGCATATCTCACGAACGGTTGGCTTTAGGCATATGGTACTAAAACCTATTAAAAGACAATTAAACAAAGAATCCAAGAGTGGTAAAATATACAGGGTGTTCCATTAAAAAAATTAAAGTTGATGTCATTTCCCGTGAAACAGAAAACAGCATTAATTTAGCATCTATCCCACATGATAGATGACAAAAAAATGTTCAAATTTGTTCTAAGACGTATTGTCATAACTTTAAAAATAATGGAGTTATGGCTTGGGGCGTTTTTCCTAATACAGCCTGTATATACGCACCGCCCAAAATATGTGAGCACACAGCAAAGGATTATAAAATTAATTTAGCAGTTTAAGGGTTAAAGAACGTACTTACAATTTCCATTTTTTCATTTAGAGCTATGAGAAAATCTTCAGGGCCGTGAGCAGGTGCTGTATGAACCAGACCTGTACCTTTACTTGCTGTAGCATGCGATGATGGTACAAAATTTACGTTTTTGTCTTTATAAATTGGGTGGATGTACGTTAAATGTGACAGTGTTTCACTAGAGAAGCTTTCCACTTTTTCAAACTTAGAATTCAAAGTTTTGCTCAAGCTAGCTTGTAAATCAGAGGCTATAATATACAGAGAATTGTCTTTGGAATTTTTTACTAAACAATACTGCAACGATGGACTGTAACACACTGCTTGGTTTGCCGGTAACGTCCATGGGGTTGTTGTCCAAACTAAAGCGTAAACCCTTTGAAAACAAATTTACTATGCTGTGGTTTTATTTCACAACTTACTGCTCGCTTCTGTTAGGGAATTGATTCACTTTAAATCTAACAAAAACACTTTTGCTTTTATGTTGGTCATTGTATTCCAATTCAGCTTCAGCTAAAGCTGTTCTGAAAATGTTTATATTTAAGTGTTAAAATAAAAAAATAACGATTCTCTACCTTGAAGAAGGTGACCAATAAATAGGTTTAAAGTCTCTGTAAATGAGGTTTTTTTGATAGAGTTTATTAAATAATTTAAATTGTATTTTAACGTAATCAGGATTGTACGTAGCGTAGTGTTTATTCCAATCGCCCGTTATTCCCCATGTTTGAAAAACGGCTTTTTGATCCCTTATAGTATTTTTTGCTAAATTCCTAGCTAAAAACCATTATACTTATGAGTACAAGAGGAGTCTCAACTATAAGTAAATTACCTTTAGATCTAATTTCTAATGGTGTTGCATCAGGTTTTGATAGTGCTTTTAATTCAATTGGTAACCCATGGCAATCCCACCCTGGTATATAGTGAACCTTGTGCCCTTTTAAAATCTGATATCTCAAAATAGTATCTTTAAGAATCTGTAAATTTCATGTAAGTAGACTAAAGCATAAAACATGCTCTATTACTTTATTGAGAGCGTGCCCCATGTGAAGCTTTCCATTGGCGTAGGGGGGCCCATCGTGTAACACAAATTCAGGTTCTGATAAGTAACTTCTTTGCCACTTATATAATTGATCAAATTCGGCAACCTAAAGACATATGATTACAATTCGATCGTATAAATAAAAATTTTACATACGGTAGTAATTTTTTCATCACGTTCCAGTAATTTTTTGTTCTCTAACCTCAATGGAAATTTTGTTTTAGGCAAAAATATTGTATCACTATAAACCTTTTTCTTTTCACTTTGTGTGCAGTAATAACAAACATTTATATGCTTTTTTTGCCGTAAAATTAATCGTAAAATCATTTTCTAAGGATTTTTCACATAACCTCATTTGAACAAACGAACTACTGTGTAGATTCTGTGGTGTAGATTTTATAACACTATAGTAGTTAATTTGTACCCAAGTTGACGTTGACATTTATTGTTGTCAATTTTGACGTCTCGTAAATCGATTTTAATTTAGAAAAAAAAATGATCAAACCGCGTTTACTACTGTAATTTAATATTTTTTGCCAAAGAGTTAGTTATTAAAATTTCCAAAGATGAACCTGATAGCAGCTGTAAAGGCATATGTTACCAAAATGACTGAAGAAAGCGAGCCCGGCATGAAAATCTTGTTAATGGATAAAGAAACAACCAGTGTAATCAGTATGGTTTACGGGCAGTCAGAAATTCAACAAAAGGAGGTTTTTCTGCTCGAAAGATTAGATTCACCAAACCAGAGCAATTCTTTGGGGCTGCGTTACCTAAAATGTTTAGTTTTTCTACGCCCCACTCAAGAAAATATTGGACTACTATGTAACGAATTGCGTTATCCCAAATACGGCGCTTATTACATCTACTTTAGCAACATTGTGGCCAAAGCTGACATCAAGATTTTAGCTGAACATGATGAACAAGAAGTTGTTAAAGAAGTGCAGGAGTTGTACATGGATTACCTAGCTGTGAACCCCCATCTGTTTTCAATCGGTTTGCCAACTTGCATGAATAGTCTATCTTGGAACCCAACAGCTTTACAAAGGACAGTTCAAGGAATTGTTGCTGTTCTCTTATCGTTAAAGAAGAGTCCAGCAATTAGATACCAAGCTAATTCAAAACTGTGCAAAGATCTTGGAACACGAATTGATGAAGTTATGAGTAAAGAATCGTCATTGTTTGCTTTTGGCCAAAACAGTCAACCTTTATTGCTTATTTTGGACCGAAGAGATGACCCAATGACGCCTCTGCTAAACCAGTGGACATATCAAGCAATGGTGCATGAACTTTTAACAATAAATAATAATCGCGTCAACCTATCAGGAATCCCGGGAGTTGGTAAAGAATTATCTGAAGTGGTTTTATCAGCAGAGCAAGACTCATTTTACGCTAAGAATATTTTTCTGAATTACGGCGAAATTGGACAGAACATCAAACAATTAATGGATCAATTCCAAGCCAAAGCTAAAAGTCACCAAAAAATTGAAAGTATTGCAGATATGAAAAATTTTGTTGAAGCATATCCTCAATTTAAAAAGCTCTCAGGAAACGTTACGAAACATGTGACAGTCGTTGGAGAATTAAGTTCCATGGTCAATAAATACCAGCTACTCGATGTGTCTGAAATTGAACAAGAGATTTCATCACACAATGACCATTCATCACATTTGCAAAGTATCAAAAAGCTAATAAACAATGATAAAGTTAGAAATACAGATATTGCAAAACTAGTAATGCTTTATGCTTTACGCTATCAAAATCACAGCAATAACGATGTGGTTGGACTTATTGAACTACTAAAGAAGAGAGGAGTTCCAGATCGTCTTATTAAAAATATTGTTAATATATTGGAATACGCAGGTTCGCATGCTAGACAGAGTGACTTTCTCAATGTGGAAAACGCTCTTCAGAGTACAAAGCGTTTCTTTAAGGGATTAAGTGGAGTTGATAATGTCTACACACAACATAAGCCTTTAATCCATGAAACTTTAGAAGAACTTGTTAGGGGAAGATTGAAAGATAGCCTTTATCCTTATGTTGGAAATCATTTTCTCAGTGGGAGACCTCAAGACATAATTATTTTTATTGTCGGAGGCACAACTTACGAGGAGTCTTTGACTGTACATTCCTTCAATAAGAGCAACCCGAGCTTTAACATTGCTCTTGGGGGCACTACAATACACAATTCAACCAGCTTTTTAGCTGAAGTTGAACAAGCAACCAGAAATCTACCCAGAAAACATACCAGAAATATCCGTAATGTTAGATTTGACTAATATGTAATAATTGCTTTGCACATTAAGAAAAGTGTATATTTTATTTATTTATGTTATGTAAAAATTGATTATCTATTAAACGATAAAGTCTTTTGTCTTTTCCTTTTTTTATTCTTTTACCTATTAGCCCAGTCAAATTAGACAAATCGGTGGAAAAAAATCCTAGAGTTGGAATTTTTTTAAACGCTTTTTTACACTTGGGTAGACATATATCAAAAGTTCCCGAAGGTGGTGGGCGAGCTCGAGGGGGGGAGGGGGTTAAAGGTGTCTTTTTTTTGGTTTTTTGCTTATATCTCTGAAATTATCACTCCTCTAGGTTTTTATCTTCTTATCAAAATTAAAGCTTACAAAATTTCCTACAAAAATGGTCCTATTCATTTTTGTCATAGGACTAACCGTAGGGTTCAAAAGTTTCGAGTCTACATAAAATTGCATTAAAAACCCTTTGAAATACATTTCATTAGGATATGGTAAGTATTTATATGTGTAGAGCGTTCCCCAACTAAACTGGTCTGTCTGAAAGTTGACTCGAGTGTAAACATTTAAACGGAGATATAAATAAACATTTTGGAAGAAAGTTAAATGGGGTGTATATGTTTAAACAAAGATATAAACATAAAATTCTTTAGAGGTGTAAAGGGGCACTAAAATCAGATTTTTCGAAAATTAGTTTTTAAGGGAATAAAACGGTGTACACATTTAAATGGATATAAAACATTAAATTTAAAAAATATGATCCTTAAAGAGTGTAGAAGTGCACTTTTCAAATTTTAATGAAATAAAGTAGAGTAAACGCTTAAAAACAAAATTAGAAATATGAAATTCCGAATTTTGAGAGTGCAGAAGTACACTGAGACGACACTTTATGAAAATCAACATTTAATATTTATCTATAAACATAGCCCATGCGAAGAACGAGACTACTATAACTGAATCCTATACATAACATAGGTAATTATCTAGCTTTATAAAGTACCTAAGCCTATGGAATGGTGTTGTGAACGGGCTTTCTCCCATTTTATATCAGAAATACACGCGAACAAAGTCGCAGGCAAATGCTAGTTCAGCATATAAAGTTGATTCGGAAGACTTGATAGACCCTCGTGACACCTCTAATAAACTGTTGGATCCAATACATTCAATTTACTGTAAGCTTTATTCAAATCATCGATATTAAATCATCTATTTATTAATATTGAACTGAACAAGACTCTAATTCGGTTTTCAATGTTTAAGTTGAAGACGAAGAATCGAAGGTGCAGCATATGATGACGACTCGGAAGACTTTATAGACTCTCTAATGAAGTGTTGCACCCAATAAATTCAATTTGCTTTCAGTTTTTTCAAATTACAAGATTAATCCTGTTTTAAATGCGGATAAAGTACATTTTTTGTCTAATTTGATTGCGCTATATTAAAAGGATTAGTTTTTGAATTTCGCGGAATTTTTAACACTGGCAACATAAAAACCAGTGTGGTGTTTGGGGTGTTCAGCATTGCCAATATAAAAATTGTAAAACAGGTGAAAATGGACGTGAAGGACTGGCAGTTTGTTTACGTAAAATGTTGCAACAAAAACATTAACAATAAAGAATATTGAAATGGAAGGTGAAGTAAATGTTGCGGAAAGTCTCGAAAATATTGCAATGGACGTTGAAGGACGAATAATGAAACGATGTAGGCTACCGAGAAGACAAGTAGTGCAATCAAAGAGGTTCTGTGCCAAAGATGAGAGAAATGCATCACTGAAAAAGGTTTATTGTTTGTAAATCGACCGAGCAGTTGTTTATTTTACTTTTTGTAGGTTTCTGTTATCCTCCAGAAATCAGAGACTGACAGAACATTCGAAGAAGCTCAGGTATTAAATGAATGCTCTGAAGCAGTTGAGGAGGTCCAAATGCGGTGGCGTAAGCGTGACGTAGCTAAACGAAGATTAGAGGAATTTGAGGAATCGCCAGAAGTGTTGAAAGAAAAATGCTTAATTCTTGCACAAGCTATAGCACAGGCACAACATCTGGTTGTTTACACAGGAGCTGGAATCAGCACTGCGGCCAAAATTCCAGATTATAGAGGCCCTAACGGGATTTGGACACGACTACAACAAGGCAAAGACATAGGGTGAGTACTAAAAACAAAATAAACCAATTTTAAAATGACCTTGTAGAGCTCATGACCTCTCACTGGCTGAACCAACGTACACGCACATGGCCTTGTCAGAGTTATACCGCAAAAAAATACTCAAATATGTAGTATCACAAAACTGTGACGGTTTGCATTTACGTTCAGGTTTGCCAAGGACTGCTTTATCAGAACTGCATGGAAATATGTATGTTGAAGTGTGCAAGAATTGCAAGCCTCATAAAGAATACTGGCGGTTGTTTGATGTGACGGAAAACACGGCGCGATACTCGCACAAGACATCACGTAGGTGTTACGTGTGCAATGAGGCTTTGGTTGATACAATTGTCCACTTTGGGGAGAGGGGAAGCTTACAGTGGCCCCTGAATTGGGCTGGTGCTTGCAAAAACGCGGAGAAGGCCACGACGATCCTCTGTTTGGGGTCGAGTCTCAAAGTCTTGAAAAAGTATCCCTGGTTGTGGCGCATGGATAAGCCCGCGAAGAAGCGGCCAAATTTGTACATTGTCAACTTACAATGGACCCCAAAAGACGATGTTGCCAATGTTAAGATCCACGGTAAATGTGATGTGGTGATGGAGGCGGTGATGAATTTGCTTGATATTAAAGTGCCCCAATACGACAAAAGCCTGGACCCCATTTTTGCCCATGGAACGTTACTGTGCGATGCTGAGTTGCACACGACGACTCAGCCGCTGCTCAAGTTGGAAGACGAGAAAAAGGATTTCCCAGTACAAAATGGTATACAAGACTGTTCCACAAATCGTGATAATGATCTCAGTTCGACTAATTCAATAAAATCAGAGTTCTGTGATACTAGTAGCAATAGTGATACATCACCAAGTCATTCTGAATCTGCGCTAAATTGTCTTCCTGTAAGAGAAACCGCACATGCTTTTTCAATCGACGACATCCTTAGCGACCGTGTTCACGAAACTTCAGCATTACCTCGTCGGGAGACACCAAGTCCATTAGAAACTAGTTTTTTATTATCGAATTACTCGCTTCTGAGTTACAATCATTTCGCCACTAATTTATTACAATGTCAGATATTAGGCTCCTATTCCGATTTTATTTATTATCCCCATCAAACCAGTTTCTTATACCCCGGTATTCATAGCATTATTAACCCAGTTCCGGATTTTTCCATGCCGGAAGTTAAAATCGAAAAGATCAGTCCTAAAATTGAACCGTCATGTGAGTTTTGTGATAGAAATTACAATTCTGTAAATTGTTTGTTTTATCCAAAAATTGAAGCGATGTTTGTCAATCCGTTGTATAGGTTTAGTAAGATTGAACAAAAAGAGAAACCGAATGTTTGCTTATGTTGTGATTACACAACTGACGAAGAAGACATCGATGAAAATAAAGAGCAAATAAAAAGTAAAATTCAAGCAGGTTGGTTTGGAAAAGGGTGCCGAAAAAATCGACGTTGGAAGAAAAAATAGTTTTAATTCGTCAGTATTAATGTGAATTTTGTATTATTTTTTTACTTTTTATTTATTTATTTACTGAGTGTTTATTTATATGATATAAATGAAATAAAACTTGGGCATGACTACAAAGAATTTTATTTCCCTACACTTATCCTACATTTTGTTTACAACTTATTTCTGGAAAGGGTAATAATCCAACCCAGTATTATATTCATACTTAGGCTTATCTGTCTTTTTAGTTTGTGCTATTAATTCCTGTACGCTCTTACGATATGGAGGTGGAAGCATGTCTTCATGCAAAGTACATTCAAATGGGGCAATTTCTTGTTTCTTATATATACGTTTTCTTATAATATCGACGTCACGCACATATTCGTCTAACAAATTATCAATGCATGTTGGGGGTGCATTAAATTCAATTAAAAAGTAACTAAAATTACATTTAAACATTTCCTTTTAATGCTTTATTGTAATACCTAGCCTTGTGATGAACTTGACCATGCATACTCGTCTTATGGGGCATATCTCGAGTTCCTAAATTCTCTAGTTTTCTAATAAAGCCACCCTTCTCAAAAATCGCGTTTGCAGTCCTCTTGACCACAGAAGCCAGTTCCGCCTAAAAAAAAATTCATTACAAAATTCATCAAACACAGAAAACAAACCTTTGGCATGATTCTGTAAAGCAAGCACAACTCATATGTAATCATAATTACGTTTTTTTTTTAGAAATCTAAAGAAACAATTTAAGACTTTTGTGAGGTTAAAAAATCTGTCATTTTTGTGTTTAGTGACTTTTGATTTTACAGTTGGTAGTTCCTTTTTTGTATTTAATTATTTATTTGATTAACACAAAGTGGAAAAATTATTAAAAATCGATTTTTATCAACCTGTTTATATTATACACAAAAAAAATAAATAATAATCATAGCATGAAAATTTTTTTGTATTACATAACTGGTCTATTTAGGATTTTTAGCAATACCAACATAAACTGTCAAATCTTAGAAAAGAGTTGCATGAGGTAAGGAGAATTTGGGGTTGCGTGTTAAAACTCGTCCTATATTAACTTGTTGTGTGCTTAAATAATGCCTAAGCAGCTTTTTGTTATTTTCCCAAATGTCTGATGGACCTCCTGAGACGTTAAAAAAATTCGTGTTTTCGTCCAAACATAACCTCAAAGGAGAGCCTCAGGAAGAACAACTCGAAGTAATCATTCCTGAGGTATCATTCATTCATCACATTAAGAGTCGTTTGCACAACATAATGAGGTTTTTTATTACAGCTTCTTCAAGCCAGCTACTCATTCTATACTTGGCCTTCAGCACCCGTCCTCGCGTGGTTCTTGTGGGACAATCGCCAAGAACTTGTCGGGAAGAAAATCCTAGAAATCGGTTCCGGGACCGCTTTGCCAGGGATCGTAGCCGCAAAGTGTGGGGCGAAGGTAATTCTTAGTGACTCTACCACTCTTCCTAAATCTTTGAATCACACAAAGAGAAGTTGTCATTTGAATAATCTGGTTCTTAACGAGCATATTCACATAATCGGATTGACTTGGGGGCTTTTTTTGGATAATTTGGACTTGATTGGCAAACTTGATTTGATTTTGGGCTCAGATTGTTTTTATGAGCCTTCTGTTTTTGAGGACGTTTTGGTCTCAGTTTCTTATCTGCTTGATTTAAATCAAGGGGCCAAGTTTTTGTGCACATATCAGGAGCGTAGTTCTGATTGGTCTATTGAGCATCTACTCGCCAAGTGGAATTTAAGTTGTCAAGTACATAATATCAACAATTTGGGGGTTAGTGCTGGATTGGATATACATAAGTTAGTTGGGGACCATAGTATACACTTGTTGGAAATTTCTAGACAAATTTGATTATGGCTGGTAATGTTGCACGTAGTCTCTATAAGGTCTATGTAGGGAATCTTCCTTGGACAGTTGGTCATTTTGAATTGAAAAATTACTTCAACAAGTACGGTCAAGTCGCTGTTGCGAACGTTATCTTCGATAGAGATACAGGCTTGTCAAGGAATTACGGATTTGTTTTCTATCGTAATAAAGACGAATTTGATAAAGCCATCAACACTGAAGGACACAAGTTGGAAGGAAACACGTTAAAAGTTTTCCCCGCCAACCAGACACAGCCAGAACAATAGTTATGGCAACTTCTTTAGATAGTTTTAACGACCTCAAAGAACTAGGGATCGATTGCGAAGATAACGATTCTTTAACAGATACATTCAACAAAGCTGCTAACCATCTTCAAAATCTATTACCCAACGTGGATAATCACACTCTTTTATCTTTGTATGGTTACTATAAACAAGGTTTGCAAGGATCATGTAACACACCTAAACCAAGTTGGTATGACATGAAAGCAAAGTCCAAATGGGAAGCTTGGAATAAATTAGGAGATATGCCCCAAAATGAAGCTAAGCAAATTTATATTCAAACCATAAAGAATTTAGATCCGTCTTTTAACGTTACCGAAAAAGAAAGTTGGGTTTCTGTTTCTGTACCACAAAATCCGGAAACTTTCAAAGAAACGAAGGAAAAAACTCTAGTTGATTTCGTCAAAGAAGGAAATTATTTGCAAGTTGCTAAACTGTTACCAATTTCAAAGGATTTGATAAACAAACTTGATGAAGAAGGATTGGGTTTGATCCATTGGGCAGCAGATAGAGGATCGGTTGATATTTTGGAAGTTTTGTTCAAGTGTGGCGCTGATGTCAACCTTCAAGATTCAGACGGTCAAACTGCTTTACATTATGCTTCAAGTTGTGGCCATTTGGAATGTATTAAAGTACTTTTAACATGCAATGCAAGACAGGATATCGTCGATGCAGAAGGTTTGAGTCCAGAGGATGTAGCTAGTGATGACGCTGTTAAAGAATTGTTAGTAAATTTTAAGTAGTCTTTGTTATAATAAATATGTAGCAAACTAAATTGTTTTATTTATTACAAAACAAGAATTTAACATTACGTTAGTTGAATCAACGCTGGTGTTTGGTGAGTGTTAGAAATATCTAGAAAAATTATGAAAAAAGTCTGTCTCTAATCGGAACATTACAAACCTGTTCCAAGCTAGCCTGTCCTAGAAAATAATCTTCAATGTTGAGCCTACTCCTAGCACTTTCCAGAATTCCAAACATTCTAGACCAGCTAGCGTTTTGGTCAAGTATGTAGTAAGTAACCAATTCTTGATGTTTTTCTTGTTGCACCATTCCCGGAAAATTCTCAGACACAAATTTATCAATTTTTGTGAAATTATAAATCGTCTCGCTGCTCTCTTCTCGCTTCACTTTGATGGTGAGGGTAAACCCAGCCGCAAATTTATTTTTCAAATGTTGTACAGAACCCAAACACTTGAAGTCTCCATTTACCATAATCGCCAGTCTTGTACACAAAGCTTCACATTCTTCCATACTGTGAGACGTGAATAAGATACATTTTCCATTATCTCGAACTGTGCAAAGAGCATTCCACAAGTTTCTCTTAGTCACAGGATCCATACCTAAACATACATTGGATAAGTATCCAATTTTTGACTAATTATACCAGCAGTAGGCTCATCCAAACAAATAACAGGAGGGTCCCCTATTAGTGATATTGCAGTGCTCAACTTTCTTTTGTTGCCTCCACTTAATTGCTTGATAGTTTTGTTTAAATGCTGATAAAAATCGAATTCTTGTGCTAATTTCTCTGAAACGTGTGCACACTCGTCGAGTGGAACACCTCTCAGGAGAGCAAATATAATCAGGGTTTCTTTTGCTGTCAAATCGGTTAGGAGAGCATCGAATTGTGGACAATAACCAATGACTTTTTGCACATCTTCGAGATTACTTTTGACACTGAAACCGCGAATCCAAACGTCACCAAAGGTAATTTTGATATCACCTGTTATCATTTTGAAAGTTGTAGTTTTACCAGCACCGTTTATTCCTAATAATCCAAAACACTCGTACTGTTTTATCCCAAGACATAAACCATTAACAGCTAAGAAGGATTTATAATATTTAGTCAAGTCTTTCAACAACAGAGTATATTCTTTGAGTAATTTCGATTCCGGAGTGCTTCGAATCTTATTTTTTTCTTCTAAGACATCTTGGTCTTCGTGTGATAAGTTTAGAAATGTTCTAATGCCATAATCACGGAAACATTTTATTTTAGACAATAATTTATATTCCCATAAAACGACAAGAATAAATAACGTTGTTCCTGTTACAAATGAATACATGATGTTTCTGCCTATTCCCGGTTTTTCCCACTTGAAAAACCTTTGAACTTTTTCTACAACAAGAAATTTATTTGTAAATAAAAAATGAAATAACTTACCACAACAATAATGTCCTAAATTATTGGAATAGTTGTTATGGCAAGCCAAATTCCAGCATTTATCACGATTCGTATTTACTACATGTTCCATGCAGTTGGTAACAAGGAAATTGCACATCTTTGAAGTTGAAAATGTAATGTAAGTGTCTCTAATACCAGTAGCTAAGGAGTAATGAGGAATCAATAGGAAACCCCAGTGAAGACCGTCTGCTACATGTTTTAAAAATAATCCCGGCGTTAGCAGAATTTGCACCACTAAGAAAGCAGTAACACCTGAATTTCTTTGTTAAGTTAATACTAATCAACGTATTTTGGTCTTACCAAAACACACGTTAAAAAGTGTCATTCTTGTATATCCAGTTGATGGTACTTCAAAAAAGTATGATGCGACATACATCATTGGTAACATCGCAAAACCAAAATAAAACAAAAGGAACGAGAGTCTACCTGTTGTTATGGTTTAATAATAAATCTTCGCACTTATTACTTACCTAATTCATCGACATTACTGAATCCTTCTTCTCTGAAACACAACAAAGTGATGATGATAGCCAATACCGTCACTGCGAAAGTCATCAAATCACAAAAGAATGAAGTCGTCCAAAAAACGTAACCTTTTACGCCCGATAAAAACTGTAAATGTTTGGCTTTACAAACTCGTTCTTTTACATAAAATAAAATGTAAAACGACGAAACAAACGACATGCTGAAGCCTATATTGAACGAAACTTGGAAACCCATATTATTACCTCTGAGCAACCTATCGACCTATTAAAACGTTTGGTGAGATCGTCATGGGTTAACCATCTTTACCTTAGTATTCATTGTGAAAGGTAATGGATGGTTTGCGAAGACAATGCTGTGATTTTTGCCCAGGACTACCTTGTACAAGGCGTTAAGGATAAGTCCCAATGATAAGCCAGGAGTGTGATAGGGATTGTTATTGAACCACGCTGTTAAAATAGGATTTGAATTTTCATCATACGTAAAAGAGGCACCAACAATGTACTGTTTTTTCACAGTGGCTGGAATGATTTGGGACTACAAATAATTGAGTCAATACTGACTCGTCGTGTCAAATAACTTACCAAATTCAGTATAGTTTTGGTAAAGTTATTTACAGATTGAATCTTGAAGCCATCCAACGTCTCTAAATAAGTTTTGCTAAACTCGTTATTGAAGTGATCCTCTACAAGAATTACGGGATTTTTATAGGGATGTGGTGTGAGGAGCAATTTGGGTAAATCTCCAAATTTATTTTTGTTTAAATTGCGACTGACGATTATGGCAATTATCAGAAATGCCACTGGAATAATTATCTGAATGAGTTGTAGTAACCACGTTCTTATAATAGACAAGGTTTTTTTCATTAGCATAGCGATGAATTGATTTCGGATCAGTTCTAGACCAGTCAAAAGTGTAATTTTTCTGGGCGATACTGAAAAAGTTATTTAAATCAGAGTTGTAGCATTTTTAAGGATCGTACTCCTTTCTTGTAACGAAGACCCAATTGTCTTAGTTGAGGAAATATTTTTGGTTATTTCATCATCAAAATTCGATGTGGTTTTGGAACCAGTCCCGACTCTAAAATATTATGTAATTCTATTTTTTTACTCCTAGATAACACAAGGCGACAAAAAAAATCATGTCGTGACAACTTGACAAATTTTATATCATTTTGTTCGTCTCAGTGAGACAAATCAAATGCACTAAATTTTTTTTTATAAATTCCACACACTTTGAACAATATAATTTTTTTCTAATTTAAATGAATTTAAAATACTTTAACTAAATCATTACTCAATAACTATTAGGCCGATTTCTTTCAAATAAAGACCATTCTAAAGGGATGGCCTTGTCCTTTAGAATGATATAAAATTTGAAATTGAATATTGGCAAACTTTTCTTCGAACAGTGTTCGAAGAAGTTCGAAGTATGTAAATCGAAATAATCTAAGAAAAACCCTACGAGTAATTTTTTTTTTATTATTACCATCGTGTAGAGCATCTCTTTATTAGTTGTAATCCAAATTTTCAAAAAAATATACCGAGTAGTTTTCATGATATGATTTTTTGAAGTTAAGGTTTGCTATTCAGGTATTGCGCCATATAGGAGAAATTCATGTTAATCTTACTTAAAATTGCATTTTTATAAAAGTATTTGTTTTAAGGCTCTTCTTTTGCTTAAAAATGGTCAATTGCATCTTTTTTATTTTAATTACAATAAACAAAAACTGTTTGTTTACTTAAAACAAATAAAGAGTTTTTTTGTTGTAAAAATGACCACTGATCATAGATCTAGAAGTTTAAGGCACGAGTCTTAAATATAAGGGCAATTCTTTTTCAAATCAAATCACTTTCCATTCAAATTTTGACTTGTTCACTTTATTCCATCTTTCTGTGATGTTTTCGAGTGATGTTAAATGCAATAAGTCACCTGATTTATTTTGTTGGTACATTCTACGATTAGCTTCAGTTAGCTTGTAGGTAGTAGTTGTTGTGATAACAGTTGCACACGAAGCAACTGACTTATTACATTCAACATCAGTAGAAAGTGATCAAAAAGCATTTGCTGAGAACATTTTGAAAAAAAAGTTCAGAAAGCTAGAACAAAGTGAACAAGTTGGAATCTGAATGGAAAGTCATTAAATTTGAAAAAGATTTGTTCTTATATTTAAAGCTACTGCTTTAAACTTCTAGATTCTTTTTGCTTAATGATCAGTGATCATTTTTAGAAACTCTTTATTTGCTTTAATTAGTACGCAGGTACTCTTTGTTTGTTTTAAGTAAACAAACAGTTTTTGTTTATTCTAATTAAAACAAAGAAGGTGCAATTGACCATTTTTAAGCAAAAGAAGAGCCTTAAAACAAATACTTTTATAAAAATGCAATTTTAAGTAAGATTAACATGCATTTCTCCTATATGGCGCAATACCTGAATAGCGAACCTTAACTTCAAAAAATCATATCATAAAAACCACTCGGTATATTTTTTTGAAAATTTGGATTCTTACTAATAAAAAGATGCTCTACACGATGGTGATGAGGATGGTTTTTCTTAGTAATTTCGATTTACTTCGAACTTCCTCGAACACTGTTCGAAGAAAAGTTTGCCAATATTCAATTTCAAATTGCATATCATTCTAAAGGGCAAGTCCATCCCTTTAGAATGGTCTTTATTTGATGGAAATCGGCCTAATAGTTATTGAGTAATGATTTTTTTAAAGTTAAAGTATTTTAAATTCATTTAAATTAGTAAAAAAATATTTAGTTCAAAGTGTGTGGACTTTTTGAATTTTTTTACTGGAATTGATTTATCTCACTAAGACGAACAAAATGATATAAAATTTGTCAAGTTGTCACGACATGACTTTTTTTGTCGCCTTGTGTAATTACTTCAAAAATACGTCCTCTAAAGTCGTTAGCGATATGCCATAGCTGCGAATCCCTAATTTTTCTGTATTTATTTCTAAATCGTAAAGCAGATTTTCGAAATAGGCGACATAATTTTCTTTTAACAAATAACTCAATTCTGAACCCACATTTCCATGTATCTAGAAAATTAATTTCAAAAAAACTTGTTAAATAAGTTTTCTTGTACTTGAATGTCTGGAATGTATTTTTTCAAAAGCTCGGTGACTTTTTTCGGGTTGCAATTTGGAAGCTTTTCCAATATTAAATGATACCCAGCCCCATACTTCTTCTTTAAGAAAAAACTTGTACCACAACATTTTAATTCTCCATTTGCCATTATTGCGATTCTGTCACCTAACAAATCAGCTTCATCCATGTAATGTGTTGTTAATAATATACTTCTTTCATTTTTTTCAACTTGAAGCAAATCCCATAATGCTCTCCTCGACGAAGGATCTATTCCTGCTGTTGGTTCATCGAGAAGAACAATTTTGGAACCACCACAAAGTGCAATGGCGACGCAGAGTTTGCGTTTCATTCCTCCCGACAACGTTGTAGATTTTTTGTTGATTTTGGGTTGCAACTCCAAGAGATTGACGTACTTTCCAATTTCTTTCTCGATTTCGATATTGTTGAGACCTTTGAGTTTACAGTAAAAATACAAATGTTCTTCTACTGTCAACTCATCGAAAAGTATGTTATGTTGGGGGCACAGTCCTATATTAGCTCTGATATTTTTCATGTTTGTTACAATGTCGCATCCTAGAATTACTGCTGTTCCACTGCTCGGAGGAATGACTCCTGTTAGCATTGACATTGTTGTGGTCTTGCCAGCGCCGTTATGACCGAGTAATACAGTGATTTGGTTGCCATAAATGTTTAATGTGAGGTTGTTTACGGCCATTTTTTTACCAAAAACTTTTTGTAAATTTTTGATTTCGATTGTTGGATTTAAATGTGAAGAGTTTTTTTCGAGAAACTCTATATTTTGGTTGGAATCATCGAAAGGGTGAACATAAGTACGTCTTGGGTAACCACACCAATAAGAATAAGTGAAGGGGAAATACCATGGTTGTGGTGTCCCATAATCTCCCGGAAAAACAGTTTCAACATACAATGCGATAAATAAATAAATCAAAGTATCGACAGCCAACATGATCATTATTAATCCAAGAGTCAGAGAATCATCCTGAGTGTTGGGTTGCCATATATTGTGCCACTGGATACCTAAACAAAAGATTAATTAAAATTAAACAAAATGTACAATATTGCCTTCACTGGTGCTTTCAAACATCAAGAAAAGTTGAAATCCGTAAGCCATTGCAGTGTTAGATCCCAAACTTACTAACAATTTAATCGACAAACTTAGTTGGTCGTATTGTGACTGTAAGAATAAATATGGGGCATAAGAGAGGAACCACAACAGGCCAGCAACAGTGGCAGCAGTGTTAGCTTTTGAGAAAAAAACACTAACAGAAAAACAAAAAGTGATAGTGGCACAAATGTAAAAGAGCAAAAACAAAAATAAAATTAAGGGATTAGAATAAGTGAAGACACAGAATGTTGTTTTGGGATACCACGAAATTGTCATTAATAAGGTCATGAAACTTAATGAAATTAAGAGAAATAGGAAACACTTTGTGAACCAAGCAGTCCAGTGTATCCAGTTTGACAAACCCATTATCTTCATTACTTCCTTTAACTGCTTCTCTTTTTCTACTGTGATGACCTTGACTGTGTTGATGCATGTATAGACGAAACTTAGCATGATGAGAATACCAATAAAGCTTATCAAAGCTGGTAGTAAAGGATCTTCTTTCCAAGCAGCATGGGGGAATCTTTGCAGGTGGAAAGTTGCTGATGAGATATTTGTAGCTGCTGATCTCTCAATATACTGGAGTAATCCACTTTGACCAAGGATAAGAATGTAAGTCACTATCAGTTGTAGAGACAAAAATCCTTCGAAATAGTAACCTGAATTTGTTTTTAATGTGAAATGCTTGGATAAAATTTAGGAAATTACTTGGGGTAGCACCGCTATTTTTATTTGGTTCTCTAGGTCCTGGAGTTTGGAAAACCGGATATAACAAATTGGTTTTCCAATCACGAATTTGAAACAGTTTATTTAATTTGTCGATGACAGATTCGGAGTCATTTTCGGAATTTTTGAATGGCGTTCCATTAACAACTTTTTCTTGTTCTTTATTTTTGAAAAAATTACTGCCGACATTTCGTAGTTCACCTGGGAAACTAAATTTTAAATGAAAGTAATTGAAGTTAGAATTTACACTGTACCGTAACGAGATTTCTAATTTTTGCGGAAGTTCAGATTTGTTATATAATTTATCGTCGAATTGTATCCCAGCTAAAGTATTGCGGCCTTCTTCGGTGAGGAAATGAGCTTCCAAAAGCTTGGCATTTTTGTAGCCTTTAACCTCTTTGAAAATTCCATTTAAAATGTCCATTGATTGGTCTATCATTTGGTGTGGAGAAGGTGAATATACTATGTTCAAATTTCTAAGGTATTGGTAAAATGTGTGATTTTTGTCTTTTCTTGTTTCATTTTGTAAAAATTCTTCTCGCAATGGATGAAAAGGCATATATTCGCGTATTGGATTTTGAATCGGTTCTACTAAACTTCTTAACATAACCAAGAGAATTGAGAAAATAATGGGTGCAGTTATTTCTATCGTTGTTTGTAGGGGTCGTCGATACTGTAATTTCCAGTTTTTCCACATTAGCAAAAGAAATGTATCTAATTTTTTTCCCATTGTTTCAAAACTACACTATTACGTTTTGCACTTCAAATAAGGTCAAAAGAGGAATTAACACCTGTGATTTTACGCGTTTTTTTATGTGCAGTGACGTTTTAGTTTGACAGTTTTACTTTTAAGTTTTATGTCATACTTGGCAGATGTCTTAATGGGTGAATTATTTCATTATGTGTATATTTGTAAATCATGAAGTTTGATTCTCATTTAATTGTCCAATCTAAAGACTAAATTTTGGTCCAAATTTAGATTATTTTTATTACATGTTTGACAAATGTCTGATGATTTGATTGCATGCAAAACTTCTTTTAACCCTCTAAACTGTGGATTTCCCCGCCAACATTTTTTTTTTAATGATTACACTCTTTGCGGTCCTATCTATATTCACAAAAACGAGTCTTTTAACACAGTAAATTTGTTGTAAAGTTCGTTTTTTTAATTTATGTGTATAGATCAATAATTCGAAAGACATAGTTGCAAACATCCTTGTTGCTCGCTCGCCACGTATAGTTGGTACCAACAATATTTGAGACTCATTATAGAATAAGACGATTGCCCCCCACGGTGGTTCATGGGACTTGCGGAGAGATGCCATAAACAAATTTGCATTTCTTAGGACAGGCACGTTTCAAAGGTTTGTAGGAAGAGATGGTCCGTAACAGAAATTAGTTTTTGGGCTTTCATCAAAAAAAAAAAATAATAATAATTTTAATATTCAGCTATATTTTGAGATTGTTTCTTTACAAATCTGCATTATAAATTTAATACTAAATTAATATATAAATTTCCAAATATTAAAAGCCTACCACGAAAATTCCTGAATACGGCTCTTTTGTATATCTTCAGGGTAGTACCACCAGCAGTGAAAAATTGTTACGGCCGACCGCAAGGCTGCTTAATCCTCAATAAAGCTTTGCATACGTCAATCTCAAATATTCCTTGTGACGACTATACACTGGCGGACACGGAATTTTGGACGATTTGTCATTCGACTGACATTAAAATGGGTATTAGGCAACTAACTTCACTATCAGTTTATATAACTTTTATCCTGATAGCTAGAGAAAAAATTACTTCAAATCAAAATAATTTATTGAACTTATATAAAAACACGCATTGCCGGCATTATTGTTCCGGAAAATCGACACCTCAAATAAATTTTAACTAAAACTTTTAAATTTTAGTTTCAAACGTCAATCATAATGACAATAAAGCGTGGCTTACATTGACATTTTTTTAACTGACATATATTTGATGTCCAAAATCATCATCCACTTCTGAGAGACCGAAAGTTTGCAATTTTTTTTGGAGTTTTTTTCTGAATCGCCCTGAATACAGGGTGATTCAGCTTAAATGACCCACCTGACCCCTCTTGGCAGACAACCCATAATACATTATGCACTTATTCCTTGATTCAAAATTAAATTTTCAAAATATCGAGAATCAAAGAATGTGTCGTCCATTTGACAAGTAAATATTTGAAAGCGTCAAATGAAACGTTAACGCAGACGACGTCTCAAAATTTCAAAAATGCCGAGATATTCATTTACAAATAATGAAAAAACTGATATGATATTAACTTACGGTGCATCTGGTAAAAATGCTAGATTAGCCGCCGATTCATACGCTGGGCAATATCCAGAAAGAGTACCTACATCCTACGCATAAAATTTTTAAACGACTGGAAATGTGTTTGTGTCACAATTGGCCTGCAAGTAAACGTAGAAGTATATGAACTGTGACTAGTTTACAGAAGGAAATTCTGGTGTTGAAGACTGTTGAACAAAATCGGCATATTGGGCAAAGAGCAAAATTGCAAGAGAAGTGGGAATAAACCAATCTTCTGTTTCTAGAATTTTAAAAACTAATAAATTTCATCCCTATCACATGCAGTTAGTGCAAGAACTACGAGATGCTGACTTCCCTCGTAGATTGGATTTTTGTTATTTTCTTTGGGAACAATTAGAAAATAATCCAAACTTTATTAATAATGTTGTGTTTAGTGATTTTGTGTTTTGTGAATAGAATCGCGACTTGTGAGCACGGTGCGGGTGACCACATAGAGCATCGACTATGAAATAATTAATTTTTGATTTACCTTTTTCTTTTCTATAAAATAAAATTGCGTTTATTCGAAAAATTGACATTGATTGAAATGTATTGTTGCATGTGCGTGTGACAGTGACACTTCCGATATTTTTCGAACAGCAAACTTTTATTCATGAAACTTTCAAAATTCTAATATGAATCAAGGAATAATTGCTATGGGTTGTCCGCCAAGAGAGGTCAAGTGGGTCATTTAAGCTGAATCACCCTGTATCTTAATCAAAATCAAATAACGAGCTGCACACCACTCATAATTCATAAATAAAGCCCATGCGAAGAACGAGACTATAGCTGAATCCCATACAAAGCATGGTTATCCAGTTCTATAGAATAAATAAGCCTATAAAATTGTTTTCTAAATGGGCCATTTTTAAATCAAAAATCTGTTTACTGTTTTGAGATCGACTGTATTTTTATTTTTGGATGTAGCTTGTAATTTCGATGTTTTTAAACTAAACTATTTTATAAGTCGATTTTGCATAGTTTTTGAAATACAGGGTGCGCGAAAACTAGCGCCCCAGAGAAAAATGCCATGTATGGTAGGATACCAGGAACATGCAAAAAATGTTAAAAAACTTATATCTATAAGAACTTCGAAGTTATAAGAGTTTAAATTTTGCACTTTGACTTTATTTAAAATAATTTTCCAAGTTTTTTTGCTATAGGCTCTGTTTAATGTTATTTGTGACTTTTACAGGCAAAATGTTTGTACCTTCACTAAATAATTATAAAAAAAAACATATATTTTGATTTCTTTTACGAAAACAGACCTACTTATTTGGTATATTTTGTTTTGACTAATCATTTTAAAATGTCCCACTATGACGTCAGAGGACAAAATTTAAACTTTTAAACTGAAAGTTCTTTTCAGAAACACGTGTCGCATATACAGGTGTTTTATAAAAACACAAAAAAAATGGCAAGTAAGATAAGGTACCAGGAACATTAAAAAAATGTTTAAAAAATTCTATCTGTCAAAATTTTTTGACATTTGGCATTTTTTTATGTCTATTATGGCCACCGATGATCTTGTATAAGTATGTTTTGCATAATTATTTAGTGTTTCAAAAAAAACTGCTATGGTTTAGAGAAACCACGATGCAAGTGAATTTTTTTTTCGGATCAATACATCAATAAACTGATCAAAACACACAAATACCGCGGAGCACTTGCACGAATGAGTAAGAATATAAATTCTACACGGTCAGCTGATGCACGCCATGGGCGCCGCCATATTGGCCTTGGCTGCTCTACCAAGTGGCTTTCACTTTATCCCTACTCACCGGCCGGATGTAATGCGACATGCGATAGATGGACGAAAAATTTTGATCGAATAAAAGTTTCACTTTAAAAAAAAAACACATTTTTTTGTAAAATTAAATTTATTTAATTTATTATAACATAGAATAAATAGGTTTGAGTGTAATTACTAATTACATATATCACCAATTGTCAGCAAGAAAAGGCACGGACAAAAAACAAAAGTTTTATTATTTAAATTAACGTTGTAACCTTGTGAAAGATAAAAATACCTAGAAAAAAAGATATTTAACAAAAATTTGGAAAATATGTCTGTACTCATACCTGTTCTAGACTTGATTGACCTAAAGAGTAATCTTCAATATTTAGCTGCTTTTTTCCTTTTTCCAAAATCCCGAACATTCTTGACCACGGGATACTTTTATCTACTATATAATAAGTTAAAAGTTCTTGATGTTTTTCTCTTTGTATTGCTTTAGGAAAATGATCTGAGATAAAATTTTCAATCGGTTTAATATCGACATCTTCTCCACCAGGGCTTTTCTTAAGTTTAATTGTCAATGTATACCCTTCAGCAAATTTATTTTTTAAATGTTGAGTAGAACCCAAACATTTAAAATTGCCATTAACCATTATGGCTAGTCTTGTGCACAAAGCTTCACATTCTTCCATACTATGCGAGGTAAGAACTACACATTTTCCATTATCTCTAACTTTGCAAATGGCATCCCATAAATAGCGCTTAGTCGCAGGGTCCATTCCTGTTGTGGGTTCATCTAAATATATGACTGGAGGATCACCAATCAACGAAATGGCAGTACTTAATTTCCTCTTGTTACCACCACTAAGCTCTTTAACTTTTTTATTCAAATGTCTTTGAAAATCAAAATCTTTCGATAGTTTGTGGACCAGGTATTGGCAATCCTCCATTGGAACTCCTCTTAAAAGAGCAAACATTATCAATGATTCCTTGGCAGTTAAATCATCAAGAAGAGCATCAAATTGAGGACAATATCCGATCAACTTTTGCACCTGTTTTAGTTCAGTTTTGATACTGAATGTTTTTACCCAAGCTTCTCCGTGCGTGATTTTTACATCACCAGTCATCATTTTAAAAGTCGTGGTTTTTCCAGCTCCGTTTATACCCAATAAACCGAAACATTCACATTCTTTAACACCCAAACACAAGCCATTAACTGCCAAGAAATTGTTATAATATTTTGTCAAATCTTTAAGTACCAAAATGTAGTCATTTTGTAATTCTGATTCAGAAGTGCTATGGATCTTGTGTTTCTCTTCCGCAACATCACTGTCTTCATCTTCAACTGGCTGAGGAAATTTGTTTTTATAATTTGCAACAATGTAATCTACAGCTTTGGAGAATATTTTATATTCCTTCATGTTAAGCAGAATAAATAGAACTATTCCAACTGAAAATGAGTATAGCAAATTTCTTCCTATTCCGGGGCTGCGCCATTTGTAATAGTCCGGTTCGCGCACTGAAAGCATCCAAATCAAGTACATATTTATATATTATTATTATACAGGGTGTTCCGTCTAAATCCCACATTAGAAGTATTGGGAGAGTTTTTGAAATATTTGGAGTTTTTCAAAATTTTTTGGATCTGCACCTTTCACTTTAAAAATCGGTAACTCTGCCATTTTTTAAGATTCTGAATTCGTTTTTTTTGGCGTTTGAAAGAGAAAGCTTAGATCCTTTTTTTGGTGTTTTGAAAAAAAAAACATATCCCAAAATTTTAAGGTTACTTTTGTAATAATTCAAATTCTCATAACTCAATTTTTTCAAATGAAATACCCCAATTTTTATTTTACTAAATAGAAGAGAATTTAATTGTGCATTGATATGTATTAACATTCCCTAATTAAGTTATGCAAACTTAATTATTATTGATAGGTTCTACCATGCGATCATTATTTAAAAGTAACAAGTGAAAAAATTATTTTTGTTTAATGAACGACATCATAATTTTGTTACACTCTTCATAAATGTAAAATAAATTAATTAAATCTAAGTTAAATAAATAATAAGTCACTGTCGACGTTTATTGAGAAATAATTTTGACATTTTTGATTTCCATAGCAAACTATACGAAAACGGATGTGGCTAATAATAGATTTTCAGCAGTCTTAACAAAAAGTCACCATAATTTAAAAATTATTAAATTTAGGTATAGGGAATGCTAATCCAGATCGATGCAGAATTAAATTCTCTTCCATTTAGTAAAATAAAAATTGGAGTATTTTATTTAGAAAAATTGAGTTATGGGTATTTGAATTATTACAAAAGTAACCTTATAATTTTACGGTTTGTTATTTTTTTTTCAAAATATAAAAACACCGGAAGAAAGACCTAACCTTTATCTTTCAACGCCAAAAAAAAAAAAAAAAACGAATTAAAAAATTTTTAAAATAGAAGAGACAAATATGATTATTCGAACTCCCAAAACTTTTAATGTGGGATTTAGACGGAACACTCTGTATATATTATTTAATTACTAACCACAGCAGTAATCCTGTAATACCACACTTGCATTATGACAAGTCAAATCCCAACACTTGTCAATGGTCATATCTGGTCTATTTTCAACGCAAGTTTGAACAGCGTATTTGCACATCTTATTGGTGGCAAATGTTGTATAAACGTCTCTAATACCTGTTGCTAATGAATAATGAGGTACTACTAAGAAAATCCAGTGCAAAGTGTTAGCAACATATTCCAAATCCAGCCCAGGTGTTGCCAAAACTTGAACAACCAAAAAAGCAGCTACTCCAGTGAAAACACTGAAGAGGGTCATTCTAGTATATCCTGTTGAAGGTACTTCGAAAAAGTATGATGCAAAATACATCATAGGCAACATTGCAATGCCAAAATAGAACAAAAGGAGGGACATACGAGCTAAAAATAATAATTAAGGATTAAGGAATTAACGACGAAGTGAAAAAACCTAAGTCTTCAGACGACCGGAAACCATCTTCTTGAAAACATGCTAAAGTAATGATGATGGCTATTATGGTTACAATAAACGTAATTATATCACAGATGAAAGACATTAACCAGAATATGTAAACTTTGACGCCAGACACAAATTGTAAATGTTTTGATTTGCAAACTCGTTCCCTCACGTAAAATAAGACGTAGAAGGAGGATACGAAAGCCATACTAAATCCAATATTAAACGCAAGTTGGAAACCCATACTGTTGCCTTCTAGCAGTTGTTGTACTTTCGTGTCGGCTGTAAATGGTAACGGATAATTTGCCCATTTTATTGAACGATTTGTGCCGGCTAAATGCTTGTAAACCACGTTCAAGACAAGACCCAAAGCTAGGGGTGGGGAATGGTAAGGATTATTGTTGAACCATGCTGTGATACTCGTCAAAAAGCCGTTAAGTACTTTGTCAAAACTAGCTCCAACAATGTACCGCAGTCTGACAGTAGATGGAACAGTCTCCGTCTAAAGAAAATTATTTTATATATTTTTATTACGTATGGACATTTCTTACCAAATCAAGCATTTCGCTTGTGATATTTGTCACATTTTTTATTTCGTAACCTTTAAGAGTTTGTACAAATAAGGCCGAAAATGAATCATTCGCATTATCTTCAATTAATGTTATTGGATTGCGATATGAATTTAATGTTATGGGCAGTTTCGGTAAATCTGCTGACTTGTTTGTGTTTCTGCTAACGACAATTGCTATTATGAGAAATGCAACTGGCATTAAAATTTGAATAAACTGTAGTATCCAGGTGCGTATAATCGATAATACTTTTTTCATAAGCATTGCCAAAAATTGATTTTTAATCAACATGAAGCCGGTGAGAAGGGTGGAAGTTTCAAGCGTTACTGAAACAAAAAGGTTTACCTGTTTATGTATTTAACATAGCCTTTCTTGTATATTTACAGGTTGTTTCATTAATGTTATTTTCGTAGTTTCCATTTCTTTTCAATTTAGATTTTATTTTATCCAGCATTGTCTTATTACACTTTGTTTCTTGTATTAATCCATTGTAGTTTTCTTCTTGGCCATGGTCAGCACCGACTCTAAAAACCCCTATTTATTCAAAAAAAAAACTACACTACAAAAAATTAAGAGAACAAATAAAATTCCTGAATTCTAAAGTGAAAAATGGTCGTATCTAGATTTAAAAAAACATTTGAAGCTTCAAGTTTTTAGTTTTAAGATCTTTTGAAGAACATTTTTCTGAGCTACGGTTATCACGCAATTCTAATAAATAGGGCGAGAAAAAAATGTGTTTTTTTTAGTCCACAGCCTTGGCTAATTTTTTTTGGTTAAAGCAATGCATGGGCCAAATGGTTTGTTGTTTAAAAACATTGTATAAGTTTCATCAAAATGAAAAACCTTATATTTCCAACTTTTTTTTACAGTTTTCGTCAGTTGAATTGGGAAAAAAAATTCAGAAAATTATTTTTTTTTTAATTTGTAAAAAAAATTCAAGACTACTGACTAATTTTGAGATCATTCAGTTCTGTATACCCCAATTTTACTCATCTTAAAATAAATGCATTAATTAAAAGTTGATACGATGATACCAAGCTGTAGTCAGTATTATTTTTGGAATTTCTTTACAAATTATTAGTTATAATACAACGAGTACCCAAAAATTGTTGCAAACACCATTTGTGCTGCGCACTCATGATGTTCATAAGCGACTGACCATTCATAAAAATATTCGACAATCGTTGACTGGGAATTTTATTCTACAGACTATCCAATGAACCAAATGTTAAATTTGTGTTACACATGATTTTATTTTCATAGCAACCGGTAAAAAAATCAAGTTACTTTAAAATATTCACTGTAACCACTCGTGGAATATCCAGTTATATTTTATCACGAGTGCAATATTCGCTTGAATTTGTTGTTGCTAAGATACTAACGAAAATAACTGCTGTTTCATTAGTTAATATATCAAAAAATAGAGGTGAATTGAATTGAATAGTCAATTTTTTTTTCGATTTTTTTTTTCAAATTTAGCAAATAAACATACACGATTGTAAAAAAAGTTGAAAAAAATTGCTTTTTTCATTTTGATGAAAATTACAATGTTGAGAAACAGTGCACTTGTTCCTTTAATTCTTTTGTAAACAGTTTGATCAAACGAGAAAACAATTTGATGCATCTGTTTAAAAATTTAGTGAGCTATTGAAGGTATATTAAGCTACAAAAAAAACTGAAAACAGTAAAGAGAATATAATAAAGCAAATTGCAGATAAATGAACAATAAAATATCCGGCCCATGCATTGATTCAACTAAAAAAAACCTAGGAAGTTGAAGCTTCAAACGTTTTCCTTTTAAATCTAAATTCAACCATTTTTCACTGAGATACAGCCTTTCAAAAATCACCAACAAAATAAGGAAAATATTTTGTTCCTTTAATTTTTTGGAGTAGTGTAGTTTTAGGACTTACTTCATGAACACTTCTTCTAAAGTTGTCAGTGAAATACCGTAACTGCGAATACCCAAACTTGCACTGTTTTCTTCTAAATCTCGCAACATTTCTTCAAAAACGGAAGAGTGCTCTTCCGATAGTAGATACGTAAGTTCTGAGCCGACATTACCGTGCATCTGAAAAAACTTATTGTTTGAAAAATCAAAAAAAGAATTGATTTTACCTCGATATTGGGAATATGTCTTCTCAGGAGTCCTGTTACGTGTTCTTCTTGGCAATTCGAAGCTTTGTCCATGATGAGATGATATCCAGTTCCGTATTTCTTTTTTAGAAAGAAACTTGAGCCACAACACTGTAACTCACCCCCGGCCATAATCGCAATTCTGTCTCCTAATAAATCAGCTTCGTCCATAAAATGCGTTGTTAACAGCATCGTCCTTCCGTGTTTTTGATTTTGAAGCAAATCCCACAAAGCTCGTCTTGCTGAAGGATCCATTCCGGCAGTGGGCTCATCAAGCATGACAACTTTAGAATTGCCACACAACGCCATACCCACACAAAGCTTTCTCTTCATCCCTCCTGATAAAGTCGCCGATTTTGCATTAGCTTTGGGTTGCAGTTCCAACAGTTCGACGTATTTGTCAATTTCTTCATTGATGGCTTCGTGTTTCAGCCCTTTAAGTTTACTAAAAAAGTAAAGATGCTCCCGAACGGTGAGTTCATCGAAGATGATGTTATGTTGAGGACATAAACCGAGACTTTCTCTTACACCGTCCATATCTGTTTTAATATCATGTCCACAAACAACTGCAGTACCACTTGTAGGAGGGAACATTCCAGTCAACATAGACATGGTTGTTGTTTTTCCGGCACCATTATGACCGAGAAGGACCGTAATTTGATCATTGTACATGTTTAGCGAGAGATTTCGAACTGCTGCTTTTTGGCCAAACACTTTTCGCAAGTTTCGAATCTGAATACCGGGAGTGAGATTATTGGGCTCCTTTTCGAAAAATTCACCTTCTTGTGACGGCACACTAGAGAAATCTTCAACTCCTTTAGGAAAAATGGAATTAAGATTGAAAGAGAACTAAATTTGAGGTACACTCAGAAAAGTTGACCCTCATTATTTGGGTCCTCCTACCTAACCGCAGTTATAAATCATCTGCGAGGGGAAAGTAATAAAAATGCTTTTGCATTTAGCCTCAACATTTCTTTTAAGTAAATCTTGTCATGAGATTTTATTTCATTAATAATAATTATTATAATTAAGGGTGTGTAAATATGTCATACGGTGTGTTATACTAAAACGAGCAAATTTGTAATTTTAAAACGTCATTATTCTGTCTCAGTGGAAAGAAAAGTAATTTTTTTTCTTGATTTTGGGATTTTTCTCTGCTTTTTAAGTCCCACCATAATGGCGGTTTTATTTTCTTGACAGAATTGTAACTTTGACAATTAATTAATTAATTATTATAATTGGTATTAACGACAAAACAATAACATTCTGAAAAGATTTGTTGCTCTCATTCATGAAAAATAATAAAACTTCAAAGCTTGAGATATTATTTTATTAATAATTATTATAATTAAAAACGAAAATTGTTTTAAATTTAAATAATTAATTTCATTTATTTACTATCCACCAAATTTTGGCAAATTTGTGAGTAGCGGAAATGGTCCCAAACGTTATTAACGTGTTGCGCCAATTTTTTTATTTTAAATTTCGTTCGCGAACATTGGGTTGAAAATTTGGCCAACTATATTGCCCTATAAATTTTCTATTGGATTTAGATGAGGCTAGTGAGGAACCCATCGTATAATTTCGAATTCCTCATTTTATTTCTGACCTGATCGTCCAGTTGAAATAATCTAAATATATAATTCTATGAAGGATCGCTTTGAAGCTTTATTATTTTTCACAGAAATACCAATTAATGTTTAGGTTCGAGATTGTAAGAACCAAAATGAAAACAACCAAAATATTCAATAAAGTGTCACAAATTATATCAACAATTTACCCTTCCACAGTTCTATTCATTATCAACTTTTATAAATGAACGGGAAGTAGGATTTTCAAAACTAATTTACGATTCGTAGAAGTAGTGAATCACAATTAAAAGTGCTGAAAAACAATTAATATTCAGTTATAATGAGAGCAACAAATCTTTGCAGCATTTTATTGTTTTGCCGCTAATACCGGTTACAATAATTAATTAATTAATTAAAGTTACATTTTTGTCGAAAATATAAAACCTACATTGTGATTTAATTTAAAAAGCAGAAAAAAAAACCCAAAAGCAAGAAATAATTTACTTTTCTTTCCATTGAGACAGAATAATGACGTTTTAAAGTTACAAATTTGCTCGTTTTAGTATAACACACCGTATGACATGTTTTACACACCCTTAATTATAATAATTATTATTAATGAAATAAAATCCCATGACAAGATTTACTTAAAAGAAATGTTGAGGCTAAATGCAAAAGCATTTTTATTATTTTCCCCTCGCGGATGGTTTATAACTGCGGTTAGGTAGGAGGACCCAAATAATGAAGGTCGGTTTATGGACACGTCATTTTCAACTTTTCTGAGTGTACTTGCCTACGTAACTAGGATGACCACACCAGTAGGAAGATGTGAAAGGGAAGTACCAAGGAAGTGGCACTCCGTACTCTCCAGGAAAAACTGCTTCGACATATAGAGCGACAAAAAGGTAGATGAAGGTGTCTATTATTAGCATTAGCATTATGTATCCGAGAGTTAAACTGTCATCAGGAGTGTTGGGTTTTCCTATATTGGACCATTGTATTCCTAGAAAAGAGTGCGTTAGGTGAAATAGGTGGAGAAAAAATTGTTACCTTCGCTGGTACCCTCGTACATTAACATTAACTGGAACCCGTAAGCCATTGCAGTGTTTGAACCAAGACTTGCCATGAGTTTAGTAGAGAGACTGAGTTGGTCATACTGCTTTTGTAAAAATAAATATGGAGCATAAGAGAGGAACCACACAAGTCCAGCTACTGTTGCAGCTGTGTTTGCTTTAGAAAAAAAGACGCTAATCGCAAAACAAAAAGTAATGGTCGCACAAACGTACAATAATAAAAATGCCAACATTACTGTAGGATCTGCGTACGTGAAAACACTATATTCAGTGTGCGGATACCACGAAATTTTCAAAAGCACTATAATTAGAATTACTGAAATTAAAAGAAAAACAAATGCTTTGAGAAACCAAGCAGTCCAATGAAGCCAATTAGGTAAACCCATAATTTTCATAGCTTCCTAAAACTAACACATTATTTTAATTTTTTTAAACATCGTCGGTATACCTTGAGCTGTTTCTCTTTTTCAGTTGTTATTACTTTGACTGTGTTTATGCAAGTGTAAACAAAACTCAACATAATGATAATTCCGACGAAACTTTCTAAAGCTTGCAGCAAGGGATCCTCTACCCAACTTCCATATGGAAAACGTTGCATTTTAACTAGTGGTGGCCGAAGTGTGGTAATCATATTTTGAAAGTCTTCTAGAGTTGTTGCTTCAAGGTGTCCTCCAATTGCAAAAATATATGTCATGACTAATTGTAAAGTCAAGAATCCTTCTTTGAAGTAACCTATAAGCAAGAAAACTAGTTGCATATTTCACCAAAGGATTCTATTACACAGGGCGACAAAAAAAAGTCATGTCGTGACAACTTGACAAATATATTTGTTTGTCTCAGAAAGACAAATCAAATGCGCTGAAAAAATTTCAAAAAGTTTGAACTAAATATTTTTTTTCTAATTTAAATGAATTTAAAATACTTTAACTTTAAAAAATCATTACTAATAATAATAACTATTAGGCCGATTTCCTTCAAATAAAGACCATTCTAAAGGGATGGATTTGCCCTTTAGAATGATATGCAATTTGAAATTGAATATTGGCAAACCTTTGTTCGAACACTGTTCAAAGAAGCTCGAAGTAATCTAAGAAAAACCCTACGAGTAAATTTTTCTTTCTTCGTCACCATCGTGCAGAGCATTTTTTATTAGTAAGAATCCAAATTTTTAAAATAATATACCGAGTAGTTTTTAAGATATGATTTTTTGAAGTTAAGGTTTGCTATTCAGGTATTGTGCCATATAGGAGAAATGCATGTTAATCTTACTTAAAATTGCATTTTTATAAAAGTATTTGTTTTAAGACTCTTCTTTTGCTTAAAAATGGTCCATTCTTAAAAATGGTCTTTGTTCTAATTGGAATAAACAAAAAACTGTTTCTTTACTTAAAACAAACAAAGAGTACCTGCGTACTAATTAAAGCAAATAAAGAGTTTTTTTGTTCTAAAAATGATCACTGATCATTGAGCAAAAAGGATCTAGAAGTTTAAAGCAGTAGCTTTAAATATAAGAACAAATCTTTTTCAAATTAAATGACTTTCCATTCAGATTCAATCTGTTCACTTTGTTCTAGCTTTCTGAACTTTTTTTTTGAAAATGTTTTCAGCAAATGCTTTTCCATCATTTTCTACTGATGTTGAATGCAATAAGTCAGTTGCTTCGTGTGCAACTGTTATCACAACAACTACTACCTACAATCGTAGAATGTACCAACAAAATAAATTAGGTGATTTATTGCATTTAACATCACTCGAAAATGATGAGAAAGCATTTGTTCAGAACATTCAAAGAAAGTTCAGAAAGCTAGAACAAAGTAAACAAGTCGAAATCTGAATGGAAATGATTTGATTTGAAAAAGATTTGCCCTTATATTTAAAACTCGTGACTTAAACTTCTGGATCCTCTTTGCTCAATGATCAGTGGTCATTTTTACAACAAAAAAAACTCTTTATTTGCTTTAATTAGTACGCAGATACTCTCTGTTTGTTTTAAGTAAAGAAACAGGTTTTAATTAATTTTAATTAGAACAAAGAAGGTGCAATTGATCATTTTAAGCAAAAGAAGTGTCTTAAAACAAATACTTCTATAAAAATGCAATTGTAAGTAAGATTAACATGTATTTCTCCTTTATGGAGCAATGCCTGATTAGGAAACCATAACTTCAAAAAATTATATCTTGAAAACTACTCGGTATATTTTTTTGAAAATTTGGATTACAACTAATAAAGAAATGCTCTACGCGATGGTAATGATGAAAAAAAATGTACTCGTATGGTTTTTCTTAGATTATTTTGAATTACTTCGAACTTCTTCGAACACTGTTCGAAAAAAGTTTGCCAATATTCAATTTCAAGTTTTATATTATTCTAAAGGGCAAGGCCATCCCTTTAGAATGGTTTTTATTTGAAGGAAATCGGCCTAAGAGTTATTGAGTAATGATTTTTTAAAGTTAAAGTATTTTAAATTCATTTAAATTAGAAAAAAAATATTTTGTTCAAAGTGTGTGTACTTTAAAAAAAAAATTTAGTGCATTTGTTTTGTCTCACTGAGACGAAGAAAATGATATACATTTTGTCAAGTTTGTTTTGTCTCTCCCTGTGTTAGAATTAAAAAAGCGCATGCCATGCAGATTTTTAATTTGCCCATGCCTATGTTTTTAGTTTGATCACACGTTTTTCCACTCAGGCCTACCTGGTTTACCACCAATATCAGATCTTGGGGATCTAGGACCAGGTGATTGATAAATGGGAAATAAAATATTAGTTCTCCACGTTCTTTGTCTTCTATCTAAATCGCGCAACTTGTCTGTAAACATTACTAAGTGTACCCGTTTACAAAATAGGATAAAATTTCCGACATTCCGGCTTGCATTTGACCCCAAATTTAAATAAGTTTTCTGATGGGATGCTTACCTGGGAGAGCCCCTGTGTTATTTTCTGGTGCTCGAGGACCCGGTACTTGATACACAGGATACAAGAGATTTGTATGCCAGTTATTTTGCCCAAATAAATCAAACCCCATCCGAAGTTCGCTTGGAAATCTAAAATCTCAAGCTAAGTTCTTATTTCTACCATTATCATCTGCTTACCTCAGCGATACCTCCAAGTCATCTGGTAGAGTGTCCTGTTGTGCTAAAGAGTCATCAAGTTGTATGGCAGCAAATGTTAGAGAAGAATTGGAATCGAGAAAATGGGCTTCTAGTTGGTCTGAATTGTTGTAACCAACAACGTGGCCACCCAAAACAGTTTCAAGAATTCCCATTGACCGTCTTACGGCTTTGTTTGAATAAGGCGAATATACTAAGGTGAAGTTTATAAACGTGCTATTTTCGAAATTTGTCAGAAGTTTTTGATTTGTGCTGATACTTTGATCAGAACATAAAATTGGGAGTAGACAGAAGGGTGTGTAGATTTTTGCGGGATTTGTTTCGGGATCCACTAGACTTCGAATGACGACTAAAAGAATGGAGAACAGGACCGGAGCTAGAATTTCGACAAGGGTTTGGAGAGGCCGTCGATATTGCAACAACCAATTTTTCCACATCAGTAAAAGGAATTTGTCCAGTTTCTTCCCCATTGTTCCTATTGAAAAATCAAATTTTTGGTAATATTACATTACAAACTAAATGGTAAATGAAGCATTACCCCGAGTGACCATGGATAAAGCACCAAGGGTGATGCCATTACCACCTAGGTTTATATGCTATTTTATTCAAAATCACATTATTTTTAGTCAAAAATTTGAACAAAATAAAATAATAAAACAAAATACAGTGCGATCAAAAAGTCTTTCTATCAAGTAGACGTACTAGTTGAGGACGTATGTTGCATGACAGTTCGTATGTTATCTAGATGTCAAAAAATTATTTTGTAAAAATTAAAACATTGAGCTAATTAAATTGAATTATTCTTTGAAACGTCTCAAAACAAACTAAAATGAGATTTTGTTGGTGTTTATTCACAAAAATCGTTCACCACGGTTTCCTGTAATACTTTACATAAAAAATATTTTGACATTTCTCATTTGTCATTGTGACATTTTAACTTCCACAGACATACGTTTTAAATTTCTACGCTTGTTTGATAGACAGACTTTTTGATCTCACTGTATTATACGTAACTTGACAATTTGAAAGAAAAAATTTCCTGTGTTTTTATAATCTTAACGTAAAAGGTTAGTAATCGGCATATTATATTAGTGATTGTGAATAAAAAATATTAATTTTTACTATGAGTTTAAAGATTTCAACCACCCATTTGAATGAAAAAAAAAATTACATTTAGGTATGAAGTGTTAAGAATTCAAAGAAGATTTCAAACCAGCTTTTTATAAAAAAATGTTATATGAAAATATACTTTTTTTTTAATTAATTACTTACAAAATCGGGTGGTGTAATAAATAAAATGGTGAAAAATGGAACTTTCGAAAAAAAGGACACTGTCGTCGTTAATATATTTTAATTTTTCTACACATCCTTTTTGTGTAGTATTTTGAATTACTTGTCACACATGACACATGTATCAATCATACATTTGTAGGTACAGGAGAACTAAGTGACTAAACGATTTTTTTGAGTGTAATTAAGTACCTATCTAATCTTACCTTCAGCAATAAGTCGTTATATCTTTATCTTATTGTGTCAGTATTTAGGTTGTGATGATTTCTTTGTTAATTTTACAATATAAATGTTGCGTTAGAAATTAAAGATACAATAGAGCAATAGACCGTATTTTGTCTTCGATAAGTTAGACACGGAGGCCAATTTCCATCAGTTGTCTCATTTAATTAAAAGTAAACCCAACTGCTTATTGTTTAGAGATAATAAAATCACAAATCATTGTGTTTTGTTATCAAAGAAATGAGAATTCTAATCAAATTATGATTTCGCGCTATAAAGAACGTAGGTTCCCTCAACAAATGCAACAATTTCAGCAGGGAATGGATAGATGTCAGGACTAATGCACTGGCTTGTTTGTTGTAATTTGTATAGATAAACAAATATTTATTTTTAATCATTCGGTTCATTCTTTATTTACATGTTTTAGTTTTCCAAAGATCTTTGTCAGTAGAGTGGGTTTTAAACCATTTCAAACAGATGTAAAAAGAGGTTTGGTGATTTCATAGCATTGACCTTGTCCTTCTTGTCATTGTTAACCGTAAAACGAAAGCTAATATCAAACTCACCGACAGAACGAAATTCATCATTTATAGCACTATGTATTCTTTCCTGTCCAATTAATGAATATGAACAATTTTCTCTTGATGTAGACGCCATGTTTTTTATTATGTATGATAATATCGCGTGGTAATTTATTAGAAACGAAGATAATTCGAAAAGCGTTGCGATTACGTCATGATAGTTTCGATACCGAGTTTAAACTAAGTTGAAGTTCACAAACTTGCCGATTTGTCTAAAATGAATAATTCGAAATTTCCTCATTTCCTGGGATTGTAATAGTCATTTTAGCCAAAATTTGGATCTTTATTTAAAAAATCTTGTTTGAAAAATGATAAACTTAAAAGATAACTTACTTTGTATTAGATTTGTCGTTTAGTACCAGGAAATAAATACACGTATTTGGAACAATGAAATGATAAAAATATTTTTTTTGGTAAGCATAGTTAATACACAGTTATTACAAAAATAAACTTGAAATACTATGAAGGGCGTCACTAAAACAAAAGCGATAAGGCACGTTTGACAATAATATAGCTACCGGAAATTTGACTTGTCATAACTTTTAAAAAATGGTTCTGAAATGTGATTAATTATAATTTATACACAAAAATGCAACTATACTATTGCCCAACTTTGGCGCAATTTTAGATAAAGCCGTTAATTACCATCATTTAGATATCAAGTCTAAACGTGGAAACAAAAACACAAATTGTATAAAAAAGCAGTTTCTTTAGTAACTACTTTTGTCAGAATGTACCTAATATTTCATAATTTTCATAATATAATATCCAGAATTTAAATTCTAGTTTAATTCTCATTGGTACACTTTATATTCTTCCATTTATTCACTTTGTTCATTTTGTATATTTTTTAAAAATACAAAAATATTTAAACCATCAAACATGCTCATTGTCAAATCGTCAAGCAATGACTTATTTACAACCCGTTTATCTAAAGTATTGCCATATTTATGGAAAATTTAAACATTTCCATTTAAATTTTGGTGGCAAGTCGTTAAAATGACGCACAAGAAAATGTGCCACCTAATTTTTTCTTTAAACTCAAAAATTATATAAAGGATTGCTAAATTTTATTCTCGTTCAATTCAAGTTTAAATCAATAAAAATAACGATTACTTAGAACTTGACATTAAGTTTGGATTATTTATGATATATTGATCGACACAGTTTTCAATATCCGAAAATAATACTGTAGGTAGTGTTTCTGAACAATTATCTTATATTCTGAAATTAATTACTTACCTGAATTGACATACATTTTATATTGAAACCTTCTTGTATTTAAACTAAATGGTACCAAACCTACGTTTCAACTGTTCGTGCAAAGGCTTGAACTTTTGTTTAAAATGTAAAATGTGCGCTGTTTATGGTTAATTTAAATTTTGTTTAGATTAAATCATGACTAAAGCAAATGCACATACAATCATTAAAATATATAATAACTGTAGCATGACCTTTTCAACAACAATGACTCTGTTTATGGATTTTTTTTATAAATTTGGCATCGCGTTGAGTGATTATTTTGTTTTACACTCTATTGAAGCAGGAAATCTCTGTAAAGTAAGGAAGATGTATGTATTTAATTAAAAATCATAGAAAATTGAGATTAGAGTAGTTTGACAAAATGTAATTTAATTTTGTGGATAACACAAAAGAACACAAAAATGATGATAATTAAGTTATTGTATTTATTATTTTCTAACAGAAGGTGGATAAAAGCGCAAACCTACATGTTAAATTTAAATGAATATGCATCTATGACATTACTCAAAATAAAGTCTTACCTTTGTTTTTCAATTAATATTCACTTCACTTCATCAAAAAATTGTACATTTGTAATGCTGAAAATATTCAGAAGCTTTGTAGGTTAGAATATAAAAAGTAATTTCGCTGAAACGCAGGCGTTTCAGTGCTTAGATACATTTCAGCAGGATCACATGGGTCGATTCAGTGTATGCTTTCTTTTATTCAATGTACATTGAAGGTACCTATACTTTTATTATACAGCTAAATAACTTTGGAAATAACTACAATTGCCACTTATTTTCAATAATCGATTTTTATTGAGGTCAAAAATAAGACAATATGTTGGTATACATGTTCGTCGGGTAATTTTTGTAGTCGTAGAATTTATTTTTTATGGTAAAAATTAACGCTTCAATAATAATAATTAACGATTATTAACCAACGAAGTAAACTTTTTCGTATTTTTAAAAATAGCATATGTTTGTTTCTATGAATATAATTGGAAAGAAGCCAAAATTTTTTAAAAATAAATCTACCTCTAATAGAAAATTTAGTAAGTAGTGCTGTTATTTGAGAAAAATTTTGTTTAAAATGTTTTAGTAAGGCAGGTGTAATTATGCAGAAAAAGTTTAAACGGTGAAGGTTAATGTAAATATAATACCGGGTGATTTTAAAGATTGTGCAAATATTTCAACATGTACTAATAGAGTTCAAAATACGTCAAAATAACTTGCATAATCCGAATGTTTTAAAAAGCTACTACAAAAACTTCCAAGAAACTTTATTTTATTATTATTTTTGGGACAAGTTGTACAGTTGAATATAAAATATACAGGGTGCGCCAGAACTCGCGCCCCAGAGAAAATTTTCAAATAAGGTAAGATACCAGGAACATGAAAAAAATGTTTAAAAAATCCTATCTTCTGTCAAAAAAATTTGACATTTATTTTTTGACATTTGACATTTTTTATATACAGGCTGCGCCAGAACTCGCGCCCCAGAGAAAAATGTCAAATGCCGGGGGCAATAGGTCGCCAAAAAGTGCAGCCGAAGAAGTCATTTTTGCTTGCATAAGAAAGTTATTAAACTCTTAAATCCACCAATCACAGAAGGGCACCTCAGGGTGTGATTAAAAAATTATATCCGTTGCTAGGTTACGAAAATAATACCAATTTGCCCAGAATTTTCATTAAATAGCTGGTCTACTGTAATTTTGCGTTTGACATTTATTAATTTGTGGGTGACATTACCTGCTAGTTTGCGGTATTTTTCTCGCATAAGAGGTTGTACACGAGTATAATGAGACAGAATCGTCAATTATTATCAACAATTATCAAAAATTATTTTGAAACATTCTGGAAATTCCTGATGAACCGACTTCTTCACAGATATTGTTACTTCTCAACTTTTTCTTCGATCTGATACAGATTAACAAACCGATAAATGAATTTTAGAGCTTGAAAACTAGTGCGTTATCTTTATGAAACAAAGAAGCAAGTGAGAGTGAGACCAGAAAAACGCAAGTTTCTTTATCTACTTTAATGCAAAATTAACATAAGAAATTGTATTTAAATAAAACAGGTTACTAATTTTAATATTAAAATTGTAGTTTTACTCTCGTATTTAGGCATTTTTGTCCAGGAGAGAAATTCTAACCTCAAAAKTTATTGTTGCTTTCTTCCACTCACAWGAGCTTACTATAACCCCTTRGCTGCTTTTTCATTAAAAAATCCAGAARAATGTTGCGRTGTTTGTGTTTAGTACGAAAAATGAGCATTTTTGCTGCTGGAAAGTAAAATCCAAATGTTTTAATTCCGAGGGCATTTCAGCAACGCTTTTCGGTGAATTTGTAGGCTGGTCTTTCGAGGAATCATGTGGTTTGTCAATAATATCAACTAATTTCAACATAACGTGACTCCCTTTCTAAAAAGTACATTTTTCTGTTAATTTTGCATTAAAGTAAATAAAGAAACTTGCGTACTTCTTCATGTTTTTCTGGTCTCTCACTCTCACTTGCTTCTTTGTTTCAGAAGGATAATACACTAGTTTTCAAGCTCTAAAATTCATTTATCGGTTTGTTAATCTGTATCAGATCGAAGAAAAAGTTGAGAAGGAACAATACCTGTGAAGGAATTTCCAGAATGTTTCCATAAATGGCACGTTCCTTTGCAAGTGTTGCTGGACCCACCAGAATAAAACAAGGCACAAAGTAGTGGTTAGAGTTTTACCAAGCTATTATTAAAAAAAATCTGCTTTATTTAATAATAACTTGTTAATAACCACCTGGCTTTTTTAAATTTCTTAAAATACTTGACTACATCAAAAACTATTAAAATATTTCAAGTATTTTAGACAAAAAGAAAGTAAATAATCCGGCCCTGTTAAGAACTGACCTGTTTCAGGGTCCGGGTGGGTTCCACTAATTTATGATTTGTTTACCCTCTGGTTTACTCTTAACAATACCGCATTTAACTTAAAAGTAATAAAATTTTTAGTAGGTCTTAGCAAAATGATATTAGTATATGGTATTTTTCTCTGGGGCGCGAGTTCTGGCGCCCCCTGTATGTATAGGTTAAATATAAAGTATGGAACCAAGCGTTTTTTTTTAATCATTTGCCTCTAGAAAATAATAATTAATATAAGTTAATAGATAATACATAACGAGCACGGAAAGTGACAAATAACGCACAAGTGGGGGGACGCACGAGGCGTCAGCCGACCACCATTATTTTTAGTGAAAAGATGTTTCTCTTAAAGATCTAAGATCGACAGTTATTAAATTAGGCCTCTGTTTATATTAAATACTTACTTAATTAAGCTGATTTAGGTCGGTGGTTTTATTTACAACACTTTGCGTCAATTTTGAAGAATGAAGAAAATAAAAGTCAAAAGCAATGCACATGGCCAACAACAGGGCCGCCGCTAGAGGTTTTGACGCCCGCGTGCACATTTCAATTTGACGCCCCTTGTTAATTTGTTAAGAAAATATGGGTATACTTATTTTATTACATAGGTATGATACCTAAAAATATATAAGTGCCAATAAATAAAGCAAAATAACAAAAAAAATATTTAATCAAAGATAATTAAATTTGTGATTTTAAAAACGCAAATAAGAAAATAAAACATAACATCATAGAAACTATAAATCCTTAAAGAATTTGTATTTTCCTCATTTTCATACTTGCAGACTCTGTAACCAGCTCCTTTATATCTAAATTATCTAACAGCTCTTGTTCAATTGCAAGAATAGATAAGTTGCTTAACCTACATTGAACCATAGTGAATCTTAAATAATTTTTAATGATTTTTAATTTAGAAAAGATCTTTCGCCAGACGAAACTGAAACTGGTAAGGAAAGTAAAATTCTTAATGTAATTGCTGTATTAGGAAAAGTAGAAATTAAATTATTTTCATAAAGATATTGTAAAATATTTTAAGGTTTTTGCATAATTTGTTCGGTGAAATGTATTTTTAAAGCTTTAAAAGTCTTTGAATTTTTTAAATAATTCTTCTTCCAAAGAATTAAACATATTGTCAATAAATCCAAATGTATCATTAAATCTACTTATTTTTTCAAACCTATTATTTAAAGAAGACAAAACTTGATTCAAAATCCTGTAGAAAAGTTAGTTTTGAAATTATTTTTTGCATCTAGCACAACTTCGTCTTGATGTTTGTAATCAAAGAGTTTTGGGTTGCCTTTTGGGCGTACAGTTTGCATCATCGGAAAATTTGGTTCTACATTAAGTTCGTCAGCAATTTTGTTTGCTTCAGTCATTACATTTTCGAAGCTTTCATCTAAACGTATAACTAAAATAGGATTAAAAAATTTTAAAAATGGTACCAAGATATTTCTTTAATTGTAATACATACTTCCACAAAAATCACTAATTTAAAAACAAATTTTCGACTACTAAGCACTAAGCACAAATCCATTAAGTAATAAAGCAAACTAATGAAAGGAAGTAGGAAATTGTATGCTATCTTAGTATGTGTATTTTTTTAATAGTTCTAGGAAACGATAGAAAATTTGTTTTATTCAGAAGTCCAGATTCAGTGAACTTGGCGGCGTAATAGCTTTATTAGTTTATTAGAGTTCGAATATTATTGTAAGATGAACATCTTGAGTCATTTAAATCCAACAAGCCGTTTGAATGACTCACGGTGTACATCTTGGAGTGTTCGAACTCTAATCTCTATAACAGGAAACGGCCACATGACTAGCTTTTTCACATAACGTTTTGTTTTTTTCTTTTTTTGTTTGGTTGTATTTCTCTTACAGTTTTTTTTTTTGTTCACTGCGAAATTCAAAATGTCTTTTTTTTTTAAATTCTGTTACCGTTTTGGCGCCCCTTTAACTCTGACGCCCGCGTGCGTCGCAAATTACGTACAATTTGCCAGACGCGCCTAGGACTTTACAACCTCTTTCGTTATTTTCATATTTGTACACGTGTGGTTAAGAGAATAGTCGATTCGTTCGATATCATCAACTTTCGTAGGTAATTCGCTGTATGGAAACAGTTACTTTCATATATGGTCGTGGGAAAAGTAATATAAAAAATGTGATAATATTTTGAGAACGAAATTTTGTTTTGTTTTTGAGTTATAAGATTTTTTTGTCAAATTTGCAATTTTTGTAGAATTTTTTTTAAATTAAATATTAAGTAGAAAATTGTAGACCATAAGCTTCATGAGAAAAATGGTTTTATAGTGGGTTGCCATTAAAAAATTTTTTGTAGAACTTAAAGACAAGAGAAAATCTCGAAAAATTTTATTCTTGATATTACATCACCTTTTTATAGTACTTTATCTTTATCATTCATCAATCAATTTTTCCAAAAAATAAATAGTTTAAGCAAAAAACATTTGGTTCCATACTTTTTATTCACCTGGTATGTTCGGAATAGGTTTTTCAACTCTACACCATGATGAGTAGTAGTATATTCTGTAACAAGGTTAGAATGAAAATTCGATACGAGTGGAAGATTTATTATTATTATTAGCATGTTGCGATCGGTAAGAGACCGAAGCCTGTTATGCCGATATGTGAAACTTTTGCATTCCCTATTTCAGTTACTTATTGCTATCAAGGAAATCGTATTTGGCCTTAAACTGAGTGATATTACCACACAAAACAACTTCTGCTGGTAAAGCATTCCAAATATCAAAGACCCTATTAGTTAAGAAAAATTGCCTTGCGCTTGTACGGAAATTATCCTTCGATAGCTTAAAAGAGTGCCCTCTGGTACGTCTGTCGGGATCACGATGTAGTATACTACATCGTGGTCGGTATGCAAAGGGAAGAGGTGTCTTATTGGCGGCGAATAGACATTTTTTATAGAACACAAGGCTGTTATCAAATCACCTTTTCTACGTCTTGTCAGTAAGGTAGGTAGAGCTTATTTCATATCTGGTGGCGAACTGACAGTGACAGAAAAGACAATTGGAGTGCGCCCACTTGCTTAAGATAAAAAAATACATAGGCGTACTTTTTTTCTTTAAAAATTTTGAAGACAAAGATTGTTAGGAATATCATTTTTGAAAATTCTTTTCATGCGTTAACAATTTAATAATTTGTTCATTATTCTTCATCTTATGTATGAGAACCTACTTATTATAATTTTTTAAAAAATAACAGTGGTTTTGAAATATTATTTCATACGACGCCTATGAACAATATTTTTTTTAATAGTAAACATATGTTTAGTGTCAAAATTCAGTCATTTTTGACGTCAGTTAGCCACCAGATTTGGAACAAGCTATAACTTCATAATTTGAAGCCTTCTGTCATAAGGCGGTTTCATAAGACGACCAAAGGGAATTCTCGTGGCGCGACGTTGCACAGCTTCCAAGGAATCTATTTCTCTTTGATCGTGGGAGTCCATGCACTGTTTGCGTATTCCAGAAAATAGGTCTCACATACGTTTTATAAAGTTTGGCAACTACAACAGGTTTTGAACCAGAAAACTTTCTACCAATGAATTAAATAATTTTGTTTGCCTTTATAATAACATTGGCAGCGTGCACAGACCAGGAAAGGGTGGATGTAATTCTAACACCCAAGTCGAGAATTGAGTCTACCTGAGCTAACTCGTTGTTAGCCATAAAATAAGTGTGCCTTGGATTTTTTTACCCTAAATATAACACAGAACATTTTTTAACATTAAGCGGAAGCATCCATGTGTCAGACCATTGACACACCGCCGAGATATCTGCTGCCAGGGTGGAATAGTTTTCACTGGTATTGTAAATTTTTACATCATCGGCATACATTACACAGCGAGATGACAAAACGTTTTTCAWATCTGCAGTAAACACGATAAATAGTAGAGGCCCTAACACGGAACCTTGAGGAACACCACTCTAAACCTGGAAGAACCACTAAGCGTGTTTGTTGGCCTCCTTAACTTTAAAGGTCCGGTCAGAGATATCTGCTGCCAGGGTGGAATAGTTTTCACTGGTATTGTAAATTTTTACATCATCGGCATACATTWCACAGCGAGATGACAAAACGTTTTTCAAATCTGCAGTAAACACGATAAATAGTAGAGGCCCTAACACGGAACCTTGAGGAACACCACTCTAAACCTGGAAGAACCACTAAGCGTGTTTGTTGGCCTCCTTAACTTTAAAGGTCCGGTCAGACAAAAAGGCGTTTATCCATAAAAGAAGTTGACCATTTATACCATAATGTTGCAATTTATACAACAAACGTTTTGACATTGATATCTGACTCATAGTTTTGAAATCCATGGTAATGTATGTTACTTGTTACATACATATACAGTATGTCCCCGGATAGGGTTTACAAGAGGATTTTTTTTTATCTTTGATTTTACGCCAAAACGACAAAGGAAAAACATTTTTTGCTTCACCGGCAACCAGCAAAACTGTAATTAAAACTTCATTATTTTGATTCAGTGAAATGAAAAGTTAATTAGTTAATTTTTCTGTTGATTTTTATGTCTTATCACATTGGCGGTTTTATTTATTTGGCAACTACATGTCACTTGGACAATTAATTATTAATTAAATAATGATAGTTCTTGTTAAAAATGACCTTGGTTTTTATCTTCAAGCTGTTTCTTTCAGTTCCTATTTATTCAAATTATGTTTTTACCAAACATTTTTGCTATTTAACTTGCGAAAACTCATTTGATGTCACTGTACATCATTGTCAAAAAAAATAAAACCGCCAATGTGATGAGGTTTAAAAAGCAGGGAAAAATTATTCAGTCCAAAATCAAGAGAAAAATGAATTTTTCTTTCTACTGAGTAAGAATAATAAAGTTTTAATTATAGATTTGCTCGTTTCAGGTAAAGCAAAAAATGTTTTTCCTTTGCAGTTTTGGCGTAAAATCAAAGATAATTTTTTTTCCTTTTATAAACTCAATCCGGGGGACATACTGTATAATACGAATATATACAGGGTGATTAACGAGGAATAATGAGCCTGACCAAATTTTCTATGCAACTAACACTACAGTTGTCGCAAAATAACTTGCGAAAAGTAATGGTGGTTGCATCGAGTATTTGGTCAGGCTCATTATTCCTCGTGAATCACCTTGTACTAGTATATAAAATTTGTAAGAAGAGAACAGTAAAAGTAGCTACAATTCTGAAAATGCCTCATTTTTTAGGAAATTGTACAAATGATTACCCTGGGGAAATATAATAATTTTTATTTTGTACTCAATGTTGAAGAGTGCTTTTTTCAACTTATTTCAGTAGATAAAGTAGTCTTTTATCGTGTAGTGAAATAAAGTAATTTTAATCTAGTGTTTGTATTCAAGAAATTCTGGTAGATGAGGACAAAGTAAAACGAAATATTATACACGACGATAAAGATTGTTTATCTACTCGTGAAAAAAGTCCACTCGCGACTTCGTCACTCGTAAATTCTCTTGCATAATAAATAACAATGAATTAGTGGGGTATGTAGATTAAAAGACATATTTGCAAAATGCGTTTATTATAAATAATATCCGCTTGATAAAATTTTTTACAAATTTCTCGGTCACATTAATTTGTAAACGTCGTATTAAATATGGCAACTTATACACAACTTTCTTACATATATCACAAGAAAAATCACTTAAAATTTAAAAATTGCACTCAAAAATCAAGTCACAGAATGTCACCACATGGAAACCTCTTGTAGTTTGTCAGGCCTGAAACGAAAATTGCTCTAACTTTGCCAAACTGTTACACATCTTCACCTAGGGATAACTCTGTGAATTGTAGGAAGATTTCTCGAAGACGTAATAGATTCTTGGGATATGCTTCTGTGGATGTCTTGATTATGAGGGTACGACCAGTTCGATTTTGCCCCCAACTCGAAATTTTGAATATGGCTGTTGGAGATCAAATCGTTCGGTTTTTCTTCACGCGTTTTTGAAGATAACCGACTAAAAATCACAGTGAATTATCTAAAACTGTATTAATTGATAAATACCGGAGAATTTTCGTTCCGATTCCCACTGGTTCCTCCAACTTGCTATTACTCGACCTCTTCTTCTGAAATCTCCTTCCTCGACTATCTTCAATAATTATATGCCGGTCATAAGGAGTGTCATAATCCACCTCCAAAATGGTCGAAAAACTGTGCGGGAAGATGATTTCTAGGACAGTTATTATGACACCAGCCAATAGGCAAATGCTCCCTAAAACCAAATTTGAGCCAAAAAAAGTTATTTAAGTTGAAAGACGATTTTTTATCACGAATATGAATGTATAAAAACTTTAGTGCTGAGGTGCGCTTTATTCTGAAATAGCATATTTTATTTTAAATTGACATTCTTTGTTAGTGAAACACCTTGTATAAAATTTTAAAATACTGTGCAACCAACATTACACAAATATGCATACGTATTCAATATTCATATTACATAAAACTAACGGAGACTGTCCATTCGGGATATTTTTGAATAAGGGGTGGCTGTGGTTTGTTTTTTTTTTCAAATTGGACAAACTGTGTGAACAAAATTTTATTTCTTGTTAGTGCCATAAAATTAAAACCATATTGCCCAATTATATACGAGTATATTTTTTAAATTTAAATTACAAATTGACAGAACTAGATTTTTATAAATTTTTGCCTTTTTTAAGCGTTTAAGTCCTTTTTGGTGCTAAAGAGAATTTTTTTGCAAGGTTTCCTCAAATCGGTTCAAAAAACGTAGGTACATAATTCATTTTGTCTTTTTAAGACATTTTTCCGCCGAAGAAAATAAGCCTCAAAATTATTGAATTAGGTTGAAGTCTCATAATTGATATATTTTTTTTCATTTTCGAGTGTTTCAGCACATTTTTCAGACACAAACGCAATTATTTCGAAAACTTCTCGAAAAAAAGCCAAAAAAATTCACAAATTTGGTTGAAAAAGATGTTATATTTGTCTCGTTTTTCAGTTAGAAACGTAATTATTTTCTGAAATTTTATCAAAATAGGCCAAAAAAGTCGAAACTGGTTTAATTTTTGCTTTTTTTGAGGTTTTTAAGCTGAAAAGTCATGTTGTTGGCGAATATAGCTAAACCGGACCGAAAAATTACTAAATTCTTTTCTAATTGGATCAGAAATTACATTATTTCTTTTTCATGCAATATAGCACATTTTTCAGCCAAGAACGGAATTATTTTGAGGAATTCCGTCAAAAATAAGTCGAAAAAGCATCAATTGGCTATTTTTCGTCAACGTTTACAATTCTTGGCGCATTCTGTATTTTAAATCCGATTTACACACAAAACAAATTAACTGAATTAAAACGTGAACAAGAGTGTTGTGAAAATTTCAGAATATACAGTCAAATTCAAAAAAAAAACTCGGTAATTTCACATTTTGGCATAAAATTACCTAATTATTCCTGTGTAACTGAACGTGCTTAAATTTACAAAAATAAATTACTTGGCATCATGAAGTTTGGTAATTTGTTGTAAATCAATTATGTTGTTAAAATGAAAATTATTCATTATTTATTATTTATTAAAGTGAAACTTTTTTTCCATCGCCTCAAAATTTTTCGTTCATCTATCGCATGTCGCATTACAGCCGGCAGCGGAGTAGGGATAAAGTGAAAGGCGCTCGGCAAAGCAGCCAAGGCCAATATAGCGGCGCCCATGGCTCGCTGACTGTGTAGCATTTATATTCTTACTCATTCGTGCAAGTGCTCCGCGGAATTTGTGTTTTGATAAGTGTATTGATCCGAAAAAAAGTTTCACTTGCATCGTGGTTTCTTTGAACCATAGCAGTTTTTAAATTTTAAAATGACTGACGACCACTTTTTTTTAATTTTACATGATATACAGGGTGATTCAAAAGTGTCGGATTATCTCTTGGTTAGTGATAAAAGACTGAGTTATAAGTTCCCATGACAAAAAATTGTTTGAGCCTTTTTCACGATTCAAAGATTAGGTTTTGGATTAAGTTTTTGACCGAATCGATTATCGTCAAAACCTCGTATCTCAAGTTTTTACGATTTTGAGTCAGGTGATTCCCTCTGTAGAAAATTCGATTCCCCAGAAGTTACAAGACCGCGCATCTCAATACCTAAGCTTAAAAGAGTTTTTGAGATGCGCGGTCTTGTAACTTCTGGAGATTCAAATTTTCTACATTAAGAATCACCTGACTCAAGATCGTAAAAACTTGAGATACGAGGTTTTCGTTTCGACGTTATGTAATCTTGAATTTAGTTAGCGAAAACGGCAGATCTCGTAAGACTGGAGAGATAACTGCTGAAAAAAATTACTAATTTGTGTGTTATAGTGGAAAAACATTTAACAATCTAGCAAATTTAACAATATTGGAAACAGATACCTACATGATAATATGAAAATTGACAGTTGAACAGTGTAACAAAAATCTAAATTAATTTTTATGCTTAGTTGAATGTCTTCATCACCATTCGAGAGTTGGTCCGACATTTTGAATCACCCTGTATGTCTTGCCTAAATTGTTATGTTTAATAAAATGTTAAATTACTTAAAATATACCTACCATAAAGAATAGGTTGTTAATACTGACTTACTTTAGTTTGTTCCTATTTGTTAATCAAAAATTGATAAAATTGACAGGTAACTGACGGGTATCGACGTTATTATCCAAGAAATACGTTCATAAAATTTTTAGAACACTCTTGACTAAGTTTTTATTTAGAAAGTTTTACAAAGTGGAAGCTATTAAATTTCCATAGCCAAGCCTTATTCAAAATCCTCAACCTCTCGAGTAGTTTCAATACTCAACACGTTAAACATTAATTGATGTATTGTTGGTTGCGGGCGTAAAAGTACTTTTTATGGACAATTTTTGTTTACTTTACAGATGCTTTCAGAAAAAATAGGTATTTAAAGTAAAATCACCTGCAATAAGGACTAGCCAATAGCACCATCCGAAACTAAAATGGAGAGTACTGCCCTCAATATGCACAACTAAGGGTGTCTCGGGTAATAGTCCAAAGTAGCCACAAGCTGTCGCAAGAAGTAAAAAACCACAAGTTGTCATGAGAACAGCCCCGTATCGTGGCACCACAATTAGCATCAAATTCATCAAAATCCATACTGAGAAGGACGTCCATAACATGATAATGGCATAATATCCGGCCGCCCGGTATTGTCCACCCCACGACAGCCCTTCCTGGCCCATCGTGAAGTACTCAGCGACCGTCAGGATGGGAAATGGGAGTCCTCGAATCATGGCTTCGCGGAAACTGTCGCCCATCTGGTCGGAATTGATCCACAAAAACTGTTCATTGAAGTCGATATCACTGGTCCAATTATGATTACCGGACGCTATAATTAATTATTTTTAATTATTTTTGGGGATATTAATTAGAGCAAATACCTTGGAGAGTGATATTTACATGTCTCAGCCCCACATAAACCCCAATATTTGAGGAGACTTTTTCGGTGGAAAACGCCCGATAAGTGCTGATGATGGACGCAGTGGCTACATGCCATGCTGAGCCGAAAAGAGTCACTAAAACAAAAATGTTTTTTTTTTAAGAAAGTTTTTTCTTGATGCAGTCTTGAGAAAAATCTTTAACCTTTACTCATAACTGCACAGAGTCGGTTTAATTCTGAGGAAATGCGCAATAAAAAGCTCTTTATGATGATTGTGACCGCAACTGATCGTGATAATTGCACACTAATGGATTTAAGAAATTGATAAATTTGAGGTGGCTTAAGTGGAAAACGCAGTTTAGATAAACTTGTTTTGAAAGACGTTGTGGTGCATTTTTTTAAAGAAAGCTATAAAGTAGAAGAAAAAACATCGAAAATGGTCAAACAAGTTAAAAAAGAAATATTTTTTTCTTATACTTATTTTAGGAAATCCAATAAATTATCAATTATTGCTGTTGTCTGTGAATACTTAAATGAATAAAAATAAAAAATTCGTCTTTCTTAAAGTCTTTATAAAATTTTAACTCGAACTGTAACTTGCTCCTATAGCTTCTCTGGATCCTTGCGAAGAGATTCCGCTGTTTGAAAAAAAGTAATTTTGTTTTAAGTCCTATTTCCACGTTGCATATTAATGTTTGATTAAAAAAAAAACATTTTCCAATCGTATTTTGCAAACAGTTTCAATCAGAAACTTTATGATATCCAGTTAAGTTAGTTTAGTTATTTTTTTCTTAGAAACAATGCGAATTATGAAAAAGTTTATTAGGAGTAAGACTTTTTTGTTATTTGTTCGTATATTATGAAATTATGATTTAACACTCTGTAAAATGTTAGCTCTTGTTTCAAATCGACTCTTATGATTAGAAATATTTATTTAACTACTACAACTACTATGTGACCAAAAACGAAATAACAACTTTATTATAACATAATTATGAAAACTTCTACAAAGTGTTCCAAAATACCCCAAAAAAACGTCGAAAATCAAAAAAAAATTGATACGATAATAGCAGTACATCAGTGATAAAATTTTGTTAAAACATGTTTATCTTGAGTAAAAGAATCTAAAAATCCAAGAAATTGAAATAACTTTAGATTTTTTTATACCTCTTATTCAATTTTTATGAATCCAAATTTGACTTATTTATTCCTATCTATTTTTTTACATATTAAGGGCGGTTTGTATAATCGTCGAATAAATTCATTCTGTGGATAAATTTTGAGCTATACATTGTTATAAGTGTTATAACTTATAACGATTATAACTTTAACTTTAGGAATTATTATTATACCTACCACTAATAACTTATCCGAGGTTTAAGTATCGAAAGTATGTATACAGGGCGTGTCAGAACTCGCGCCTTAGAGAAAAATTTGACGTAAGATAAGATACCAAAAACATGAAAAAAATGTTAAAAAAATTCTGTCAAAAAATTTTGACATTTGACTTTTTTTATATCTATTTATCATTACTGATGATCTTGTATATGTTTTTTTTTATAATTATTTAGTAAAGGTACAAAAATTTTGCCATTAAAAGTCACAAATAACATTGAACAGAGTTACAATTTAAGATACAGCTTCCATGTTTCTCTTCTAATAGCCTGTAGCAAAAAACTTGAAAAATTATTTTTTTTAACAGAAATAAGTCTTACTTTATATGGCATTTTTCTATGGGGCGCGACTTCTGGCGCACTCTGTGTTTAAGAATATTTAGTAGAAAATAATATGAATATGCCAAAAATTGCATCAAAATAGTCATTAAATAGTGTCTCTTTATAATTATTTAATCGGCTTGATTTATATTTTGCATTAATTTATTAAACTCAAAAAGTGAATAAAATGAATTAACAAAATCAATAACTATTAAAATGTTAATGCAATAGTTAATTTAACAATACTTGTTAAAATAAAAACAAGAAAGATTTAGATATTTGGAACAAAATAACAAAAAATACAAGTACAAACCCGGGTACAAACAAAAAATTGAAATTTCAATTTTATTTTTTTTTATTTGGCCAACAATGTTACAGCAGCTCCTAATTTTAGTTTTATTTACATAGATATTTCTCAATCAACTTACCTAAAATGGTGGCTCCAACAAACAGGCTCAATGTGACCGCAAAAAATGTGGTAAATCGCTAAAAAACACGAATTAATTAAAGAAAAAGAAATGTGTTCACAAACAAAATTAATTAAGTTTTTTCGCGCTATCGTAACACTTTTGAGGGTCTTGAGAACATTCGATTCTGAAAATATTTTGCATGCAAACAATAAACACATTTGAATGAAGCTTGGTGTTACCCAACTTTCATTGCATTCAAGGCGCCGCGTCGACGTTAAAATCCGATTAAACGAAAAGGTGTATTTTTTGTAGAAATTTCACTCAAAACGATGCGGAACTAATTACGCTCAACAACTCCAAAAATGCGTTCAGGTAAATTATTATGTCACTTTATGAATAAACAGCGTCTTGGCAAAAATCTTGGCGGAATTCGAGTAAATATAAAAAGCACTCACCTCTTTTCTAATACCCGGAAATATGATCAAAAATGCCACATAAAGGGTACTGAAAATGGTGAGGAATGTGATAAGTGTCACGTCACCGGTGACGGCAGTTCGGTTGTTGAAACTGTAAAGAGTGGGACCTCCATCGTAGCGGAAGGCATCGAACCAACCCTTCATGGCAGAGGAACACGACTAGAAAAAAATAATAAACAAAATAAAATAACTAATTAAGGAATTTTCATGCTAGGAAAGAAAAGAATGTTATGTGCATTTGCATGGAATTAATTCACTCGGGACTGTCCCTCGTAACAAATTTTGTTCGGTCGATAAAATTTAATTTTAATAAATAGCTATATTGTTTTTTTTAAGAGTAAGACTGTCGTTTTTGTCGCGGGTTTGCAGATCAAGCTCCAAAAAACGGTTTTACTCCGAATAAAACTTACCTACTATTTTATCTTCAAACCTTGCAAATTAGTTAAAACTTTTTCCAAGCAAAAACATTTTTAGGGCCTAACCGGTTTCGCTTTTATTCAAGTATCGTCGAGGCTTATTTTTTCCGGATTTACAAGATTTGTCAAATTAATACAGGGAGTTTCAGAACTCATACTTCAGAGAAAAATGACAAGTAAGAAAGATATCAGGAACATAAAAAAATGTTTAAAAAATTAAATCAATCAAAGAATTTTGACATTTATTTTTTGACATTTGACCTTTTTATGTCTATTTACTTGGCATTTTTCTCTGGGGCGCGCGTTTTGAAACATCCTGTATAATCACTACAACACCTAAAAATTACGATTAAAATTTACTGTCTTGTCAAAGAATATTCTAAAAAACTGTATACTGTTGCTAGTGGAATCGATCGAGGATTATATAGACTTCAATTTGATGCTTTAATATTGTTCACAATTTTAAGCGTATGTCCGAAAGACCTTAAAAAATTGATAAAAAAAACTTTTTAATTAAGTAATTGTAATCTTTTCTACATGATAAAATTTCTTGATTTTTTCTAATGGTAACTGTGAAAATTGAATAATGTAAAAGTTGATAGCTTTTGAGTAATTAACATTTTAAAATTGAAATTTGGGCATTCTGGTAATTTATGGCCACGTTTGGGATGATGTGCATTGCAATAGAGCGGAGGCATCACAACAGAGCCCGGGTACGTCATAAATATCATTGCAGGCTTTTTTCTTTTGTCAAGAAATTCTGGCCTGATCACCAATTACCGCAAACCCCTCATAAATTATTCCAAGTTTCAGATTTTCAATATTAAAATGTTAATTATTCAAAACCTATCAACTTTATCATTATTCTACTTTCACAAATACCACAAAAAAATCAAAGAATTTTATCATGTATAAAATATTCCAGTTATATGATTTTTTTCTCCAAATTTAATTTTTAGGGTCTCACTGCCATACACAAAAAATTTTGTACAATATTAAAACATCAAATTAAAGTGTATTTTATCCTCTATCGTTTACGCTATCAAAATTCTTTTTTAATCAATTAGAAATATTTATTTTTGCGCCGACCCTAAAACTTAGGACACCCCATATATCAATACAAACATTCAATAAAACGATTAAAATAATATAGTTTTCAACATTTCAAAGTATTTTTCAATATTTTTACTGTTTTTTCATGAAAATCGAGTTTAGTTTACAAATTATTTATTTATAATAAATAAATAGGTTTGTTTGAATATCACTTTTACTCCAAAGAATAAACACTTTTTCTAAATACTTCTTGTATGTTTATCTTCTAATATTGCAATCTTACAATATTTTTTCGGACACTTTGTAGAGTGGAAAACTTACTTAGGTCACTTATTTTGTGTCAATCATAACAAAATGATTTTATTATATATATTTTCTACTGATAGTTTTTTGTACAAATATTATAATTGATTTTTCGTTTTTTTTTGCATCGCCGAAAGATTTTTCTAAGAAAACAATTTTTATTATTCTTTATTTATTGTGTAAATCTTTTTCTGTTTTATTTTTTCATCATAGTTTTGCGTAAAGTTTTCGTGTAACTTTTTCATGTTTCTCTAAATCTTAAATACAAGTACTTATAATTTTTCACAAGCGGTTTTTTTTAATAAAGAGCCAGTTCACTGACTTTAAAGGAACGCGAAAATATGTATATTTTAAAAAATAACAGTAAAGAATTCAAAATTAATGATTATTGAAATTCGTAAATTAAATAGATAAAAAATCGATTGCCAAAAATCTATAAATTATAAAATTCATCGCAAAGTTGTAACGGTTCATATAGGAATTTCTGAAATTCGACAAACAACTTTTTGAACAGAAAAAACTCGTTTTTGGCAATTTATGACAAATCATTTGCACATTAAAAAAAAACGACAAGAATTTTCTTATTCAAGATCCACGTAAAATTTACTGTTGACGGCCTTCAATCAACCATGTCGTTCAAAACCCCACAGCAACAAAATAATATAATGTTAGCGTTGTTGAATTCTTTTTTGACCAAAATTTGCGAAAATTGAATATTTTTTTACTTCGCGTCAAATCACATGTTTTCAAGAATTGTTTTGGATTACACATGACGGTGCCCATAATAAATAAAAATAAACGCCAGCATTTATTGTCTTCATTTAAAGATTATTTGATGCAAAGTCTTTTTTATCAATTTTTCTCTCACACGTGGTAAGATCTCCTATAACCTTCTGAACTCGGAATGCCTTAATTTTGAGACACTCTGTAGGCTGAATGACATTATATCTTATGATAAAATAAATGTGTCTTCAAACCGACAAAATAAATTCGTGTCTTTGCTTGAAACACAAAATTTGTACTGTTACAATTTCTTAAACGAAGGATAATAATTATTTGTCAGAACTGTCTGAAAAACATATTGAAAACAATTACAGACCAAACTTTATAATTATTGTAAAATAATGATAAGATTGATAAGAATGTAAAAATTCAAGACCCAAAAATTTTTCTAAAATAGGAAAAATTGGCTGTATTAAATCATTCAGTTTTTTGAGTTGTAAAATGATTATTATTTTTATTTTATTCAAATTTAAACTGAGCTTTCTAGAAATAGTTATTTATTCGACGAGTTTGAGTGTAAATCGGACGGATTATCTCACCGAGTGGTTTATCATCCACGAGGTGGAATAAAGAGTCCGATTTACACTCAAACAAGTTGAATGTAACATTTTATTCATCGAATTAGACTCAATAAGGCTTAAATTTGCTTTAAATCTGTTAAAAATAATCTGACGTTTCGTAAATTTTGACAGTGTCGAAGAATAAACAAGTTTACAACACTTAAAACGTTAAGATTGTAAAATAATTTGTTAGAAACTCATACTAAAAAAATTGGGAGCTTAAGAATAAATTTATTTTAAAGGAAACATATAGAATCTTGAGACAAAAGGCATAATTAGTCATTAATTTATAAATAAACATAAAAAGAAAGAAAACAATATTAGACAACGACAGATCGCAAAAATTTTCCCATAAACACTCTAAACATACTAAAAATTCAAGCCAAAAATTGATATTGCGTGCAGCTAAATCCAAAATTGACTCGTTTCACTCACGCCATTTCCACTTTTACCAAAATTAGGCATATTTTCATTGTCGACTGTGAAGGTTTTCCATTTAAAACCCACTCTTTGTGACCTTCTGAAACCCCAATTTGTGTACAAAACCCTTGTCAGTTTTTGCCGACTCACCGAATCAAAAAATCCAAAATGTGGGCATAGTTATTTTCATCTGAACACAACTCACTCACGCTACGATTTTGTTTGGTTCATTGTTGGCATTAAACATTCACTTGTGCAAGTGGTTTAGCGTTGCGGACACGCATCAACGACCACATCCGCCTCACTCTCCTTTATTAACAACTATGGAAATCAGAATTTGAATTTCTCGAAAACAAAAGGCCAAAAATTCCAATTTTTACTGACATTTTCAGATGATGACTTATTACTGTTACTAGTCTTATTACCAAATAGAGCATTTGCGTTATTATTGTTCGCGTAACAATTAAATAGTATATTAGAAACGTAGGAAATTAACGTAGCTTCATCAGTTTCCTAATTCTTACCAAATAAAGTTAATTGAATAGGAGAGAGATTTAAGGATTGCTAGTTCAGTTCTAATTATTGTTATTGCTTGGGAACGACTCAGTAGAATATTTATTCTATATAATTTAACGCTAAACCGATCAAGTGCTAAAGTAATTGGTACAGGCAATTGTTATTTTTTTCAAATGAATGCAGAAATGGTTTCTCAAGGTTTCGAAAAATTACTACCGAGCACAATAATCGAATATTTTGAAATCGGGATTTGTGTTATTATTAATTTCTTGCTAATTATTTTTTGTATTATTTAGGAATTCGGATTTTCACCTCATGTAAAATCAAGTAAGAATTTTTTATTTTTGGAAAAAATTTGGATGTAAGTAGATTAAGGTTTTGAATACTCAAGTTTGTTAACCGATCTATACAAATTGTAATTCTACTAGTTCCAAGTTTGGAATTGTTGTAATTTCGAAATTCAGTTTTTTTTTTCATTAGCAAAACAATTTACTCGAATTAAATTTACAGAATTTGAATGCTTTTCCATTAATTTTAAATTAAGAGATCCATGAATTTAAGTGGATTAAAATCATTAAATTTCCAAATTAAAACCGAATTCACAGATTTTTCAGAAGATATCTAGTAATTTATTTGTTCTTTCAATATTTTATGAATTCAATTAAAATTAACCCAAGAAAAATATTTAGAAAATAGAATCACGATAATGGATCTTTTAGATTTGAACTTGCCAGTATATCTACTAGTAAACTGTTATCAGTTTGATGACAAACATTAGGCATAGAATTTTGTATTTAGGTAATTTTGTGATTCCAAATCTTTCAGGATTTAGAGATTTATCAGTAGAATCGAAAATTCGGATCTTAATTTCAAGTTATTCGCAAGAATGTATAAAGCAATATATGATTCAAATCAGTTAGTTGATTCGTAATGCACATTTGAGGATTTGCTAAAACTAATGCAAAATAATAGGTATTTTGCTGGCTGGGAGGTCGCAGATTGCGTGTTCGAATTAAGATTTCAATACTAAGAACCGGATTCAAAACTAAAATCATGCTATTAAAAAGAGAAATCAAGATTTCTGTTATCTAAAAATGTAAAAAAAGTCGTGATTTTAGAATCAACATGAATATATTAAAATTAAAATTGGATCAGAGGATCGATGGAATAGAATCTAGGTAATGTATTAACAGATTTTTGCATTTAAATAGCGGATTTAGTTTTGATTTTGATCTACTGGTAGGAGTTAAAGACTCAAAATCAAAAATTAATCAAAATTTAAATCGAACAATAAATAGAACGAAGCAAGATGAGAATTTTATGGCGAAAGTGGACTAAAATTGAAATTTTTCCAATTGAATAAGATTAATTAATTCGGTGATTTGAATCAGATTCTTTTAAAGTAGCGTTAATTGTTTTTTTTTAAATTGATAATTTTGAGCAATTCCATTCAAACTTAGAAATCTCTTAATTTTTAATTCGCCACCTCAGTATTTGTTTTAATAATTAAAAAATTGTATATTATATTTACAAAATTATACAGGAGGCGCCATAACTCGCGCCCCAGAGAAAAATGCCAGAGTAAAATACCAAGAACATGGAAAAAATGTTAAAAAAAATAAGAGTTTAAATTTTGCACTTTGACTCTATTAATTTCTGTTGGATAAATGATTTTCTATTTTTTTTGCTACAGGTTGTTCTAAAAAGAAACAATTAAGTTGTATTCTCAATTGTAACTCTGTTTAATGTTATTTGTGGCTTTTATTGGCAAAATTTTTGTACCTTTACTAAATAATTATAAAAAAACATATTCAAAATCATTAGTATCATTAAATAGATATAAAAAAATGTCAAATGTCAAAAAATAAATGTCAATTTTTTTTAAACATTGATCCTATGTTCCTGGTATCTTATCTTACTTGAAATTTTTCTCTGGGGCGCGAGTTCTGGCGCACCTGTATATCAAGTGAACAAAAAGTATGGAATCGCAATGAAGCGTTTGTTTTTAATCATTTGAGTTCAGAAGATAATAATTAATAAGTATTAGAGCGCTATGAAAAATATGATCGTGTTTTAAGAATGAAATTTTGTTTTGCTTTTGAGTTATGCGATTTTTAGATAAAAAGTGAATAAAATAAAAAAATGTGGATGGCTCTGTAATCCTATAAGATAATAGCCTTTGTAAAAAAAGTGTTTAGTGAGTTGAGACTAAAAAAAAATTCGAAAATTTTAATTTTAATTCTTGAAAAACGATCACATATTTATCATATTTGATAATGATAATGTATTAATTATTTTTTTGCAAAGTGATTTCTTTATGCAAAAAATACTTGGTTACATACTTTTTGTTCACCATGTATAAAAACTCAATTTGCAGGTTAATTAAGAAACCTTCAAATTAAACGAACTGACAGTAACAAATAATAGACTTCAATAAAAAAAAGATTATTTGCTTAATTGTTTATTTTTTAGCCTTGTATAAGTCAATGTTTCAATTTAACCTCGCTGGTTTTTCTTCAAATGGATTAAATTAAAGTAATTGCAGACAATTTTAAGCTAATTATCGCATACAATAAGTGACTGAATCATTTATCAAAATCTTGAACTTTTAATTGAGTAATTAATTATTTGTCAGGTTTGAAATCAATTTTTGTAAATTTCTTTAAAATAAATAACTTTTCACTGTTGATCAAATTAAATGCCAAAGAACTCTTCCAACATATGCCAACTAACGTATTATTTACTCGAATAGAAAAACATTAATTTTGTTTCGATGACCCTTGTATAAATTACAATTTATTAACCAGTCGTGGTAACCTTGAATCTTCTCTCATAAACGGTATTTCAGAGCTAAATTTTGTGCAAAATGGGAAGTTAAATAAACCGAAATTCTTATTTAGTAACACACTTAAAATTAACCTTCTCCTTCAATAAGCACAGAATATTTAATTTGCTGGCCCGGCTTCCGGGATGGGCTGAACCAGATTCGCTATTTCGCGACCACCTACTTTTGCAAATAAACAGAATTCCAATTTTCTCTGAACAAATAACTGTAGAATTAATCACACACAGATGGGGCAAAATACCTTTTTCTAGTGAAAATAGTCCACCCAATGAAAAGTTTCACTTTGTGTCACTAAAACCACCATTTATGTGAAAATATGTTGAGAGCGCGACGAACGACTGATAAGAGCTGCGATACTGCTGGCTGGACTGACGATGGCCGTGAGCTCTTGGGCAGGAAGGAAGGTGTCGAGAAGGGAGAAGCTTACGGCAAGGTCGTATACAGCTACTTTCTGCGATGACCTTCTGACCATGGCTATCGAAGCGGAATCCGGACTTTTTGTTTGTTACAAGTTGTACTTAGCACTTGTTCGATGCTGGGTGTGAAACTGGGACGTTGGAGTTTTCCGGATTCGGCTTTCAGAACCCACAATTTTTTGTCGATTCTTGCTAAAAGTTTTGGGTGTATACTCCGAATTTTGGATGGTGCAGAAGGCCAGCTTAGTAAGAGGGATTTACGGACTACATACATACATATTTTATTAACTAGAGATCTAAATGCAAATTAATCTAATAATAGATTTGCGGATTTAGCTCCAATTACGGAACTAAGGACTTAGTCACCTTCTAAATCTATACTTTTTCGAATTCAACAATAGATGCGATTTTAGACTGCACAACAATTTGAACAATAACTTTGCAGAATTAAACAAAAAAGTGTATCAAAAGTGTTTTCTAGGTAACAAAATTACAATCAAATTATATCAAAAATGCAAAATAGAATTGTTAAATCTAAATTTCAAATAACCTCAGAAAATTATGATTGTGAACTCAGTAAAAAATCTAGTTTTATTGGATTGGGCAACACAATTTAAAATTTTTGAATTAAAAAAAAACATTACCTATGGTTATATAACAGGACAATAGACCTATTGATTTAGAGCCTGCAAGATTAGATAACATTTAGATTTCCACGTTTGCATTGCAGGATTTATACCTAAAACTGTCCAGATTAAAACTGACCAAATAAATTTAAATTGAACAGTTGATTAAAAACCAAATATAAATTTTACTGATTTAGTTCTATAAATGAATATTGTCAATAGACAAACTAAAAATTTTTCCCAATTTAGGCTCGACAACCAGTGATGATACACTGCGTTTGTAAATTTATTATCTAAGTGCAACAAAAAATCTATAATTGTAGCGGATTTTCGAATTTAAGCAATTTTAATTGTGGTGGATTTTCTAATGCCAAATCTTTTATACAAACAATAAATGTTTTTCAAAAATTGCCCAAATTTTCGACTAGACAACGAGTAATAATTGTCGTTTACACTATACAGGGGGACTTAAGATCCGTAAATGAAGGCTGCGAATCTTAATTTATAAATTTACTAGCAAATCAACTTGCAATCAAATATTGTTACACTTGACAACAAAATGTACAATAACAGATTGGATCATAAATAAATTGTAAATAATTAAATTCCAGAACTAAGATCCGACAACAATAAATAACAAATAATAAACTATGGTCAGGTAATGATTTTATTTCAAAATTTTTAAATGTGAAGAAATTTTCCTTTTGCAAATGTGGATTAGACAATAAAAAATATTTAAAATTTGCTAGGATAAATATTATCTTGCAAATTTATTGCCCAAATGCAACAAATAAATCTACACATGTATTTAGCCGATAGTAGATTTTCAAATTCAGTAGTTTTATACAAAGGATTCGGCAAATTTACTTTACGAATCTAAACAAGTGAATAAAGGAGTGTTTGATTATTATCAACTGAACTATAAATTTTAAATTTAAATCAATCTACAGTTCCCCGGATTGAGTTTACAAGAGGAAAAAAATTTTATCTTTGATTTTACGCCAAAACTTCAAAGGAAAAACATTTTTTGGTTCACTTGTACTTAAAACTTTATTATTCTGATTCAGTGAAAAGAAAAGTTAATTTTTCTCTTGATTTTGAACTTAGAATAATTTTTCTCTGCTTTTTAAGTCCTATCACTATTTGTCCAAAATCAAGAGAAAAATGAATTTTTCTTTCTACTGAGTTAGAATAATGAAGTTTTAATTACAGATTTCCTCGTTTCAGGTAAAGCAAAAAATGATTTTCCTTTGCAGTTTTGGCGTAAAATCAAAGATCAATTTTTTTTCTACTTGTAAACTCAATCCGGGGACATACTGTATATCATGCATAGCGCCAATGTTAAATATACTCGGAAGGAAGTATTTTTTTTGTAATGATAAAAAGGATCTATGTTTGAATTGACAACTATATGTCACTTTGACAATTAATTTATTAATTAAATAATGTCCAAAATCAAGAGAAAAATGAACTTTTCTTTCAACTGAGTTAGAATAATGAAGTTTTAATTACAGATTTGCTTGTTTCAGGTAAAGCAAAAAATGTTTTCCTTTGCAGTTTTGGCGTAAAATCAAAAAAAAAAAAAATTTTCCTCTTGTAAACTCAATCCGGGGACATACTGTAGAGCAAACAATAAATATGTTGGTTAAAATTTCGTAATATATCACTAATTAAAACCAATAAATAAATAAATTTTGTTGTCTAAATTATGAAATTTCTAAAAACATCACTTTGACAACTGCATGGGGCGATGAAGCCTTTAATCAGAATGAGCAATAATTAGATTTACAATAATAATAACAGAATACAATGTTGACAACAAATTCTTTACAGTTATTTATATTGAACAACAGAATTACAAATCTAGATTAGATAGAACATCTGAAAACACAGATTTTGATTAAATTGAAGCTTTATTGATCTACAACGAATTTACTATGTTTAAAAAACACGTTTAATTAGATTTAATTAGGTTTAATTAGAAGATCTAAATTTGAGTCTCTAGATTGGACAATCCACTAAAAACCAAAATTTTAGATTTACGAAACTACAAATTGTAAAAAATTTTAATCAAATGAAATATATAAATCTATAAAGAATGTATAAATGGGAGAATTGTTGGATTTACAGGATTCCAAGTCTGGGATGTTAGACTGGACAATAACAAAGTAAACTGAAGTTTAAAACTGATAATAAATTGGCGAGCAAAAATAGAATAGAACAGTGATAAAACTGACTCAGTTTGGACAATTTCTACATTTTTGTGTCAATTTCGTTAATTTGTTATTTAGACCTCGCCATCTGAAAGGATGGATGTTTCTTATTTCCCGAGGGTGCAAATAATTACGACCAACTTTCACAACCGTAGACATGCACAATGATTAAGAAAATCCACAAAACAGTGTATCATTAAGTCAAAAACCTACTCTTTTTGTGTTACACGAACATTTTTGCCAACATTTCCCAATGTGTATTATTGGGGTTATACATCGTAGTTGCATATAACCAGGAAACTATTCGACGTTTAAGCGTAGGTTTGTTATAATTAAAAGAAAAGAAGTTGTGAAATATGCTCAGCCATCTGTAGGAAATAAATTATGAGGTGCCTTAGTTATCAAGATAAGAGACATTATTTATCCGGGTTAAGTAAGTTTTGAAAGCATTTTCTTTGTAAAAAAATTTAGTAAACATATGGCAAGTGTGAAATTTAGAAATTAAGTCGTTTAATTGGATTCGCATTCATTAAAATTAATAAAAGATTTTATTATTCCAGATAATTGTTTCTTTAACTACTTGATTTCTACAACCTCCAACTACACATAATTACTAATTACATTATATCTTGTGGTCCTCGGTTGGTGCAATATCATTGTTATTAAAAACATAATTCACACGTACACACTTGAATTCATTAAAAATATTAACACGATTACGTAAAATTTCAGTTTATTCTGGCACAATTCATGAACTATAATAAACACAATTGAAATTAAATTATATAACTATTGTACGCAGATTTGGACAAATTCAGTGAAAGTGCCAGATCCTAAAGATGAACTGAAATATTAAAATTCATGTTAACTTGTATTTTTTTCATTTGTAATTATAATTAATTTCATTTTTGAATTTCATTTTTTTTAGCCAATATTTGTTTCAAATTGTTGACTGATCAAGGTCAAACCTTTGAAAATTTATGTTCTAGGTGACAATACAATAATATAATCATTTTTGTGCTAATTTTAATTATTACTTAGCAATTGATTAATCAGAAAATGAACTACGTGTTTCTTTATTTATTGATAGGTCATGATTACGACGTAAAAAGTGTGACACTGAATCATATTCAGTAATGTCAGTCAAGGTAGTACATAACAATAACAAGACAACAAATAATTAGTTATGCTGTTGGTAGAAATAGAAATAATTATGTATCTGACTTTTTCAATCAGATTTTTATCGGTACAAAACGCGAAAGATTTATCAGGTAAGTTGAATGAAGGTTTATCATTGAACAATAAGTTTTTTGATAAATGTGATAATAAACCAAGGCAACATTTTATTTTTTATTTTTTTATGTAAAAACTTGAAAATTGTAAATCAGCAATTGACAAATATAAAATAAAAATTCATAGAATAATAAATTCACAAACCGGCTAACCTTTTTTCTAAGTTCCTTGACAAATTTAGTAAACAAATAAATTTCAATTTATTGTAAAAATTCTCCTTGTATTGTATATCCATATAATAATTACGTAGGTAATAACAATATTGTTTCATATGTAAATTAACCCAGGTAATGTATTCTTGTAACCTTAACTTGCATCTAATAAAATAGGTAAACATAATATTAGAATTAAACGAGATGTAACATTGTTTTAAAGTGATACGACATGCAAGAAAATTAGAATTAACAACGACTGTAATTTCAAAACTGGGCTAAAAGCAGTACTTCTCAAGGGTATTCGTCGTGACATGTGACGAAAGGTCGGAGGCTTCACGAAGTGACCATGAATACATGTGCATTCAACCGAAACTTCAACAAATATGAGATAAAAATTAGATAATTTTTTTAAAACACTAACAAAAATAAAAAATTAAAATTTATGAAAATAACTCATGGATTTTAATTTTTCTTATGAAATTTTATCACCCTGTATATCGGTAACGAAGCTTCAGGACTACAGTTTATTTGACAAATTTTTTTCAATGTAGAATATGTGGTTGCAATTTTTCGCAATATTAAGAAAACATCCTGTATAATCTTGTATAGGGATTTTGGTCATGGTTATTGGAGGTGAATAGGGAAATTTTTTTCAGCTCCACATCAGAGATCTAATCGATACTTTGGAAATTAATAGACTAAACAATTACCTTTAATTGAGGGTTACGACTCGACCTCGTGGTTGGCGATGGTTTACTCAATGATCCCCGAAGGATGGTTTTACGTGATAAAAAAAACGATACGAGAGGGTACAACCCCGAAGACGATCACGTATAACAAGAATTCTTAAATCCCGAATTAACGGATGACTTTCGATATAGTGTTGTTAATTGCTTAGACACAATTGTTGTTTACAACGCGTTTGATTGTACTTTGCATTCTAATATTTTACCAGAAACTATTTTTATTTTTACGATATTTCAAATACGAGTTTAAAATTAAGGCAATACCTCCGCTGCCGTCAACGGCGCCCTACCAGCTGTCGGCAACGGTGCCTGTACTACCTGCCAGCAAAGAATTTTTAGGTTTTGTTCCTTATTTCACTTTGTTTTATTTGAATTTTACTGGTATTTTCGCAGTTTAAAATAGTTTTTTTTTAACAATACCTACCAATGGTACATAGTTTTTAAAGAACTAACCCCAGAGATTATCAGCAACTAAAACCCTCTATATTTTTGGATTTAATTATAGTTTCTGCTAGTATAACTTGAATAAACATTTACGAAATGTAAATTAAATTATTTTTTCTTCTTCTGATCTATGCTATCATCTCTTAAAATTTATACCTATTAAATTTACCCAAGTGTACAGCAGGTGCTGCATTTTGGATGTCCGAATAGGGAATCTCCGAAATAAGATGTTTAGCCAAAAACGAGTGATACATTCAGGGGCTCATTTTTGAGAAAATAATATTGGTTAAAACTGCATCCCGCTATCGTCTTTTGTTTCCGACTTGCAGACAAAAGTTAACATTTTGGCGAAATCTAAAAAAAATTATATCTTCGTTATTATAGAAGACACAGATTTGAAATAAAGACATTATACAGGCACTTTTTAATGTAGTTAACAATTTTTTTCATTTGTTTATTTAGCCGTAATAAAATACGGCTTATATGAGAATCATAGATGGCTATGTCATTTTTAAAAAGCTTGTTTTTTTCTTATCTAAAAATATATATTTGTAACAAATTATTATAATACATTTTTAGCAAAAAATTATCTTTGATTTTTGTTCGCAGTTGGCCATGAAAAAGTGTTGCATCTTAAACTAAAAGGATTTAAACTATATTATTCAACCAGTGTCACTAATGAAAGAGTTTTCTAAGTAATAAGTAATGAAAAAAATGCAAAATAAATCGTAAATCAATTTATTGGCGACTAATAACATTTCTTTGTTTTTAAACAAGCTAACATTACCATTGTAACTTCTAGTGATACATAGAGTGTTGTAAAAAAAGCCGCTTTAATTCTTCAATAAAATACATTTTGTATGACACAAAAATGACGATATGGCTATTCAAATATCCAAATTCCGTCTATGTGGAACGTTTTCCTACCTCCATTAGATTATCAATAGTAGATTATGTTATTAGGAGTAAAAGTGATTGTTTATGTGGCGAAGCTGAACGTTCATTTTGCCGAACGGAGTGAGGCAAATGGATTCAGCTGAGCCACATAAACTCACTTTTACTCCAAATAACATATACTATTTTATCTGCAAACGATTCAGATAGAACGAAAAGAGCAACACACCAATAATCAAGTAAATCACCTCAATAATCAGGACGCTTTGCAATAAAATCATAACAAACGTCACGCGTCAGTTTCGGAATTTGTGTTGAGATTTCACAAGTGTGGATTGATTTAACTGGTGAATAACTGGTATAGTTTATAGTGCAAAATGTCGAATGCTGATAATATACCTTGTACCTCTCTAGAAAATGCTGAAAAAGCGAAAGGGACAAGAAAGAGACAACAGTGGTAAATGTCAAAGTAAGTGTCAAGTAAAAGTGAAAACGCCTAGGCGTAAAAACAGTGTTTTTACTCCATGTCTGAAAAGTAAAACTTTTACCTGTGTCATTTAGTCATAAAAGTGGTCACTTATGTGACGTTTGCAGATAAAAAATGTTTTTTCTAATTGTGTTGACTGTTTACACATTTGTTTTCCCTATTTTTAGATTTTTAAAAAATATGTAATAATTTTGTTCTCAGGCGCTCGCATATTTGTTCAATAGTTTTAACATATCGTATTTTTTTATTTTTATAATTGTATCATCTATTTTACAGTTCACAAAACTCTTATTGATTATTATTTACACATTTGGTGTGAAATAGTTTTTCCATGGCCAACTATTATCAAACAAGATATGTATTTCACTTTTTAAGTATAATTATAAAAAATATTCTGTTACAAATGTATATTTTTTAGATCAGAAAAAAATAAGCTTTTCAAAATTGCCATAGCCGCCTATGATTTCCATTAAAAAATATACAAGTTTATGTTATTACGGCTAAACCAATAATTGAAAGAAAATCTTAACTACATTATTAAATTTCTCATAAAAAAGTGGCTGTATAATGTCTTTATTTCAAATCCGTATCTTCTATAATAACGAAGATATAATTTTTTTTAGATTTCGCCAAAATGTTAACTTTTGTCTGCAAGTCGGAAACAAAAGACGATAGCGGGATGCAGTTTTAACCAATATTATTTTGTCAAAAATGAGCCCCAGAATGTATCACTCGTTTTTGGCTAATCATCTTAGTTTCGGAGATTCCCTATTCGGTCATCCAAAATGCAGCACCCTGTACATATTGCTCTAAGTTTTCTGCAATAAAATTGAGTAGTTTGTCAGTGAAGCAAATTGTTTGCTATTAGAAAAGAACGTTTCAGGTAACTTGATCGTATTATCAAAATATTTAAATAAAAATATGCATATTTAACCACAGTCGCTTCAATTTCTGTCTGCATAGGTAGGTATATCATATTTTCTACGAGTGTTACAGAAACTGCATTTTTCAGGAGGCTGTATTGCAAAATTTTATAGATATACATTTAAATTTCTGTCCTATACTTATACATACAGGGACATTTTTTATTCGTATACATAGCCCTATGTATACAGTTAACAAATCCGGGTCAATTTCATAGTGTAGGCGTCCAATATTTCAAGCTTTTAGAGGATACTAGATATTAAAAAAATTAAAACTAAAATTTTGTGTCAATGCAGGCTGTTCTTAGCCCGGACCCTCCTTAAACTATTGTCCTCTTGATACCACACAAACATTTCAATTTTTTCTTCTTTGATGTTGTGCATGGTATCACAAATGGTATTAACTTTTTAAAGGTGAGATTTAAGTTTCAAGACTGACAGTTGACAAACTTGACACAAAATTTTAGTTTTGAATATTTTAATATCTCTCTAAAAGCTTAAAATGTTGGTCGCCTATCTTATGATATTGACATGGTTTTTTTAACTGTATACATAGGGCTATGTATACTAATAAAAAAATGCCCCTGTATATATTTTACATTTTCTTTTCTCCAGCAATTTACTTTTTTACTATAACTATTTTTACCTATTCTTCTATGTCTAAGCTTTTTAGTCTATGTATTTTGTGTTCTGGAGGTTCAGCCCTTCCATCTTGCTTTTTCACTCTTTTTCTACTTTTTTTGACTATAAATTATTTAGCACTTTATAAAAACTATAGCGTGTATTAGAACTCGCGCCCCAGAGAAAAATTCCAAGTAAGAGAAAATACCAGGAACATAGAAGAAATGATAAAAAAAATTGTTTGTCAAAAACTTTTGACATTTTTGCCATTTGACATTTTTATGTCTATTTTGTGTTATTCCATAATTATTTCGTAAGGGTACAAAAAATTTTCAAATAAAAACCACAAATAACATTAAACAGAGTTACAATTTAGGATACAGCTCCCTTGTTTCCTCTTCTAATAGCCTGTAGCAGAAACAAACGCAAAATAATTTTTTCAACATGAATAATTAGAGTTAAAGTGCAAAATTTAAACTCCCATAATTTCGTAATTTTTAGTTAATTTTTTTTTTAATATTTTTTCTATGTTCCTGGCATCTTATCTTACCTTTTTGTCTGGGCGCGAGTTCTAAAGCACTCTGTATAATTTTTGTTGATAATGTAATAGTTTTGAAATTGACGATACAAAGTTTAGATTTTTTTTATTTTCTGAACGGCCACTATAACAAAGCTATAATTTGACGTGGACTGTTTTTCTCAACAAAACAAAGAAACCCAAAAAAAATATTGAAAAACTATTTTTTAGACAGTACGATCCACTCAACATATTTTTTGACGTTCAATAAATTTTTATAGTGATGTTTAGAACTTAATCCAATTATTATAATGTCTGACTGGGACTAATAAGATCGGACAAAAACAGGGACTGCACAATAAGTAGGTATATTTGTTTATAAATATGTTTACAAATTTCTTAATCATATTAAATCTTAATTCAAAATCAATAAAATAATATAATGTCCTTTTTAATTCGAAACCTCACTTGTACAAAATAACGACCATTTTTTTCAATGTCTTATTGTTTTGAAAATTTTTTGCCCAAACATTTCAGATTTTCAGAGTCATTCAGTATATTATTTATCACTCTATAAGCGTTATTTTACAGTATAATTTGTAATTTTCTAATATTACAATGAAATAATTTAAAACACAATGAATAAATTTAAAATTTACGTCTTGTATGTATTTTGTGTTTTTTTTCTGACTAATAATTACAATTAATTAAGAGTCTAATTTGTTTACTTACCTTGTGGGCTTGCAGCCTCAAATGTGGTCTCTTTCCTCGTTGTAAACACCATCCATGTAAAAAGTGACGTCAGTGTACTCTTTATTTGATGATGGCATTATTTCCACGTCCACCTACTTTCTTGCATTCTTATAACAAAAAACGTCCCACTTAATCCAAAGTTTTCACTTTTCACATCAATAAAAGCGGCTCTTGTCAAAACAATGCAATCAAATCGCGAGCAATTAATAAAAAACACCGCGGCGAGTTTTGACCTCGGTTCAAGTTCACATTTACCAAGAATGGCTTGCACATGATTTAGACGTGCCCACGTAGAATGTCAATATGGATCAAGTACAGTAAAACCTTGTTTGAAACACCCGCAATGACTACCTGTGACAGTCCAAGTGAAATCACTCTACGACTTTTCTCGGTGAAAGTCGGCGGTTTTAGTTTAAAATGTAAAGCGAAGAGAGGAATTTCAGGGACATGTGGGAGTTGGGCAACGCACCCGGATGACGGAAAAACAACGAATTTTTTTTTCAATAATTTTATTCATAAATAGGAAAATTGAGCTAACACACAACTAGATTATGTACAAATTGCACTAAACATCACAAGTTATATTTTCTAGCCGAAATTCTCGAAATGGTGGATGAAGTAGGGCAATTTCCGGCCTTTGTTGACGTCATCGCAAGCCGACATGACACTCTTAGTCAGGGGCCGCGGGCCGCAACTGAAAACCCCGATTTTGCTCACCTAAAATAAATATTCAGAAAAAAAAATTAATCGGGATAAAACTCACATAGCTGTGCCTCTTTTGAACGAATTTTAGAAACGAAGTCATATCCGGTCTTCCAAAATGATTAACGGCTTTCAATCCGGTAAAAATCGAGGTTTTCGAAAGTCGTTGGAAGTGATTTTCGCAAATGTACTGAAATTGCGGCTCAAAAACGAGTTTCTCTAGTGCAAAAACCGACTTACCAACATTGTTGTTCTCAAATCAAACTTATGGAAGAATTGCGTAATAAAAATGTGAATCTCTAAGACATTGGTGACATCTTTTTTCTCAACATCGCGCAATACGTCAATGAACCATTCAAAGTGTTTGTGCGAGGGACAAATCCATAAAAAGTAAACCTGAAATTTGGCGGTTATTCGAGTCAAAAGTGAGCAAAAATGTACTTTTTTGCACGCGACTCCCGAGTACCGGTTTGTCGAAGTGCCGAAAACTAAATCATTTAAGATGGAGGCGTAGGGGGTTACCCCGATTCCTCCTCCGACCATGACGGCAACCTCAAATTTGTACCAGTCTTGGTTGCCTCCACCGAACGGTCCTTCGAGGAGGATTTTCGGCTGGTCTTCCGGGTTGTAATTTGAGGGGTCGAAGTAATTTCGTAATTTCCACGTCCAAGGACCTAGAAAAAATGTTTATGGTTAAATATTTCAATAATAAAATGAAGGGACCTTTATTTAAGAGTTTAATGGGGTAATAAAATTTTCATTTTAGGCTGAATTTTCAACGTCTATTTTCTAGTCTTTATTCAGCAAATTCAAATTTTTCGGCAATATTTTGATAAGTACGCCGTTTTGCTCATGACTACAGAATATAGAAGTATTCAGTAGCACCAATTTTGGGCTTTATTACTGGTTTTAGATGTCATGTTTAAATTCTGTATCTTAAAAACTGTCATTTTCCAAGTTAGAATTTTGTATTCTAATATTTAAATTTTTATTCTAATTGTGTGTTATGTGCTCTATAAGTATCAATCTATGTTAAGTTGTGTGTAAATTCTGTTTTATTTATTTTTAAAATTAAATTTATCTATCTAGTAATAAATTTTGAGATTTCCATAATTTTCCATGTTTTTGGCTACAGGCTATTAGAAGAGGAAACAAAGAAGCTGTATCCTAAATTATAACTTTGTTTAATGTTATTTGTGGTTTTTATTGGCAAAATTTTTGTATCATTATTCTTAAATAGTCATAAAAAATGTTAAATATCAAAAAAAAATTCAAAATTTTTTGACAGAATTTTTTAAACATTTTTTTATGTTCCTGGTACCTTAGCTTACTTAAAATTTTTCTCTAGGGCGGAAGTTCTGACACCCTGTATGCAGCAAAAAAATTGAAATTTTGTAATGTCAATTATTTTTCAGATTTAACTTAGTATTCTGTAATATTGATATTCTATAAATCCAAGTTTCCATTTTCCCAAGACTTTCCGTACCTACCTCAAAAACTATAAATAATATTCTGTACAACATTCATTACAGGATCTTTATTTTGTAAAACTAAAGCCCGATTTCTACAGTTTGTGTCCTGAATTCTGAAATAATTCTATACTTTCAGATTTCTTATTATCTAAATTCATTTACTATATCTGAATTTTATTTTTTTGTAGTAAATACCAGCCTGTATTTTGTATCTATACCCCGGAACTTTTTTTGTTCATAAAATTCTCTCACATAGTAATATGTAAAGGTAATTTTCTATAGAAAAAGGTAATTTTCTATTGAATTTGTTTTCTCTAGATTCTCTCAACTCTAATCATTTTGGGAGTATATTTTAGTAGTTAATGCTGTAATTAACATTCCGTAAGAAAAAAAACTGTTTTTGTTTTTGTATTTTGTAGAACATCTCATGCAGCTCTCGTCTTGTAGTATTTTATTTTTATCTTGTCTAATCTATGTTTGGCAGACTGTAATCTGTAAAATGAAATTTTTGTGTTCTGTAATGTTATTATTTGTATATTACTTATTTTATCTGCAAACGTCACAAAAGTGACCACTTTTATGACTAAATGATACAGGTAAAAGTTTTACTTTTCAGACATGGAGTAAAAACACTGTTTTTACGCCTAGGCGTTTTCACTTTTACTTGACACTTACTTTGACATTTACCACTGTTGTCTCTTTCTTGTCCCTTTCGCTTTTTCAGTATTTTCTGGAGAGGTACAAGGTAGATTATCAGCATTCGACATTTTGCACTATAAACTACACCAGTTATTCACCAGTTAAATCAATCAACACTTTCGAAATCTCAACACAAATTCCGAAACTGACGCATGATGTTTGTTATGATTTTATTGCAAAGCGTCCTGATTATTGAGGTGATTTACTTGATTATTGGTGTGTTGCTCTTTTCTCTCCATCTGAATCGTTTGCAGATAAAATAGTATATGTTATTTGGAGTAAAAGTGAGTTTATGTGGCTCAGCTGAATCCATTTGCCTCACTCCGTTCGGCAAAATGAACGTTCAGCTTCGCCACATAAACAATCACTTTTACTCCTAATAACATAATCTACTATTAGATTTTCCATTGTTGCTTTTACAGACTTACCCATTCGATTGTCTACAACGTCAAATCTGAGCTCTGTATTCCTCTTTTTGTTATGATAATTTCAACATTTAGCATTCTGCATAGGTACTAACCCATAAATTTGTATATCCTACAAATTACATTCTTATTCCTTATTCTGTAGATTTTATACTTTGTCGATTCAGTTTTTGTTTCTTGATACTTTTTCTACTAGATTGTGCTTGTTTTTCTTTCGAGGAATTAAAGTAGCCTTATAAGAAACGCTGGTATTTTGTAATACATGATTTTGCCAACAGTATAAAAATAATTGCACTACTCAAATATTAAAATGTTCTTATTATAAAATAAAATCTTTAAATCCTTAAAAAACCCCTTCTCGTAAACCACAAAAGCTAAATAATCTTAGTAAGATTTTCAAACATAATAGTTATTTACATCATACGTGCGGTAGGTATAATTTTACAGCGTGAAGTTTTAATATTGAAGCTCGAAGCGAAGCTAAGCACAAATAATGTACAAAACTTTTTGGCCGAAGACCGTTTTTTGATTAATTTAAATTTCGATTTGCCAACACATGACGGATCTATGCGTTTATTATTTTTATCACAAGATTGCGTTGATTAGAATCCATCCGAAAACAAAATTGTGTTTATTTTTGAATATTGCCGTATCTTCTTTGGACGTTAATGAACTTCATTTACCATAAAGATTTTTTTTATTCTAGTAGTCCTTGCAAGCCTAATTTTTTTTGTTATTTTATAGCATTGTGTGCGCTAAACTGAACAAATGCTTTGTAAAAATCATATACCGAAGCAGCCAAAAAAATGTGTAAACATGTCAGTTACAGTTGTCGAAGCTAAAAAAATATTTTTCCTTCCATAGGGGATAAAGTGACGCTTTATGCCCTCGTCTTTGACTTATAATCTGGTACTTATCTATTCTCTTAAAAATAAAATAAAATACCGATTTTTACAGTTATCGAGACTAAAAATGTTCTTTACTTACCTTGAGCTTTAATATGACACGACAAAAAGTTTTCATGAGGAGCTGAAGTCAGTGTAAACGAGTGAAATTCGTGACTTTTAAAGGCAGTACAAGCTAGACGGACCCATTGTCCAGACAAATATTTCAAATTCGGTGGTCTGTAAAACTTTATTTTTATCACATCGGATGGTAACAACTCGGTTTCAATCACATCTAAGGGAATGTATTTGGTGCGTAGACTCACGACCTAGAAATTTTTATAATATTTTCATCAATTTTTTCAATAATTATGGCATTACTTTATCTAGAATGTAAATGGTCCCAGGGCCGATAAAGAACAACCAAAATCTGGGGGCCCCAGTCAGCCTGGCGAGGCCATGAATAAGACACAAAATGTACAAGATTATGTAAAGATTATGTGTGGCCCAAAAAAAGTTGTAGGCTTTTTTCCTTATTGTTGGATGAGCGAATACTATAATTATGCTCATTATCACAAACAACAAGACTCCTGTAAGACCTGAAAAGAAATGTCTTGGGTGAAAAATTACTTAAACTTGTCAAATCACCTGTTATTGTTTGGAACAACCAAAATGTGATTCCTGGTTTATAATCCGAGGGAAATCTCACCTCGTTGGTGAGACATCTGAGATTTTCGATCGGTTGAGTTGAGACGTGGTAAAAGTTAACAATGTGGCCAACAGTGTGTAACAGTGAAAAAAACAGAGCAGTGCAAGCGGCGATTTTATGAAATTGAATATGAGTGTCTAAAGGAATGTATTGTTGGATGGAGAATTCTTTCAGTTTTGTAAGAAGGTTCCGGGACATTGTTAGCAACAAAATGCTGTAACAGAAGGATAATGAAGCGGCGGAGCCGCGAGTTATCGCAATTCCAACACCCATTATGTGGCGCAAGTCAGTGTGTTCGGCCATAAATGAATAGTCTGAAATTGTCGCAATTAGGAGAAAATTGTTGCTACAAAAAACACTTACGTATGAAGCGTTCGACGAACAGAGCGATTGTTATCACGTAAAAAATAAATAAATAGAATATGTTTTGACGGTTTTCTTCCAAAAATGTCGTGAGGGAATTCCATTTTAGTTCGAGGTAATTTTTTTCAGAGTCGAGGGTCGGCTCAATGTGAAAACTAGTCATTCTGGAAAAAATTATAATTTTATTCAAAACATTTTAATAGTTTGACAAAATCTAATTAGTAATAACTGGAAAAATTGTGAGTAATTGTGGTAACCTTATTTTTTCACTACATTTTCCTTTGAAAATTGAAAATGTCATTTATGTGAATCTTCTGTGGAAACATTTTCTAACTTTCAAAAGTCTTTTTTTTTTACTTGTAACTTGTTTTTTCTGAATAAATTGTTTCTGAAGGCATGGTATCAGGATTCCGAATCCTATATTTGGTACATACATACATTCACTCAGTGTCTCCCTATATGGACTTCTCTTCTAATCTATTTTCTAATTTTACAATCATTTTTAGAAATTCTGTATTCAGTAAAGCCTGCTTTTTAAATTATGATTTTTATACTGTATAATTCCACAATTGGAGATTTCTATAATGTTTTCGCTAAATTCTGTATTTTTAAAGCGAAACTTTTTTCGCATCGCCTCAAAATTTTTCGTCCATCTATCGCATGTCGCATTACATCCGGCCGGTGAGTAGGGATAAAGTGAAAGCCACTTGATAGAGCAGCCAAGGCCAATGTGGCGACACCCATGGCTCGCATCAGCTGACCGTGTAGCATTTATATTCTTACTCATTCGTGCAAGTGTTCCACGATATTTGTGTTTTGATCAGTGTAATGTATTCGAAAAAAAAAGTTTCACTTGCATCGTGGTTCTTTAAACCATCAGTTTTTTATTTTGCAATCATTTCTGTAAATTTTATATTCTGTAAAGTCTGCAATTTGAATTAAATTTTTCTTATTGAGTAATTTTTGTTTTATTATTTCTGTAAGGCCCGATTTTTAAATTCTATTTTTCATACTGTGTACATATTACTACTATACTTGATTTGTTTCTATTTTTTGAATTCTGTATTTATTTATTTTGTTGCAATGTAACACTTTACTGACTGTAATCAGTTTTGAACTCTACTTTCAATATTGTTTAAATCTAAATTCCATGTCTTTTGAAAATCTTAAATTTTTTCTTTTCTAAATTCTTAATACCAAATCTGTAGTTTTACGTTTTGACCATCTGTAAATTTGAATTCTGAATTTCGTTAACTTCTGTAGATCTTTATTTATTTTACAGTTTCAACTTTCTGCATTTATATTCATTTTTTATCCTGTAATAGTATTAATAGTACTTTTTATCTTAACAATTATATTCTGAGAACCTTCTTCTCATTTTTTGTATTCTACCTATATTCTTCTTTTTAGGTAGGTATTATTTTTATCACTTTTTAGTAATGTGCTTTGAAATCTTACATATTATTTTTTTATAAATTGTATATTTTATAAGCTGAATTTCATAAGTTTTTAACCTTTTTTTCTATTATTTAGGTATACAGGGTTAATCATAAATATGAAGCAATATTTAAACCTCAAAAATGACCCATAAAATGATGTTAATTTAAATAATAACTCGTGTCCTATCTCTACTGATAAGAATTTTACAGCCCTCGGAATGTGGGTATGGAAAATTGTTTTTTTTTGTAATAACTTTGGAACTATTTGACCAAATATTATAAAATTTGGAACATTTCTTTGTCACAACATACCCTTTGAACTGGTAATTACGAAAACCGGATACATATGTTGCAGTTCACATTTTCTGTGTTTTTCCATTTTTTTGCTCTCTTAACACCAATTTTTTATTGCCCAAATAGATAGAGTAATCAATTTCAAATAAAAATCGCATAACCTTTAATACCCCTAAAATGGACCGTTTCAAAGATATTTTAATTTACTCTGAGGATTGCACAACGCTGAAATAAAAAAATTGGGATTTTGAATAAGTGGTATCAACGGCAACCAATAACCATGGTCACAAAAATCCCTACCAGGCATCTGTTAACTTTGACGATAAATTTTTGTGAATTTTTTATAAATTAAATGCTACGAGATCGATTTGGATTTATTGTAGATTACGTTTGGAGTCTGAAGTAAACTCTTTTATTAAATATTTTCAATTAATCGCCTAAGAATCGTCCAATGTCAAAGTTGACAAATGCCTGACAGCGATTTGTGGGACCATGGTCATTTGTTGCCGTGGATATCATTTATTCAAAATCCATATTTTTTGATTTCAGCGTTGTGCAGTCCTCAGTTTAAATTAAAATATCTTTGAAACGGTCCATTTTAGGGGTATTAAAGGTTATGCGATTTTTATTCGAAATTGATTACCTACTCTATCTATTTGGGCAATAAAAAATTGGTGTTAAGAGAGCAAAAAAATGGAAAAACACAGAAAATGTGACCTTCAACTGCTGGAACCGGAAATTGAGTGGATGTATCCGGTTTTCGTGATTACCAGTTCAAAAGGTATGTTATTACAAGGAAATGTTTCAAATTTTATAATATTTGGTCAAATAGTTCCAATGTTATTACAAGAAAATCAATTTTCCATACCCACATTCCGAGGGCTATCAGTAGAGATAGGACACGAGTTATTATTTAAATCATTTTATAGGTCGTTTTTGAGGTTCAAATATTGCTTCATATTTATGAATAACCCTGTATGTACATTTTGTCGTTTTTTCCACTTTTTAAATTGCTGTAAAGCTGTAAGAATTCTTCTATTAATTCAATAAACTTTCTGTTTTGTATACTCTAAATCAGTGAATTTTCTTTTCTAAACCTGTTTTACAACTTTTTCTGCAAATTCATTATGTAAGTACAGTGCGCTCAAAAAATCTTACTATCAAGTAGGCGTACTAGTTGAGGACGTATGTCGTATGGCAGTTCGTATATTAGATAGATGTCAAATATTATTTTATAAAAATTAAAACATTTATATAATCAAATTGAATTATTCTATTAAACGTCTCAAAACATCCTAAAAAGCGTCATTTTTCTAACGTTTGCGGATAAATATTATTTTGACACATCTCATTTGTCATTGGGACAATTTATCTTCCGCAGACACACGTTCTAAATTTGTACGATTGCTTGATAGAAAAACTTTTTGATTTGAGTATCTAAATCTTCGGGTTGATTTTTGTTTTTGTAACCTCTGAAACTTTTTAATTTTTTATTTTAATAATTTTGCATAGTGCCGGTTTCGATTACTTATGCATATTTTTTTGTAGATTTTATTTTATATTAGGTTTTGTGATACCCAAATTTTGTATTTTGCTTCCTATAATTTTTAAATCCTCTTGAATCTGAAAATTTTGATTTCTTTCTCTTCGGTTTTTGCTCTATTAAATCAAAGAAATAAAATTAAATAAGAAAAATAGATCATTATAGAAAATTTCAATTTTTTTGAATTAATTTTAATTTCAATTACGGCATTTTTCTATTTGTTGATAAGACTCTTACCTTGCCACATTGGTCGAAGTGTCCAAAAAATTCTGTTTGGCTCCTTTGCAATCCAATCCAATTGCTACAAACTCCCCTTTATACTCTTTCATCATCTCCTTAAAATCATTATAAGTCAAAAAATGCTTATGCTGTAGTCCCGCATCCTAAAAAAAACAACATTTCTATCAAAAACACTCAAAAAATCCACAAACCTGAAACATCCCCTCAATCAACTCGGTCACATGATCATCACTCAAACTTGTCGTCCTCGCGATCTCCACCAAAGACCTCAACATCTCCGACAACTCCTCTTTATCGATGACCCCATTTCCATCATTGTCGCACATGTCGAAGATGATCCTCAACTTATCGTCGGTTTTCCCGCGGGAAAAGAGGACGACGGTGTCGAGAAACTCCTGGAAGGAGATGCGGCCATCTCCGTCTTTGTCCACAATATTAAACATTTTCTTCACGAAGACGGCGTCGTGCTTCATGCCGAGAGCACTGGCGAACTCGCTTTTTGTAAGGGAAGTCCTCATGACTGTCACCACTTCGCCGTCGACGCTGGCGTCGGACCTGCGACGACGCTCCCCAGGTCTTAGGCCGAAGGTCAAGGCGTAAGCCTCTCTGAAGAAGTGTTCCAGCTTTTTCTGGCGACGCTCGCTCGTTTCAGCTTTAGCCAACATGATTTCACGCACTACTTCGGTGATAATTAGCGATTTTTTATTCGAAGTCAAAAATAGTTCCAATTTTGTCAAAAACTTTTTCCGCAAACCGATTGAGTCAAGTTCGATGACCAAATCATGGTCACGTGGGACGCGAACTAGGACCATTGGTTTTTTCTGATTGGTCAGTTCGACCGAAATTTCCACGTAGACAGTTTCGGTGTTTTTGAAATTGACTGTTCGGAGTTTTTCGCCTTTACGGCCGATGATATGTATGGCTATTTCAGGGCCGAATTTGATTTTGACTAGGCGTTTGTGGTTCGCATGGAGCCATTCTTGGACGATCATTGTGTCCACTGGGAGTTTGCCTTCGACGCTGTTTCGTAATTCTTCTTGTTTGATTTTGAGACGTCGACGACGGCGGTTTTGGAGTTTGACAACGCCGTAGCCGGCGCCAGCGCATAGAATTGGGACGAAAGCCAGAAAAACACACGCGTAGATATAGACTAATTCATTGCCCTAAAAATTTGATTGAACCAAAATAAATATTCTTTCAAATTTCAAAAATTTCGAAATGATACTTTCATTGTCAAATGTTTATGTAATTTACAGTCCCATACAAATTCTTAGTTAGCTAAACACATCTTAGTATTTGCGTCAAAAACACATCACAAAAGTCTAATTCAAAAAAAATATCAAAGGCCGGCAAAGATCAATTTTTTTAAAGCAAATTCAAGCAAATTGATTTAAAAAAATCTTAGGTTTCTTACGCTTTTTCTGCTAGTTACAGCCTACAGGCTGTCCCAAAATCCGCGTAAGAGCATTATAACAAGTAGGAATATTATACAAGGCACATGAGGCATAGACAAAATTTATAAACAATCGGTTTCTAAAAAATTTACATGTGATTATTTATTTAATTTTTATTTAGATATTCTAACGGGAGATGTTGTCACGTACTTTAAATTTTACTTTATATTAGATAATGTGCAACTCAGAATAAAGATTTTTTGTTTAATTTTCTAATAGCCTCTGCAATAAATAAATATATAAAACTATTAAGTACCAAATGTGCGAATTTTAAACCTCTATAATAACAAAATTATTATAGACAACATTTTTTAACATACAGGGTGTTTGTGAATTGCGAGCAAATATTTTAACCACTAAGAGAATTTGTTATGAAAAGTCGAATTGAAGACCAAACAAATTCCGTATCCAGATTTTAATTTTGCAATTTCCCCCCTATGATTTTCATGAGCCGTTCAGTGTGTCTGTCCTTGTTAGTTGGAAGTAAAAATATCAATACATTGAATGTTGACCGTGAAAGTTTTTATACAGAAAAAAAGGAAACTTTTTGTCCAAAAAAATTATCACTTGTTTACACGTGTCAGTTTAGTTAGTCGTTAATGCGCTTTCGGGTAAATTGTGCACATCGATTTGAAATCAAATTGTCAATCAAGTCATTATGGCCAACTACTCAAATGCCACATATTACCTCAACGTTTAATTAGTGCCGTTTATCTGGATTTTTTGGAAAATGTGTTGTCCGATCTGGTCGAGGACGTGCCCTTGGCGACACATGCGGTATTTACAAGTGGAGCTCCATCAGATTATGCCAAAGTCGTCACCAATGGATTGAACAATCATTTTCCCTAGAGATGGATTGGTCGCGAATGACCACCGTGGTCACCAGATTTAAATACGTGTGTTTTTTGGGGGTTCACATGAAACAATTAGTGAATTAGGGTACGCAGCTCAAATTTATACCTTCGAAGGGCTGTGTGTGCGAACGCAAGCTTACCTAGCCCGAAGAGTACAAGAAATGTGCATTGCCAACGAATGACCACATTTTGAGCAATTTTTTATAATAGCAAGTATTGACCCACTAACATTGACACTGATCTACCCTAATGTAGCGATAATTTTTTTGTCTTTACGCTGTTTACGTTCAAAAGTTTTTTCTTATGAACGATTGTAAACATATCGTATTAAGACATAGGCAGGAACGGGTATTCAGCCTCAATTTATTTTTAATTTTAACTCAAAAATGACGTGCTTTCGATAAAAGTTGGAATAACGAAAGTTGCTTCTTTTGCCGAGTTCTATTAGTGGTTAAAATATTTGCTCGCAATCCTCAAACACCCTGTATACAGAGCATTAAAAAAATAAATGAATAAATGAATAAACATGGGTCCCCGCAAAGTAACGGTTTCGGAAATATCGAATGTGAACATTTTTAGAATTTTTAAAAGCTCTTCTCTTTTTTATTTGAACAGATTGCAACTAAATGTTTCAAAAGACGTATGTATATTCTTCGTTATTTCCAAAACCGTTATTTTGCGGACCCACGTTTATTAAGACTTTTTTGTTTGTTTTGGTTAATACTATTACCTCCTGAAATATTTTACAATCTTTTTTTATTACCCTGTATGTATGTATATTTCTCTTTGCACTTTACGTAATAATGTATCCTCAAACTGTTTTACATATTTTGGGACACTTGTATATTTCTTCAATTTTGTTTTATACTGTTTTTATCTTCTGTTTTAAATCTTCAAAACTTGAATATTTTTATTGTATTTTTTAAATTTTGTCCTTCTTAAAATTTCTACATTCTTTTTTTTTGTAAAGTATGATTTTTTTATATTCTACATCTGCATCTGTGCTTAGAGGTAAAGAAGTATCTCGATTATTATAGATTTAGAGAAAATAATATAAAGTAAAATTTGATCTTCTGGCATATTGGAAAAAGTATTAACTCCATTTAACAAAAAATTGTAAATATACGATTTTTTAGCTCGAAGGTACATCCTGAAACTTTTCATTTATTTGTGTGTAATTTTTTAATAATAAATTACAAAGGATTATATTGTGTTACGTGAATAAAAAATATGAAACTAAACGGTTTTTGCTTAAACTATTTATTTTTTGAAAAAACTAATTGGTGAACAATAAAGTACTATAAAAATGCGAGGTTTTATCAAGAATAAAATTTTTCGAAATTTTCTTTTGTTTTTGAGTTCTGCAAATTTTTTTATTTTTTTAAATGGCAACCCACTATAAAATTATAACTATCTACTTTATATTTAATTTTTATCAATTTTTTTTACAATATGAGTGTTTTGTGAACGGACCACAACTTTTAATACGCCTGGCGAGGTGTCAAATGCCAGATTAATAACTTTCAATACGATCGTTCGTTCACAATCATGGATAGCTTTCACGCCAAATTTTAAAACATACCCATTATAAACAATATATTTTTCTACCTGTCTTTTGTAAACTAGATACTAACATTTCTTACTTTCATCTACTACATTTTAAATTTCATAAAAATCCTTGGGCAAATAGCAGAGATATTAGACCCGAAAGTCGTTGTATTTATGAATACTCTTTTAGTACTATTTTAATTTGTAATTAATAAAAATCTTCAGTTAACAAAACCTCCAAGAATTGTAATTACAAAAATCCATGTAATACCATAATAAAATAATTTTTCCATAAAGGCAAAGAAATGAATTTTGCCAGAACAGTGTTAATCTTTTCCGAATTACTGTCCCAAATATGAAATAAACTTCATCTAGTTTTAAGCAAGAACACTAAAGTAGTTACCTTTTTATTTTAATGTTTTACTTTTTTTATTTTTAGAAGACTTTTGTTTGTATTTTGTAATACCCAAATAAAACTTTGTTTTTATATTATAAAAAACTGAAATTAGTCTAAGTGAAAACATCATACCAATTATACTTAATTTGTTTTTACGAGTGTTTAATTTGTTTCTGACATTTTTTAATCAGGAAATCCAAGCGCACTAATTTGTTTATCTAAAGCAAATTATAAACATTCTTTCGCGTTGCTTAACCATTAATTAATCATACAAATCGCCCAATTAATTTACCTCAAAATAATCGTATCCATTTAAGATTTTACACGGCTCCATTAGCGACGTATTCAACTGCATCGGTTGTGGACATGGATCTCCATTCATCCAGAAAAACACATTTTTTTGTATATGATTCGGTGCGATATTCGTACTATTTACAATAACATCCCACAACGTGACTTTTCTTAAATTTGCAATTTCTTCACTAGTAAAAATCCTAAAAATCTTCATTTAACTTTATACGAAAATTCTTTCACAAACCCCGTTTACCCATTGTCCTCATTCTCGAACCAGAATCTATCCGAATCTCGAAGTCGGGCGAATTGCTCTTTGATGACGGTGGTGAAGAGTTCACCAGGTCCTCCATAACTCTCCAACATGCCTCCTACGTAAACGTCAATGTTGTTTATGTTATTGGAGTAGGCAGAGACAAGAGCTCGTAACAATTCCGGTTTTTCCTCGAACAATTTCGGGTTGATGTCGGCCCACTTTTCGATTTTTGGCAAGCCGTAATAAGCCCGAATTGTGTTGTAATCTGGAAGGCCGTTGTCCCTCCCACGCATTATATTCAAAGCCCCCAAATCCCTCCTGGAGAATTCCATCGGTCCGAACAATTTATCCCTGACATCCGAACACAAAACCGAGTCCTCCCTTTCAGCCAACTGAGACGCCATTCCCATCAAAAGCTTCTCCAAGGAATGACTAATCAAAACATCCTTGAACAAAACAAATTAAAGTCTGTTTTTTTTTTTTTAATGGAAATGCCAAACAGTCTTAACGTTGGCATCACTAGTAAATTCATTCATGGTAATTTTAATAAAGGAAGTTGGCAGTTCCGGTTTTTTGAATTAATTTGAAAACAATGTGATTAAACGTCAACACAAAAAATCGTCTAAGGAAATTTAGAGACGAAACACCAAAAAAGAAACAAATTCGGTACACTAACAGTTTTTCGAAATTTGGAAACGAATAGTTCGCAAGCAGGTAGTTAGAAAAAAGGCCCGTTAAAATGTAGACGCAATTTGTAATGCAGCTTTGCTAAACATTCTTAATTTTTAGCAAAAAATTAACACGAATACAAAATAAACATGAATGAGAAAGAACCTCGGAAAGAACGCAATTAAATTAGTGTCTTGTGAATCGTTTTTTGAGGAATGAGTTGAAAAAGTAATAATTTTGAAACTAAAGCTGAAGAAGAAGTATAAAATGCAACAACTTTGAGCTCATTTCAATCAATTACACAAAATTTATTGCCAATCATCATAATACCTACTTGTATCTTTTGCTAAATAACTTTTTTCTGTATATACATCCCGTTTCTTCAAAGTTTTTGTAGCAAGAATCTCATTTTTGTCCACAACATTGTACTTACTTGCGGTGTGTTTCTGTCAAAATTATTAGCACTGAATTCTGTCTTTAGACCTTAGATAATTATGCCTGTCCTCAGGTATTCAATTATAGCGCTTTCAAAGAGCAAACAGGCACGCAAGATTCATAAAAGTCAAAATTTTGACAACATCTCAATTGGAACACAACCATAATTTTTTAACAAAATTTCTAGGGACAAAAACAAAGAGCAAATAAAATTTGTGGCTATGTAGACAAGCTGCTACCAATTTTTTCACCAAAATTTTGACTTGGTAATTTCCATTAAACAGACTTTACACTTTGGTAAAACAAAAATTCACTCACATTAGAGTCCCACCACGTGGCACACAGCCTTAGTCCCATCGGAGATTCTTCAAAGTTGCATTCGCCGTCCCTCCGGTAGAGTCCGGGAGGGATTAGGGAATGGCCGTAACGGAAGGCCGCACTTTGAAACACGTGCGTGACTCCGGGATGGACGTCTTGTTTGTATCCGGAATATTCCGGGAGTGGTTGGCCTAGAAATGCCGGGATGTATTCGTAAGCGATAATGTTTTGGACGGTGGCGACGACGATTCGTCTCGTTCGTTGGAAGACGTCTTCGTCGGACCAATCCGGGTGGTCTTTTTGGACGCGCTCGGCGACGACGTTGTGCCAACGAAAAAATAAAATGCTGATGGTTAGAAGAGCAGGGTTTTGGTTGGTTCGGGGATCACCAAGCACTACAAAAATGGGGGTGAGATTTGGCCGGAAAATGGACCGAATAAAGATTTAAGTCAAAGATGAAATAAAGCAAAAAAGTTAATTGCGAAATACATAATTGCGACTTTTATACAGAATGTTGTCTTAATATAGCAAAAATTGCAAACACACATTCTACATCTAACGACAAAATAAAAACAAAAAAAAAATTAATAAATGTCGAGTGACGTGCTCAGTACACGCCACTGATGGTAAAAGTTAGAAAAAAGTAATTGCAAAATAAGCCGCTTTCAATAGCTCATAAATTTTATAAAAATAACTCAATTGGTTTCGGAGAAATAGGAGAAAATCAGCCGCCAACAGATGATACTAAAACCTCAATGTTTTCCCCATTTGAATAGTTTACAGTTGATGTGCCAGATGTCTCCTTTCCTAATTTTGGCGCGTAGCTTAGACGACGGCGCGGCGACGTTTTGGCGGCATTTTGACGGAATTTTGTGACAACTTAAAAGTTTTATTTAATTTGTCACCTAACGTTTTGTAAGAGTATTGTTTTGTTTAAAATAATAATGACAAAAGTTGAAATCTCCATTTTAGAGAGTAATGCATCGAAATAGACCCTCCCACATAGTTTTTGCAATGAGGTACGAAGCAAAAATGCTTGCAAGTACTCATATTTACATTGACTTGTCAAATTGACAAAAATGGAAAATTGATAGTGACAAAATATGTTTTCCCCATTTGGATAGTTTCAGCTACTTTACTGATTTTCTCCTATAACTAATGGATTTTAATTTTTATCATGCAACTTTATCTATCACCCTGTATATCCGTAACTAAGTTTTATATGACTATTGTTTATTTGACAAATTAGTGTTTTTTTTCGATATAGAATATGTGGTTGCAATTTTTCGCAAAATTAAAAAGAAATCCTGCATATGATATACAGGGTGTTTCGTTTTTATTATTACAAATTTAAACAGGTGATAAAACTTTCAACCTCAAGACAAAAGTCTCTTATAAACATGTATTGATAAACAGTATGTAACGGGCTACACCTCTCGAAAGGGTACGTTTTTTAATCAGTTTTTTTCCAATATTTCAAAAAAATACAAAATTTTGTACATCTGATAACCTTTATAGTTATTTACGTAATCAAGGCTACTAAGAAGGTCACAACAACCGAGGGAGTTGTTTGAGGTCTGCATCGTTATGGCCTTTAACAGCACGTGGTACGTACGTTTTTTACCACATTAAAAAAATATTTTCAAATTCGAAAATGTCAATATTTGAAGGTTTCAACTGTCACAGCAGTTAAAAAGCCAGACGTTTAAGAGAAATTTGGGCTGTTAAAACCTCTTAACAGTCCTGCGTGGTATTGGTAGCTTAACGATTGTAAATTATTGGTTGCATGTTTATACCATAACAACATGGAACGAAAAAAATACAATAAACAATCTGTATCATTATTTTTCGAGAGTTTATTATCTGTAAAACAAACACGGGGAAATTTGTATACTTTTTAATTATACCATCTGACGTATATTATTTTTTGTGTCTTATTTTTCTGTATACTCTTTTACATAGTATTTATTTTAAATTCTGCATTTTATACTTTTTTTAAAAATCGATAACACTGTTATGTAAGTATAGTAGAATCAAGATCTTTAAGGCAGAGGGACAGAGATGTGACAGAAACAGACAGTACACAGAGTGCGCCAGAACTCGCGACCCAGAGAAAAATGTCATATAAGGTAAGATACCAGGAACATGGGAAAAATGTTAAAAAAAAATTATCTCCAAAATTTTCGAAGTTATAAGAGTTCAAATTTTGCACTTTGACTCTATTTATTTCTGTTGGAAAAATAATTTTCCAAGTTTTTTGTTATTAGAAGAGGAAACAAGGAAGCTGTATCCTAAATTGTAACTCCGTCTAATGTTATTAGCGAACAGGTGAGTCAATGTAGTAATTTGCACCGATCTGCTTGCGCAATAAATTATACCAGGTGAATAAAAAGTATGGAACCTAACGTTTTTTGCTTAAACTATTTATTTTTTTGAAAAAAACAATTGATAAATGACGTTTTATCAAGAATAAAAGTTCTGCAAAAAATGTGTATTTATTTTAAATGGCATCCTACTATAAAACCTACAGGGTGCGCCAGAACTCGCGCCCCAGAGAAAAATGTCAAATGCCGGGGGCAATAGGTCGCCAAAAAGTGCAGCCGAAGAAGTAATTTTTGCTTGCATAAGAGAGTTATTAGACTCTTAAATCCACCAATCCCAGAAGGGCACCTCAAGGTGTGATTGAAAAATTATATCCGTTGCTACTCGTAGGTTACGAAAATAATACCAATTTGCTCAGAATTTAAAAAAATAGCTGGTCTACTGTAATTTTGCGTTTGACATTTATTAATTTGTGGGTGACATTACCTGCTAGTTTGCAGTATTTTTCTCGCATAAGAGGTTGTACACGAGTATAATGAGACAGAATCGTTAATTATTATCAACAATTATCAAAAATTATTTTGAAACATTCTGGAAATTCCTGATGAACCGACTTCTTCACAGGTATTGTTCCTTCTCAACTTTTTCTTCGATCTGATACAGATTAACAAACCGTTAAATGAATTTTAGAGCTTGAAAACTAGTGCGTTATCTTTATGAAACAAAGAAGCAAGTGAGAGTGTGACCAGAAAAACATGAAGAAGTACGCAAGTTTCTTTATTTACTTTAATGCAAAATTAACAGAAAAATGTACTTTTTTTAATGTTTTTTTTTTAATGTTTAAAGTTAAATATCTTTTTAGTTATTGATTATAAACACCTAAAAGTAAATGATTTTGGAAACAATTTAATAATCTCTTAAATGCAAAAACAATAAATAGGGTGTTCCATTTAAATTTTTTAAGTTATTGAACTTTTAACAGACGTCTTCATTTTTTTAACATTGCAAATGCAACACACTAAAAACATGTTACAGCCTTATAGCTTGTACCTTCTTCTTTATGGTAGTAAAAAAATATTTCTAGATGTTTTAGTTTTTGTGTCATAAATTTTTAAAAAGTGCATGTTTTCGTCAAAAAAAACGTCTTATTTCTAAGACTTAGCTAAATCGACCAATAAAAGTTTAAAACACTGTCATAAAAATCTACATCCAAAAATGCTAAGAAACGTATGGTGTTTCATTTAAAAAAACACAAGTTTGTAGTGTAACTTATTTTTGAGACACGCGGTATAGTTGAGAATAATTTTAGGCGATGGACTAGATTAGCATCCATTAATTTCCTATATACATGTGTTAAAGTTTTATCGTTTAAAGGTCAATATTGGACTTTACCAACTCTCTGGGACACCCTGTATGTTAATTATTATTTTCAGGAGGCAAATGATTTAAAAAACGCTTGTTTTCATACTTTTCATTCAACCTGTATATTTTTTTTTATTTGAATTTAGTATTCTGTTTACAGTTTTTGTATTTTTATTTTACAGCTAAAAATACAGGGTGTTTACAGATTTGAAGACAGACAGATTTGAAAATTGAACTAATAATAAAATAGTACAGAAATACTGTAACCGAGAAAAAAATTCACACAATTGTTGTTATTAAGAATGCTATTAACCTCCAAAATATTGGTACACGGTTTGAGGGTCACTGGAATTATTTCTTTGTTCAGATAAAATTGTATTGTTGCAACAGATAAAAAATCGTATCCATGACAATGAAAGAGAAAAGTCACTTCATAGTTTTGACACTTTCATCATTTGATTTGCTTTTGCTTAAGTTTTTATCAAAATTCGAAGATCTGTTTAATTCTGTTTAATCTCTTTCAGTGAAATAGTTTCTAATAGGTTTGATTCGTTTCTATTATTTTTTTCCAAATTAATGAACATGTATGACAAATATTAAAATAATAAATAATTGGTTGTCGTGATTATGATTTACGGTGAAACACGAGGTAATGATAATAATGGCCATTGTTGCACACGAAGTAGCAGTTCTCAAACAAATAGTATAAAATGAATTATTTTCTTTAACTACGTAAATTGTTGTTTTATATAGCGTATTAGTTTTCTTCTACCGTGAAAATCATCTCATTTAAATTTCAACCTCAAGACCGTAAACACCCTGTATACTCATAGATAGTATTTTTTTTTATTTTAGGTGAAACATCAAATGTTGTATGTTTCTTAAATATTAGCCTTCCGCTGAAGTTCGCCTTACAATATTATTATAATTTTTTTTTCTTACTTAAAAACCCATTATTGTTATTTGTAATATTATTTGTAATTTGTATTTTCATTCAATGTTTAATATTTTCATTCTGATTTGAACGGGTTTTTTGTACATTCTATTGTACTATACTCTATCTTTTAATTTTCTTTTAATAGCATATTTAATACATATTTCGCATATTGTACTTCATTTTAGCAATTGTTTTCTTCAATTTTACAAATTTTCCTACATAATTTTATAAACACAATTTCTGTAAATGTTTATTGCTTTTTATAATTCATCTTAAAATTTATTTGACTTAGTTTCCCTTTCGGCCCACACACATCACTTCAACTTACAAAACAGCCTTTCGGTACTTAACATTTTCATGACATGTGGCACAGGGTTATTGAAAAGTGGCACTCTCATCGAGTTTCGCACCGGCATCTTGCCGGTGGCATCCGTCAAAAACGTCCCATTGCGAAACGATCGCATTGCGTTAACCCACGGCTCGCTGGTACTATAAATAAAACTACCATCGATCCAGCTCGTCACTTGATTCAACTACAAAACTGAATTACACTCCGGTATTCCAAAATTTTTGGCGACTAAACCTGCTCGCGGGGGCTGTTGGGGCTTTGGCCCGTCTTCCTGTCATATCCGGCCCTATGGAAAGGGATGTACTTATCCCCGCGACACTCTTTATCGTACACATCGTCGCACTTTTCAATCTCGATGTGGTGCATTTCGATGGGACAGCCGCTCTCGGAGGCCATCACTACCTCGGAGGTCACCATTTGGCCGAAAAAGGCCAAAAGGGCCGTGCGGTTGTTCATGGAACCCAAACCGTCGATGCCTCGCATGAAAAGGCGGCTTAGCTTGCGAGGACTGGGGCGGTTTTGGCCCGCCAGCATGTAAACCCCATCTGAGTAGGCGGATGGGGCTCTCCTTATCAAGTGTGACCCTAACCAGATAAAGAAACAACACAATAAAAAAATTAATTTGTTTTTGACGCCCTTGATTTGCATAATAATAATATAGTGTAACAGCCAATAAACTTGCGTAATTATTTATTTATTGACAAATTTGCCGGTCCCCATGAACTAATAGACAATTAAATTAAATACATATTTGTTCTCATTTTTCTACTTTCGAAACGAGATACCTAAATCTCCGTTTCAAGGTTACAATTAGCACACGTGATGTTCCAATTTTGAAAATTTTTCAATTTTTCAGACATGTGGGTAACGGTAATGAATTCTGAAAATTATATTTGGTATTATCAAGGTTAAATGTCTTAGTGAGTGCCTTGAGCAATCAAATATTTCATTGATTAGCGTATCGAATATTCAGGAATTTGTTATATTTGGTAAAAATAATTACCAAGTTAAAGAAGATCAAGATTTTGCGAGTTCAACACACAAGGTCATTTTTTTGCTCAAAAATGTGACATTTGAAGCATTTTGAAATGGCCTAGACTGTGCTGTATACACGGTGAAGAAAAATAATTAATTTTTGTTTTCTGTAGTGGAGTTTTAAATAATTTTTTTATTACATAAATAATAATCAAAAAGTATGGACCCATGCATAAACTAATTATTTTATAAAAAAATATAATTAGTGCGATCGTGTTTCAAGAATAAAATTTTTCCATTTTTCTTTTATACATAGTAAGTACTTGTAAGTATTTGCAATTATTATTATATTATTATTATAAGACCTTTTTTACAAAGGTTATAATTTAAGGATCACAACTATCTACATTTTATTCAATTTTAACCAAAAAGTTGCTATCAAAAAAAATCAATAATAACTCAAAACAGCTATTAACACAACAAGAGTTTTACTATAAAACTTGTATTGTTTTCAAAATTTTTTCCACAACGTATTTTATAGAAAGAGTATATACAGGTGCGCCAGAACTCGCGCCCCAGGGAAAAATCTATAAAAATTTCGAAGTTATGAAAGTTTAAATTTTGCACTTTGACTCTATTTATTTCTCTTGCAAAAATTATTTTCTAAGTTTTTTTTGCTACAGTCTATTAGAAGAGGAAACAAAGAAGCAGTATCCCAAATTGTAACTCTGTTCAATGTTATTTGTGGCTTCAATTGGCAAAATTTTTGTACCTTTACTAAATAATTGTAAAAAAACATATACAAGATCATCAGTATCATTAAATAGACATGAAAAGATGTCAAATTTCAAAAAATATATGCCAAAATTTTTTGACAGATAGTATTTTTTAAACATTTTTTTCATGTTCCTGGTATCTTATCTTATTACTTGAAATCTTTCTCTGGGGTGCGAGTTCTGGCGCCACCTGTATTAGTGACAACATAATAAAAAGTAAGCTTAAATGCACCACAGAAACAGTATTGGAAAAACAAAATAAAATTTCATTCTCAAAATACGATCGCATTTTTATACAGACTGTTCTCAAAGTTGAGGCATTTCTTTTACCACGAGGTAGCCTATATCGTCTCGTTTTAGTAAAATGTTTTTACTAACAGATAATTTTTCTAGTTTTCTAAAATTTTGAGTCCGGTCCTGTCTATCTACCTCTTTGAGATGAAAGCTTTTAAAATAACCATTTCATTGACAGTTTTTTGAATTATGTCAATAGCCATTTGATTTTTTGTCAATACTAATGTTTCAAAAATATCAACGCAAATTTAAACAGGACCGGCTTCAAAAATTTCAAAAAAATCAAGTTATTTTATCTGCGTTACCATCAATATTTTACTAAGGTGTTTTGGGCTAAAACTCTTAAAAGAACAATACCTGTTAAAAGGAACGCCTCAACTTCGCGAACAGCACTCTAATTTTTATTAATTATTTTCTGAAGGCAAGTGATTTAAAAAATGTTTGGTTCCATACTTTTTGTTTCTCTGTACCTATAAACTACAAAAAAATATATTATTTTTTTTAACTGAATAGATATGTTCTTTCTAACAAATTTTTAGTTATATTAATTAGTTAATTACTTTCTGAGAAGCTTGGAAATTTGAGAATTAACTTTCTAATTTTTTGCACTTGGAAACTATTGTTTCTCAATACATATGAGTTCTTTATAAAATCAACAAATTCACTTGTTGGTTGCTTAGGGAGGGGTAAATTAAAATATCAAAAGTCTTTCCATTTCAACATATTTTAAATAGATAAATTTAAAAAAACATGATTTTTTGGTATCTTTTATAATTCCTTAACATTCTTTTCTAATTATCTTATATACTATCACAACCCGATTTTGATTTTTGGTCAAATACGTTTTTTTATCCATGTAATTATGTACTTTCTGAAATATTTGGCAACGGAAGAGTACTTCAAAATTGAATTTTCCTGATTAATGAGTAATTATGCTAATTTATAAAGCGTGTAATTGAAAATACGTGGTAATTTCCAAATTTATTGGCAACGTTTAATTATTTATTCACAATTACTGAAATTAATTAACTAATACTTGTCTATTAATATTTTTTTAACAGAATTAATGAAATTCTTGCTCATTGATTATAATCGATAGATCAAATATTTCCGGGTGAAATACTGTAATAAATTGTTTATTGTACAAAGCTCAAGGGCGGGAAAGAAATTCAGTCAAAATTTTTAATTTTTTTTTATCTGTTGCTAATTAATAAATTAATACTGAAAGAGACATCTATAAAATATACAAAAATCGGCCGGAATTTTTCACGTCTTCATTTCCAACCAGTTTTTTCACATTTTTTGATTTTTTTCCCATACCTACAAGCTTCAACATTACAAATCGGCATAGCAACAGTCTTTTTTTTAAAAGTCATCTTCGAGAAATGTATGCAAATGAAGGTACAATAAAATCTGTCACAATAAACCACCAACAAATTGCCTTAATTAATAAAAATCGCCGGTTTTACGGCAAAATCCAGCATGACTCAAGCGACTTTTTGCAAATTAATTTTGCATAAATTATGAAGGTATGTCACTTTACGTAATATTTTACATTTTCCATAAATTCTTACCCACAGAGCCCCAATCTGGATGAGCCAAATTGTTGAACCATCCATCATAGCGCTGGTTCTCCGTTCGACTGTAGTGTCGTTCTGAAAAATCACAAATTAATTTCTAAATTGAAAATTTTCTTTGTTCGAATGCATTTACTCATCGTACAGTCGTTTACAACCTTGCTTGTTGTTCCTAATAAGTTACATAGAGAGAAAGTGAGTAAAATAATAGCGATATGTAGCAAAAGTAGGTTACATTTGTAAATTATCCCGTTTTCACACGCCAGATTTGAAACTAATTGAGTTTTGACGAGACCACATCGAGACAGATGGAAGAAATTCCGGTCCAGTGACCCAAAACTGGAGCAACCTTGACTCAATTCCGGTTGCAAATCCTAGTCTTTTATCATTTTACGTGCTTGTAATGTATTAGGGTTACGTCAAGGATGACGAAATTTAAAAGTACCATTTTTTCTTTTGTAATCTTAGTTCGATTTTTCTCTCATTTTTACTTTCATTTAGGTCAGCTGGTCTAACCTAGACACGACCTAGTGTGGAATTTTTGCAGACACACCTGCGATTGTAATTACTGAAATCGAGGCAAAAATTTACTCCCTTTTGTCAAACACACTGACAATTATTAATTAATACTAATATTTCAGTTATTTATTGACGTTTATGTAACAAGTCTGGTTTGCCCGAGGATAAGATATTTGTGCTAACTTGAAGAGTTTTATTGAGTAATTAACTTTAAAAGAAATACATCTTTCCACTCTCACCCATAACACAGTTAAATAATTGAAGTTTTATTTTTGGGAATAGACGAACTGATAAGATCTTATCACAGCGAAACAATGAAGCCAAAAAGTGATAAATTTATCGTCTTCCGTCCGTTGTTTCATAGAACACTCAAAATTGTGAAGAATTTCTCTTTTATACATAATATACCACCTGGCACTAGAAATGTAACACCTTTAAAAAATCTTAGTTTACAAAGCAAATTCTAATTTTTTGACTAATTTAAATCTTAATTCGATTAGTAAAATAAATGATTAAAAATTTATTGTGAAATAACAATCTGATATCCAACAAATTGTATCTATGAGACAAATATTGCTAAAATAATAAAAAAAACAATTCTTATCAACCAATGTGTTGCATTTCTAATGTCGCGCAATATAGAGGGTGAATAGACCGACAAAATTTTATCACATCTACCTAAGGATAAATGGAGACAAACTTTACCCTTTTTATGTTTATACCTTTTAGGGGCAAAACCCCCTTGATCCGTGCCACTTACGGCGTTTATGAATTGTTGCAATAAYCAAGTACGTTAATACCATGRTTACCACTACCTGTGCTAACACATCAGTGACGTTCGCTTTACTTCGAAAATAAATTTTATTTGAAGAACGTTTAAACAAAGAATTTTTTAAATATTTTTTTCAGCATGTTCCCATTTGATATTACCAAGGATTAAATTTTGTCGGTCTATTTAAGAATCACCCTGTATGTTTGTATCTATTTATCGACAACAAGAAGATGTATCTATACAAAGTATACAGGTATACTCTTTTTTATATTAATGTGCATCAAGTAAGTTGTAGAAGTCTAAATGCATTTTTAGTTTAAAGGCCAAGTCACATAGAAAATGTCATTAATGTCATTCAGAACAAATTTAATCACATCAGTAATGACAAATATCTTTAAGTTTACCAGTCTATGTTAATTAGATTGTTAATTTTAATTATTTTTTGCTACCTGGGGTGCACATTTATTTGAAAAAATAATTTTTAGGGAACATTGAGGTTAGAATTGTTTGAATTTTGGCATGGTTTCCATCCTAAAATGATCCCTTTCAATGGCTACTTCGATGGACAATAATATGAAAACGAATATATACAAAGTATACATCTAAGACTTTCGGATCTAAAATATTTTTTTTTTGTGTAAAGGTCTAATTTATAATAACAATATAATAACAATTTCGCCTAATTTTAAACTGAGCAAATATGTGTTAATTATTTTTTATTATGAGGTAATTTTATTAATAAGAATTGAATTTCCACCCGAAAGTCTTACGTTAGAAGTTTAATAACTTCGCTAAAAAATTATTTAAAAATAATTAAATTAGAAATGATTACAAAGATTTCTTTTATCAGATAATACACAATACTCGTGTAAGATGTGTATCTCCTACCAACATCCGTTTTAATTTCAAATTCAAATTCATAAGCGTTGAACTTAAACATCTCTATAACATGCATCTGATTTGGAAATTATGTCAAATTTACATATGTAAAGAAAAAAAGAAACTTTTTCTAATAATAATAACATTGTTGCAAATTTTTATATATACAATGGATTCGTTGAGTAAAAGCGCATACAATGTTGTAGTGTTTTAATTAACACAAAGCATTAATTAAACTTGCGGAAATAAATTAATAAAAGTGTTGAAATTTTTCAAAAACATGATTTTAATTGCTAATCAATTTTTATATTCACTCTCAAATAAAAATATAGTATAATCTGTAATTTAGGAACTAATTTTTAAATTGAATACAGAGTGATTTTGAAAAATTTGATTTTTACTGGACTAGCAATTTGAAACTGATACTACATTACATTGTACAAAAACATTGCACATTTTAGTCGACATTTTTAAAATTTAGTGAAAACAAAACAAAAATGACGGAAAACGAATAATATTAAAGAAAGTTTTAAAATTAACAAGATGAATAAATATTCAAATGGGATTATAAAACTTTTGTCTGTTCAAATTTGGTAAATACCAACTTCCAAAACTTGTATCGCATTTTCCCTTTTTCTCATCCATTTGCCGAACTGAATTAGTCAAAAAATTTGCGGTATGTTCGTCATTTGAAAATTACATCTCTTTAAGGTAAAACCAATCAAATAATTTACCTATCGCTACAATTAACATAGCTTAAAATAATTGACATTTATACAAAAGAATTCACTTAAATAGGACAGAAAATGTCACTGTTAATAACTGAGTCACTGGAAACAGTACTAAGCTTCAACAATAATTTAATCACTTAATTAACTCACGATTCCGTCTTTAGATTTAATTTAAAAAATGTCACACATTTAAATGTAAACGCAATTAACCTAGAAATATTTGGTAAATCAAATACACATAAATAAAAATGATTGTCAATAGTTTGAAGAATTTCAACTCACGACTAGGTATTTACATTGCATAACATTTAATACTGTATAGTTTCAGCAACCTTCGGATAAATGTGCATCTCTTTAATTCGTTTAATTTGTGAAAATAATTATGACCTACTTCTTCCTGCGATTACAACGCCAGGATATCTATCACTTTGTTCAAGACCTAATTATTTCGAAAAGTGCAATTGCAAATCCGTATCGATTGACTTTTATTTATCACTGATTGTGACTGATAGTATCAGAATTTTTAAATAATGATAAGTACTCATTAATAAAGTACAGATATGTGGTAATTGCGTGCTAACGATTTTATTTTACTGCCAGTAGGTCAGGAAATCGAGATTTATGGAACGGATTCTTCAGCCAACTAACTTATTCGCAATGGTCATGATTTACTTAGAAAAGTAATTTTTTTATTAGTAGATAATTTTTTCGACATATTTTTATATCTATGAACATTTGTTCAAAATATTTGTAATAAGGCATCAATAACATAAAATACAATAAAATTAACAAGAGAGTGAAAACACTTTTTTTATGTACTTACATACATACAGCGTGGAGCCAAAGTAAAGAACAAAATTGATACATTTGATTCAAAATAATTCCGTTCGGGAATTATTTTGAAAAAAGATTATTCTTTTTTCAAAATAATTCCCGAACGGTTAGTTTCAATTTTCTAAATACTATATTTTGACACTATACTAACATTTATTACATCATTGGTTTTTAAGTAATGACGTCATCATTATTTTTTTATTGGCAACCGAAATTGTTGACTGTTTTTGTTTCCTTATCTTTCTGGTAGTTATAAAAAAATGATATTGTTTTAAGTTTCCACACTTGTCAGAAGTAAAAAGTTATCGATAACTAGTAATTACACAAGAAGGCCATTATCTTTTTGGTTTCATCTTATTTCATATGAGGTTAAGCTTAAAAGGTGTAAATCCTTTAAGTTAAGAAAAGAAACTGAAACTATGTTGAATTTTATTCGTAAGAAATTGAAGAACGGTTTTTCACCTATAAATAATATTTAATGAAAATTATGTTTTATTAAAAAAATACACTTTTCTAACTCTGGCAGATTGTATTCCAAGATTCTGAGATTTTAGAAATGTCTAAACGATTTGGATTCCGGCTGAAGAATAGGAATTTTACAAAAAAAAAAACAAAACAATATTTTTACAATTTTCTAGGCACAATTCACTTTTTAGTTTTTTTTCTTATCTGTATGTAATTGACAATGCTTAAAAAAATAAGTCATTGATGTGAAAATTGATAACATAAGTGAGAGTAACAGTAAGTCATAGATTTACCGATAAATATGAAACAAAGAGCCATTATCACGACTCAAAGGCGTTGTCATGTAAATTGATAAAATAAGTTATTACTAAAAAAATGTATCAATCTTATCAAAATCAGCCTGTCATGTGTATTTGTGTCCTGTTTTTTAAAACCGTTTGATATACACAAAATCAGGTTTTTAATAAATTGATCCATAAATAAAATGTGGACCAGAATAATAAATTGAGCCTAGTTCGATTACCTATGCAACGGTAGCTCCAGATATCAACAAAACGCTAAATTATGTAATAATGAACTTGAAATAAATTATCACAAAAAATTGTGAAACACAATTATATTTGCAACGAGGTTTCACTCAAAGACTTATTATTACATAAATGGGTTTATTGCCCATTAAAAGCGCCATTACCGGGACAAAAAGTGCTTTATCGCTCAAGGATGATAAGATGATGAGGCTTTTTGTAATAAATATCTTAATGTCTCTTTTGTCTTAGACATTTCAGTAGGATGCAGATATAGGGCATGATAAGCAAAGTAACACAAAATGTAACCTTGCAAAATAATTCAGAAATTGGGTTTCCTGGTGGTCGAAGGCGCGGCTTTTCGCCGTCTTTTCCATTGAAATAATAATTGCTCATGTCTTACCAGGTCGTACTGTCGAAATGGCAACGAGGACAATGACACAGAAAGTGAGTACATGAAATAAAAGAGATGTTAAAGAAACCATATCAAGTGTTTTAAGTCTTCAAAACGATAAAAAACCATGTAGAAATCAGCTGTTTAACATCCCGCACTCGCGAATATAATAAATTAAGTGGACGACATAGTCACTGTGAAGGTTTTTTCGAAGAGACAGCACACACACTCACGCATATCTACACTGTACTTCATTCACACTAACAGATTGCTTAAACAAAACCTCTCCATCAACAGTGAAGAGAAAGTAGACTTTACTTAAATCCCCTCCAGAACTGAACATGGATCTTTTATAATTATTAATTTTCTTAAATGAGGAGTTAAGTACACAAAATCGGAATGATTAGGAAGATACGATTCCCAAGAGATTTAGCGCTACTTTCTACGACTACTAATTAGGCTATTGTAGCGGTGCTGAAAGGTAATTACCCGCAGTGAGGTTACGATTTGGAGTTTCTAACAAAATCGATCCACGTTTTTTAATGTTTTTCAAAATTTTGTAACCATATTTAATTTAAAAGTTCTATAAACAATAAACAAACATAAAAATTTTACCACCTACTGGATGCAGACTTGCAGAGCTAAAATTTGCACATACAGGTGCGCCAGAATTCGCGCACCGAGAAAAATGCATATTGACTTTATTTATTTCTGTTACAAAAATAATTTTCCAAGTCCTAATTATTTGTGGCTTTTATTGGCAACATTTTGTACCTATACTAAATAATTCAAAAAAAAACAAATACAAGATCATCAGTATCATTCAATAGACATAAAAAAATGTCAAATGTTAAAAAATAAATGTCAAAAAATTTTTAAACTTTTTTTTCTCTGGGGCGCGAGTTCTGACACCCTGTACATGTATGTCTAAGCAAATTAAATATAAATGCCAATATTTTTTTCAATGTTTCAAACATTCAAATTATTTTTTATTACACTTGTTCAATAAGTGTGTATTAAAGTATTAATTTTTTGTTATTTCCTATTAAATTTTGAAAACTCATTACATGTCCATTCAGAAATAGTACATTACAAGCGAAGTGGTAAATATGTCATGTATGCTATTTTATTCACAATCACATTATTTTTAATCTCAAAAATTTGAGTAAAATAATATTCTAACAAAGTGGTAGGCCATCGGAATGGCGTTTGATTTTTGAAATTTTAGAAATGTCAAAGAAATATTGTGTGAATCCGAATTAAAATCGTCGAAATGGAGAAGTGTACTCCCTCAGAAGTAAAAGAAACTGCTACAAAAGTAATTTAATACTAATTTAGCAAAATATGCGTAACTTGACAATTTGAAAAAAAAAGTCCAGGTATTTTTGTAATTTTAAGGTTGGCTAGCCTGCATATTACCGCCCAAGAGAAGTAATATTATTACTTCTCATGAGATTTAATGATATGTTTCCCAACCTTTAAAAGGTTAGTAATCGACATATTACATTAGTGATTGTGAATAATAGTATATTAAAATAGGGTTTACAGTAGGCGTATATAGGTTACAATTTAAAATACAGTTTCCTTGTTTCCTCTTCTAATAACCTATAGCAAAAAAACTTGAAAAATTATTTTTCCAGCAGAAATAAATAGTCAAAGAGCAAAATTTAAACTCTCATAACTTCGAAATTTTTATAGATAAATTTTTTTTAACATTTTTTCCATGTTCTTGGTAACACACCTTATATGGCATTTTTCTCTGGGGCGGAGTTCTGGATTTAAACAAGAGATTGAAATTCCGATTCGAGCCGCGCAGCGGCGAGTTGAAGAATGAACAATTACTTGAATGGTCTTCTGTATCGAGTGTTTTAAACTATTTTTTCCTATGTTACGCTTTTTATGCTGTTTTTAAAGAAAATAAAAAAATAATTTACAAATTTAGAGAATTTTGCGTCAATTGGTGACAGTTGGCTTTAGAAAATTCTACTCTAACTGACATTTATCATTGTGCGTAACATAAAACTAAACTCTCAAAATTTGTTCATGTTTGTCACCAACATTAAAAACATGAAATACACTAGGCTAGTGTAGCACCCAAACGTGTTCATTACCAGTGATTTATTTTTTATCTTTCTCGGTGTTTAAAGATTCGAAAAATTTTATTGTTTTTATTTTAAAGTAGACAGAAAATTAAAAAAAACATATATCTACAATAGAACACTAATCTATGACACAAAAATGTCTATGACTTTGATGAAATAATACCTCTGTATCAATCAAGAAAGACCTCAAATTTTAATATTTTATTAGTGTGGAATTTAAAATTTTGAGTAACAAGTCAAAACGTTCCGTATTTATGCAAAATTTAATTTAAAAAAAGACATTTTACATTTCCTAGGTGAGCAATTTTAGTGTCACTTATTATAAGTAGGTATTTTGTTAAACTAATATTCGAGAACTAAAAACTGGTTTAAGACAATCAAATTTCAATGTTGCGATTAAATTAATTCAAATTAGTTTAATGTCTAAACAACGTAACTCGGTTGCTATAAAGTCTTTTAAATTTTTAACTTCTCTGAGCCTATTTACAGATAACAAATTAAAAATTTTATCCACAATTAAATTATTAGATTACAAAAATTTGACTGTGTAAAGCGGTAAACTAAAACAACTGTGGTAATTTTTTGTCGTGCAGTTTATTAAACTTTAGAAAAACGTTTCGTGAAAAAGACAATTAACAAAACATTGCGTTGTCTCTTGGCATAAATTAAGTTGTTCAGACTACAATGAATTGCTAACTAATTAGCGGTTTTAGTAATTTCGTTATAAAAAAAACATATTCAAGTAGTTCGTCTGTTTTTTGTTATAACCGCATACAAATTGGAAAAAGAGATGTTGTATGGTTTGTGGGCCGATTATTATATCCTGTGGTAAAACCGAGAAATCGAACTTCGCAATGAATCACTCTTGTAATAATAAATGTGTCATAGTTTCCTAAATGACCTAATTAGATACTTTATGACTTCAGTACCTGCTCCACATCTCGTTTGGATTAATACTTCAAGGTTCAAAAATAACCCTGATCTCTATTATAACAGGTAATAGATCAATGAAAAGGAACTATGGGAGATTATTCGATTTTTTAGTGCTAGATAAATATAAATTAGGAATTCATTGAAGTAAATAAGGTGATGTAAGCGTTATAAATTAGTAGATTTCTATGTAGTATTCTAGTTTAATATTTTTTCAATGACGTTCAGATCCGGTGCACATACATGTAGGAGAATTAAAATAAGAATAAACAGACACGACGTGTGGGTGAACATACAATAGTGCAATGCATTTTAATTTAAAGTATTTGTACCTCAAAAAAATCTTATATTAAGGGGATTCCACCTGTATTCTTTTTTTGCATACAATCAAAAAAATAAACATCAATATTCTGTCTTAAAATGAAATATAAAAGTTGTTCATAGTTGCTGTAGTTGAATAAAAAAAGTTGTTAGGTTAGTAAAAATGTCTGTTGCTAATAAGTAATAGGTAAGTAAAGTTTTAGTTTACAGTCTCTTAGCGACGAATATAAGCTTTAACCTTGACAGTTCCTAGCAACATAAAACAGACGTTAAATAACCTGGACTTAAAATAAGACACAAAAATGCAAAAAAACACTTTTTAATTAATAAATCTCATTTAAAAAAGTTCTTGATTATTATTAAAATTGATATTTTTAACGTGGCCATAAACAATCAACAACCAGCCGTGCAGATTATAAGAATGATAAAAAGACAAAAATTTTACCACATAGACATTAAATTTTAATTTATTAGAATAATATTGAAAAACTGGTCAAAAAGTCGATGTTTTGTCGTTAATTTTGAGATATCCTGCTATGTGCAAAAACTGTAGTTCGTCAAAAAGTAAAAAACAGTTGCAAAAATCATTAATAATTAATTAAAGTTTTTAGAATTAGAAACTTCTATTATTCTAAATACTACTTCCATAGAAATGTAGAAAAAGACATAGCTTATCATTGGCACACTATAAAGCAAAGTATTTAGCGCAGAATGAATAAATATGAAAATTTTTGATGCAAAGTAAAGAGTATGGTGTCAAGAAGTCAAGAAAGTCAAGAAAGAAAAAAGTAAGTACTATATTTTGGTATCAAATCAATAAATATTGTATTATTATAGTTGAAAAAGTTTTATTTTTAATTTTTTTTTCTATAGAAGATGTTAAACTATTTCTTTATCAACTCCTTTGAGTAGATAAAGTAGCACTTTAACCGCAAAGGTAGATAAAGTAACACTTTAATAGCAGGGGTGTTTTAACTTATTTTATTCATTTAAATTTACAAATGGTATCATCCACGAGGTGGAATAAAGCGTCCGATTTACACTCAAACGAATTGAATACAACATTTTATTGTTCGAATTAGACTCAACAAGACGTAAACTTGCTTTAAATCTGTTAAAAATAATCTGATGTTTGCCAAAAATTGTATTTTTTTTTGAAATCTTGTTTTTTTTCTTAAACTTTATGTCCTGCTATAGAAAAAAATGGTGTATTATACACGACGATAAAGATTGTTTATCTAACCGTGAAATAAGTCCACTCGTGACTTCGTCACTCGTGTACTTAACCTTTTCACTGGTAGACAAACAATCTCTTTATCGTCTTGTATAATAAATAACTATTAATTCAAATGGTTATTTCCTGAAAATAATTAATAGTTTCAGTTTGATAACATTTTATTAATCAAAATAATACCTATTCTAACAAATGCCGGATACAGATTAATAAATTACTCGAGTAAAAATTTTAGTCCCAAGTTGGCAATGAAAAATGGACCTTTTTGTTTTTGTTTTGGCAATTTAGCATATTAAGTTGAAAGCAATAATAAAGGTTTATTAAATTGAATATTAAATCACGATTTTCAACCTGATATTGTATATTTTTACGTAAACAAAAAACACTATAAGCCAAGATAATACAAAATCACTATTCTTAAATTGATTTCTTACCAATAAATCTTATTAAAAAACTTGTTTCTTAAGTTAAAAACAGCATTATTAATAAATCACTCGATATACTTTTTAAAGAAAAAAAATCTTAATTTTATTTACATTTATAAACTAGCGCCCATAAACATAACACACAAGAGTACAGGTTATAAATATAATAAAAAACAAAATGGTAATAATGAAAAATTAAAAAATAAAATAAAAACGGGTCTAGAATTCATACTTTTTATTTTGTAATTTTAAATGTGCCCCTTTCCCGTTGTAATTTCAGTACTTTCATTTGTCAAAAATAAAGTTTTCTTCTTTTTAAAAATAAAAAAAATGTTCTTCTTTTTGAACAACATGGACGTATCGGTGAATTTGGGCGTTGGCTTCTCTAACACAGCTTTCGGTTTATTTTTCTCGCGTGGAAAAAGCCATTTTGACAGTTTGGTCGTCTTGAATCCCCTTTGAAACTTATCATTTGTCATACTATAAATAACAGGGTTGAGCGCTGAATTGACAAAAATGAAGAATTTTGACACAAACCAAAGATTATGGTATGTCCCGCTTGCCTGTAAAATCCAGTCAAAAAAAGAAAAATCGATTAGTGTGTTTACCATATTTTGGATTTGAGTATTTTGCGCAAGATTACTCTTTTTAATGTCTCGGTAAAAAATGAGCGCAGTAAAAGGTAATCTGCATATTAGAAATGTTAGGATCACGGAAACCATCATTCGGACGGCTTTTTTCTTATAATTCACTTGGCGATGATCCAAATTCCTTAGAACCACTTTTTCATATTTATTTAACTGAAAACTCGCAATTAGAGGAAAATTTTGCAAAAATGTTGCTACCCACTTTAATAAAAATCGTGATATAACAGATCAGTTGGATGGTAAGTGGGATCCAGACTAGAACTGTTATAATCACATGCCAGTAGATATTCGTTATCATTGTGTTCTCAGTGCAATATTTTTCCAGGAAATCCAGCCATTGACGTTCCTTGTAACTCCGGTAAATGTAAAAAGGGGTCGATAACAGAATTCCAGTGAGCCACGTGGCAGCCATCACGATTTTAGCTCCTCGTTTTGTCAATTTCGATTCTTGGGGTAACACTATTGCTGTTAGTCGGTCATAGCTGATTGCTGTCACACTTATGACACTCGCTAGCAATATTGAACATTCGACAGCTGCTTCAGTTTTGCATCCAAAGCTCCCGAATTGGTAGTTTTGGAAAAAGTCGTAGATTAGGAAGACCCAAGGATGGATCAAAAGTGATAGTAAATCTGCGGCGGCCATATTCCCGATTAGTAGATTGGTGGGGGTGCAAATGTGTCTATTTTTGACCAAGACATAGATTGATAAAAAGTTACCGAAAATCCCGAAAAGGACTATTGGGGCGAAAATCGTTGATTCGGTTGCAATCTGGGCGCTAGAGCGGATGATCCATTTGTCATTGATGAATGTGTGGTTGGATGGATCGAACTAAAATTTGATTATTTTTTTTTAAGTCAAACTTATTGTTACTTACATCGTCTGATGAGGAATAATCTTCGTCGCTGGTGTCATTCTTGACAGTGTGGTTGCCCATCTGATCGTTGGTTTTTGGATGAATAATGCTCGTGTGGTTTGGTATAAGTAAATTAAAATTATCGCTATTTGGGGATTTAGATATTTCAGCATCAATTAATTAAATAGAGACACTTTGTCTAATGGAATTTTATTGGCATAAAAAGGTTTGTTTGAGGAGCACTTGATGAGGCAGCTGATTTAATTGCATTGTTTAACGTGGTGAAAAAGAATGAGGTGTTTGCTACTAAAATATTACACTCTATTGAGATAAAATATTAGTGTTTTGCATTTAGAACAACGTCATTGAAGCACTCGAATTGGTGGTTTAATGCGTAACGCTGTCGAATTGAAATTGATGTTCACGATGTTGCAAAACTAAATTGTTTGTTAATTTTAGTTTGTTATTAAAAAAGTCGCAAGGACACAGTTTCAGAAATTTGTTTACACGGTGACCCAAGGAATAATAAGACTGCTCATTATCATTTTACTGACGTTTAGAAATCTTGGGAGAACAAACAGATAAGAAAAAATTACTGCGAAAATGGCAATAAATACAAATTTTTCGATTATAAAACACATTTTTTAAATAAATGACAAGTGTGTTTTTCATTGTGAAAATTTGCTTGAAAAATGACAACATTGCACCTACATTAATAATAATAAGACTAATAAGTCAAACATACAGGGTGACCCAGGGGTGCGTGAAAGCTCCATAACGTTTTTTCTATCTAAGCTATCGAAGTGATTTTTTTTTAAACGATAGGTCCGACAATGAGGCACATTCCTATTTAGGTAATACAGTTTGTCCCAAAATAAGATACACAACTAAGATCTGTTTTTTTTTAATGAAAACCCCCAATTTTTGTTACATTTTTAGATTCGCTACTAAATTGTCAATACAGGATGCGCCAGAACTTGCGCCCCAGAGGAAAATGCCATATAAGGTAAGATACCAAGAACATGGAAAAATTTTATCTATAAAAATTTCGAAGTTATGAGGGTTTAAAGTTTGCACTTTGACTCTATTTATGTCTGTTGGAAAAATAATTTTCCAAGTTTTTTTGCTATAGGCTATTAAAAGAGGAAACAAGAAAGCTGTATCCTAAATTGTAACTCTGTTCAATGTTATTTGTGGCTTTTATTGACAAAAAAATTGTACCTATATTAAATAATTGTAAAAAAAAATATACAAGATCATAAAAATAGACATAAAAAAATGTCAAATGTCAAAAAATAAATGTCAAATTTTTTTGACAGTTAGAATTTTTTAAACATTTTTTTCATGTTCCTGGTATCTTACCTTACTTAAAAATTTACTCTGGGGCGCGAGTTCTGGCGCACCTGTATAAGCCACTCGATTCCTTAGATCTATCTGCAATAGTTTTTGACTTATGTCAATTTATGCGTCAAAATAGCGTCGTGCATAGACCCACAGAAAAAATATAACTTCAAAACCATTCAGGATGAATAAACCAACTTTTTTACAGTCGATTCCTAAGCTTTAGCGCATTTTCTGAGGTAAAAACAAACTCAGTGTCCACGATTTTTTGAAAAGGACAAATTGCAAATGGCAATTACTCGACTTTCAACACACAACACCTTATATTTTACTGCATTGTTCCATAATATTTTTATAAGCTTTTTGTCAGTATACTAGAGTTTGTGGGATCTACTTTGTAAAATTTGTAAGATTTTTGCAAAATAAAAAACGTTGTTTAAAAAAAAATCTAGTAGGCGGCTGTCGTAAAATTTGACGGAGACTTGATGAAGCAACGTTTGTTAGAGTTCGGAGCTCATTTACTAGAAGACTAGCAGCTTGTGTAGAACATGATGGTGACCTATTTGAGCATTTTCTATAAGTAGCATTTTCTCAAAATTTTTACATTGTTTACTGTCAATCATCCTTTTCTGTTCTTGTAAAAATTACTAAAATTATTTTCTTTGTGATTTACTCCTGTTTCTATTACAACTTCATTTTGTTAAAATATATACTTTTCAGAATTGTATGGATGTCTCAAATTTTACGACATCGGCCTACTTGATTCTTTTTTTTTTCAATAAAACATCAACGTTTCTCAATTTGCAGGAATAACATGCAATGATGCAATAATAAATAGGGTGTTGTATTTGAAAAAGTTGAGTTATTACCATTTGTAATTAAAAAAAAAAAAAATTGAAGTAGGCGTTGGAACATCAATTCCGAGCTCGCTTTATCTCAAAAGATGCGTAAAACTTGAGGAATCGACAGGAAAAAAGTTGGTCACATTATCTCGATCTGTTTTGAAGTTATGAATTTATTTGTGGGTTTATGCACGACACTATTTTGACACGTAAATTGACATAAGCCAAAAACTATTGCAGATAATTCTAAGAAACTGGATGCGTTATATCGGCAATTTAAAAATGTAACAGAAATTGAGAGTTTTGATTTAAAAAAAAACAGAACTTAGTTGTGTATCTTATTTTGGAACATCCTGCATTAAATAAAAATATTTTTTAAATGTGCTTCATCATCGTATCGTTAAAAAAAAATCAAATCGATAGAAAAAAAGAAAAAAAGTTATGGAGCTTGCACGCACCCCTGGGTCACCCTGTATTTTCAGTTGTTTTTCTTCTTTTAGATAAAAATGATCTACTTGAAATACTGAACGCGATTTTGAAACCCGTTTTAATTTTTATTAGAAGGTTTTTGAAAAAAACGAACTGAAAGTTCTGAAAGTAGTCTTTTTTTTTATTGTTTTCGATTGTTTTTATTCGCACTTTTCTGTTTAGAAAAAAATACAAAAGTAAGTGTAACCTGTATACAATATTTGATAATAATACAACAATAACACATACGTAAAAAATAACACTAATTTTAGTCTTTTCTTTTCAAAATTTATTTTCATCTCTTTCTAATAAGAGATTTCCTCAAAAATAGTTTCCGTTACGTTTGATTTTTTTTTATCAGGATAAAACAGAATAACAGCAAAAAAATATATATTGACAAATACCGGATACAGATTACCTAATCAATCACTCTCTTGTAAAAATTTCGGTCTCAAGTTGGAAGTTCTTCAAAATACACATTTTTATTAAAATGCTTTACATTTACGTGGAGAATAATCACACAAAACCTTATTGCATGATTTTAATATTGATTATTTCGTATAATTTGTTGATAAAACACGATTTTCAAGCTGATTTTGTATTGATATCTAACTAAATAAAAATTCTTTGAAAGATAAGATTGTCTATATAAAACAAAAGAACTTTCTCAAAACATTATTTAGGTTTGAGTGTTTTTTCTGAAGTATTTTCAAATAAGTGGATTTGGTTCTTAATTTCCCCTCGAAAAGGTAGGTACCTACTGCTTCTTATTCCACAATCATTGATAAAATTTCTGTTTCTTCTTTCCGACTTCCAACAGCAAAATATTTACACCTATACCTTATTCCTACTTATATGTAAAACGAAAAAGAATCTAAATTATTAAATCCTAAAATGACAAGGATAAATTAAAATAACAAAGTTAATGCACATTTCCCTTCCTAAAATATTTGTTTCCACGTTAGACAGCCTTGAATATCAATCAGATTTTATTTCATTATCACTTTATCACAAAAAAAGTCAACAATGCTTGAAGAGCATCATGCGTTTAATTTTTATTTATTCACAATCACTAATGTAATATGCCGATTACTAACCTTTTTAAGGTTGGGAAACATGTCATTATTTCTCATGAAGAGTAATAAATGTTACTCCTCTTGGGCGGTAATATGCCAACGTTAAAATTACGAAAATACCGGAAATTTTTTCTTTTAAATTGTCAAGTTACGCATAATATTTCGCTAAATTAGTTTTTAATTGCTTTTGTAGCAGTTTCTCTTAATTCTGGGGGAGTACATTGCTCCATTTCGACGACTTTAAATCAGATTTACACATTATTTCAATATTTTCTTTGACATTTCTGAAATGTCAAAAATCTAAAGTCATTTGGATGGCCTACCATGTTTGGACCTTAACTTTGTTAGAATTTTATTTTACTCAAATTTTTGACTGGAAATAATGTGATTGCGAATAAAATAGCATACAAACCTCGGTGGTAATGGCATTACCCCTTGTGCTTTATCCAATCTCGAGGCTGGCGCCTCTCGATCGTATACATGAGCACTCGGGGTAATGCCATATTTACCACCTCGCTTGTAATATACTATTACGCAACAAGGGGTTTACAGTCAAAAACTATTTTATTTTTTTGTAAAGTACAAGTTTTATTAAGTTTCGTTACTATTTTCCTTCCTTATTTATCTAATAGTCTCAAATATTAATAAACTAAAGATATTATTTTTTCAGTATGCTGAAAATATTCGCTTTGGCAATAGTAGCAACGGCTCTTGCAGCCCCCCAGCCCGACTTAAAAGCCGCCGAATCTTGCGACGCCTCCAAATGCAAGCTACCCGACTGCAGATGTGCATCCACGAACCCTCCGGAAGGCCTCGACCTCGACCAAATCCCTCAAGTAATCCCCAATCCACCCCACATTTCTCTAGTTCTTATTTTCGTATTTTTTTCAGTTCGTTTTGCTCACATTTGACGACGCCGTCCAAATTGCAAATTACGACATCTACACCGACCTTTTCTTTAACAAGACCAACCCCGATGGGTGTCCCGTTCAAGCGACATTCTTTTTGTCTCACGAGTACACGGATTACACCAAAGTGCACGACTTGTACGTAAACAAACAGGAAATTGCCCTGCATTCCATCACTCATCAAGCCTTGACCGATTATTGGAAAAATCTCACCCTCGATGGACTCCAAGCCGAGTTTGGGGACGAAAAGACCCTCATTACACACTTTGCGAATATCCCCGAGGATGCCTTTAAAGGGATGAGAATCCCGTTTTTGCAACTGTCAGGTTGGTAGCTCTCTTCAACTTTACTTTTTCTTTATAAACAATCTCTTCGTTTTATCGGTTCTTAGTTTTGTTTTTTATTTTTTTATACAAGGTGAACAGAAAGTTTGGAACCAAACGTTTTTTGCTTAAAGTATTTATTTTTTGAAAAACCCAAATTCCGTGAATTCACAAAAATTCACTGTAGTGTGTGCTTTATTGTCATGATAACTGACATTGAAGTATGTATTGTCAAATTTAATCAAATTCGAACATGCCAACAGTAAGTGCGTTTAATAAAATAAAAATTATCTCCCTAGTACAAGAAGGTATGTCCCAAAGACGTGTCTCTATACTTTGAGGCATACCAAGGACTACCATTTCAAAGGACAAAAGCAAAAAGTAGCAAGGAGCAACGAGCATTCTGTAAAAATTAAATTTTTCAAAATTTTTTTTGTTCTGCAATTTTTTTTTTAAATGGCAACCCAGTATAAAACCTTTTTTTACAAAGATTATGACTAAGAATTACAACTATTTATATTTTACTCAAGTTTTTTCAATTTTTTTTATACAGGGTAATTTTTGAAATACGGCAGGCGCTGTAGAATGTTAATTTATGATCATTATTTGCCGTAGATACCACTCATTCAAAATTAATATTTTCTATTTTCAGCGTTCTGCAGTTCTCACCTTAAATTAAAATATCTTTACAACTGTCCATTTTAGTGGTATAAAAGGTTATGCGTTTTTTATGCAAAATTGATTACAGTATCGATTTAAGCAATAAAAAATTAGCATTAAGAGGCCAAAAAATGGAAAAACACAGAAAATGTGACCTGCAATTGCTGGAACCGGAAATTGAATAGATGTATCCGGTTTTCGTAATTACTAGTTTAACAGGAATGCTCTCGCAAGTTACCATTTTTTCGTGATTACCAGTTCAAAGGGTATGTTGTCACAGAGAAATGTTCCAAATTTTATAATATGTGGTCAAATGGTTCCGAAGTTATTACAAAAAAAAACCGAATTTCCATACCCACATTCTGAGGGTGGTAAAATTCTTATCAGTAGAGATAGGACACGAGTTATTATTAAAAAAAATAACATTATTTTATAACTCATTTTTGAGGTTCAAATATTGCTTCATAGTTATGAATAACCTTATATCATACAGGGTGACCCATAAGTAATAATGAGCCTGAAAAAATTTTTGAAGCAACCAACATTACATTTTAAAGATAACATGGATATTAAAATATTTGGTTTTAATAAATTAAACATAGTGTCCAAACAGCACTGCAACTTTAATTTATAAAAAGTCAAACCTTGGAAAATTTGGTGAGAATTACTAAAATGTTGACGAAAAGACCAACAAGATTCTTTCTCATTTATGGAGAATATTTTAAAAAACGCTTCGCAGACTGCATGTTTTTATACAGCGCGATATCTAAAAATAGACGGGATCCCTAAAACTGGAGTAAAGTCATTTTGACTGAGAAAAATTTGACAAAAATAAAAATACGATTACTATGTTTAATTAATTAAAACGAAATATTTTAATATTCACGTTATCTTTGAAATGCAATGTTGGTTGCTTCAAAAAAAAAATTCAGGCTCATTATTACTCCTGGGACACCCTGTATAAATTGACAATTTTAGAATTTCTCTAAATGTTATAGTCTACTTTGGGCTATATTCAACTTTCTAATTTTAAGTTAGAACCCATATTTTTTTCTTTTTAATTTGAAAGGTATTATTAGTTTTCTTGGTACAGACATGTGCAATATGTTCTACTTTTGGGGAAAATAATTATTGTTTAAAAAAAAAGTAAAAAATAATAAAAGTTAATAAAATCTAGTTGCATGGTGTTGAATAAGGCAATGCCATTATTGTAATGGCAAAAAGCAGCAAATAAAAGAAAATATTGTCAATGATTTTTCAAATTTTTAATAAAAAATTACAATAATAATTACCTATAAGAAATCGGAAAAACATCTAATTTAGTGTAAATAAGTTATTTTATTATTTATTTATTTTGTTTATTTTTAATAAAATTTTTAATGTCAATTTTTTATTGACATCATGTAACTAGATTTTTTAATTTTTATTTTTTTTTTTCAACTTTCATAATTTTTTTAAACAATACTTTTTAGAAAAACTAGAATTTAAAATCAAAAAGTTGAATATACCTAGTTCAAAATATACTGTCATTAAGAAAAATTCTAAACTTGTCAGGTTATACTTCGTTAAAAGCCATTTAATTTAGTTTTTTTAATTTTTGAAATCGGACCATAAACAAAAATTCTACAGCACCTGGCGCTTTTTAAAAATCACCCGGTATATTTTGTCATTTTAAAAAATCGCACAACTCAAAAACAAATCACCCTGTAGGTATATTAATATTTTTAATATTTGATTTATTATTTTTTTATGGCAATTATTTGTTTATTTATTTGTTAATTTTTTATTTTACAGGAGATAACAGCTTCGAATTCGCCAAATCGCTTGGCTTGACCTACGACTGCTCATGGCCCACTCAGACCTTCCGGAAGCCCGGACTTTGGCCATACACCCTAGACTACAGGTCGAACCAGGATTGTCCCATCGGTCCATGCCCAGAAAGCTCGATTCCGGGTGTGTGGGTGGTCCCCATGATCGACTGGACCGACAAGAGCAATAACGTGTGCTCCATGGTCGATGCTTGTGTCGATATGTAATCGCCCTCAAATTAATTAATTTCGTAATTGATGATGAAATTTTAGCCCCGATGACGACGCCGACAAGCTTCTCCAATGGTTCATCGATAATTTCAATGTCCAATACCAAGGCAATAAAGCGCCATTTGGGTTCTACATCCACGCTGCTTACTTCAACGTCAATCCGGTTCGTCTCGAAGCATATAAAAAATTCGTCGATTATCTGCAAACTCTGAAAGATGTTTTCCTCGTGAGTCCTAGTAAGGCCATTGAGTGGATTAAAAACCCAGTTCCTATTGGGTCGGGTGATTGGCCTGCGTGTCCTGATGTTGAGGATTTGGGGTGCACGAAACAGACGTGTGAGTTGATGAAGGAAGATGATCCAAATCCGAGGTATATGACGTTCTGTGGAACGGAATGTCCGGCTGTGTATCCCTGGCTTGGAAATCCATTGGGTGATCAATAAATAAAAAATTTGTTTACATTTATCAAAATAAATTAAATAAAAATGTTACTCCTATGTAATTTTTTGTTGTTTGTTTTTGTAAAATAATTTAGTCGAAAAAAATTTTCCTAATAATAATAAACCATTATTCTTTCACACATTTGCATTTTTTCTCATTGTCTTTTAAATTTTTACCGTTTTTATATATTTTTTCCAACACTAATATCTTATACCCACTCTCACAACAAAAACTGTTTTTTTCTTATTTAAAAAATATACCGGCTGTCCCAGGCAGGATTGGATATAGGGAATTAACATGGGAAATTAGTTTTTATTTTTTACCGGCTGCAGGAGTAACAGAAATTAAAATCTGATTGATGGAACTTATAGTTCTCGAAAAATCTTATCGACATTTTTATCGATTCTCCAATTAACTCTATTTTGGCGAAACCGGACCTAAAAAATTCGAAATTTGAATTTGCCGCGTTAGCGTTACTAAGAAACGAACTATCTCTGCAGCCGGAAAAACATAAAAACTAATTTCCCATGTTAATTTCCTATATCCCAGCCTGCCTGGGACACCCGGTATATTTGTAGCAAATTATTAAATATAATACATTTTTAGCAAAACATTATCTTTGGTTTTTGTTCGCAGTTGGCAATGAAAAAATGTTGCATCTTCAACTAAAAGGATTTAAATTATATTATTAAACCAGTGTCACTAATGTAAGAGTTTTCTAAGCACTAAGTAATGAAAAAAATGCAAAATAAATCGTAAATCAACTTATTGGCGACTAATAACATTTCTTTGTTTTTAAACAAGCTAACAATACCATTGCAACTTCGAGTGATACATAGAGTGGTGTAAAAAAAAGCCGCTTTAATTCATCAATAAAATATATTTTATATGACACAAAAATGACGATATGGCTATTCAAATACCCAAATTCCGTCTATGTGGAACGTTATCCTACCTCCATTAGATCATCAAAAAAATGTTTTTTGTAATTGTGTTGACATTTGTTTTTCCTATTTTTGGATTTTTTAAAAATATGTAACAATTTTGTTTTGATGCGCTCGCATATTTGTTCAATACTTCTAACGTATCGTATTTTTTTGATTTTTATTATTTTATCTATTTTTTCATCTATTTTACTGTTCACAAAACTCTTATTGATTATTATTTACACATTTGGAGTGAAATAGTTTTTCCATGGCCAACTATTATCAAACAAGATATGTATTTCACTTTTTAAGTATAATTATAAAAAATATTCTGTTACAAATGTATATTTTTTAGATCAGAAAAAAATAAGCTTTTCAAAATTGCCATAGCCGCCTATGATTTCCATTAAAAAATATACAAGTTTATGTTATTACGGCTAAACCAATAATTGAAAGAAAATCTTAACTACATTATTAAATTTCTCATAAAAAAGTGGCTGTATAATGTCTTTATTTCAAATCCGTATCTTCTATAATAACGAAGATATGATTTTTTTTAGATTTTGCCAAAATCTAAAAAAGTGCCTGTATGTCTTTATTTCAAATCCGTATCTTCTATAATAAAGAAGATATGATTTTTTTTAGATTTTGCCAAAATGTCAACTTTTGTCTGTAAGTCGAAAACAAAAGACGATAGCGGAATGCGATTTTAACCAATATTATTTTTTCAAAAATTGAGCTCCAGAATGTATCACTCATTTTTGGACCTCTTAGTTTCGGAGATTCCCTATTCGGACATCCAAAATGCAGCACCCTGTACATATTGTTTCTGAATATTGTCTAATCTTCGTCAAAATGAGAAAAACAATTTGTTTTCAGCTTTTTTTACAATACAATATACCTATATAATAATACCTAAATTCAATTTAAAAAGCACTCAATAGATATTTAGTATAAAAACGTGTGAAACTCGTGCATTTGTAACACAATGAGAGTGTTTGTAACACTTGTGTTTTAAGACACTATTTTCCAAACATTTTCAAGAAAAATATTTATTTTAAATATGTATTTATATTATGCTCATCCCGAGTGATGTCTTATCCGTTTTTCCAAAAAATTACGTCCAAGAGTAATTTTTTTTTATGAATTGATTTTTACACATGAAAACATTTTCAAAACGAATATTATATTCAAACATAAAACATTCTCAATCAATATAAATATTATAAGTCATACCACAATCGTATCACTTTTCACCGAGCTTTTCACAATGTTTTTTCTGTATGAAAGAGTTGAGCTTCTTGGCTTAAAAATTTGTCAGTAGGGTTCAGTTATAACACAGATTTTTCTATTACACAGAAATTAAATGTTTTTGGAATTGCCTATGTTGTTGCTGTCATAATTCACATGTTTCTCACGAAACGTGGCAAAACTCGCGGAAAGAGAGCTAAAACGCAATGGTTTCATTTAATTTAATGAAATAAGTAAAAATTCCTTTCGCTATGTATAGATTTTTGTTATCAGCGCCACCAAATTAGCAAAAAATGAAAACAACATTTTAAACCCCAAAAATCATGTAGACCTGTCTCAGATCTTGTCAGACTTTTTTACTTCCACCGTATTATGCACAAAGTAACAAGGAATGCAATAATGGCGCATCAATACAGTTATATTGGTAGGTATCGAAGGGATGTTATCTTGAAAAAAAAGTCGGTTTTTGTATTTGTCTTGTTTGTGCAAGAAGTTTATGTTATATTATCTGTTTTATCGTTAAAAAAAAGCTTATCCCTTATGAGGAATGTTTTACTTAAAAACTGTTCCATAAAAAGTATAAAACTGTCATTAATCCACAAATTTAATCTAATTATTAATAAGGCATAAACTGAGGAAAATAAAAATAGCCTGGTGAATTTGTTAAAATAATGGTATCATAATTTTAACAAATTCACTAATTCTTCCGAATTAGAACTGTTTCACTTTATCAAAATGTGTACGTACAAACACAAGTTTTGCAATGCAGATACAGAAATTTAACTTTTTTAATGAAAATCAACCAAATTAACAAAGTAGACACATTATAACAATTCGTGTCCTTCTTCACATTTTATTTCGAAACAACAGTCTGGAAAGGGCTTCGAGATGTTGCCGTCACGTAGGTAACATGGGGGTTCTACCACAATTGGGGCGCATCCTTGCAAGTTGATATTTCCATTATTTTTGCACACTGCCTCAGCACATACTTCCGCGAGACGTTTCACTTCACCCTCTTTCATTTTCCCCAAACCATATTTTTCCGTATAACAACCGTCCGTGTTATTTTTAGAAGTCGATGTAATGATGCTCATCCATCCCTCCACTTGCAAGGAAACCATCATAACAAAGAATATTGCACAAATTTCTTGGTTCTTCATCTTGAAACTAAACAATAACTGAAAAATTTTGGCGTCAGGAATTTTCTCGCTACTTTTACGCTCAAAAGTGTCCGAAGTCGACTGAAAAAAGAATTCGAGCCTTTGCTCACGCTAATTCACAAAAATTTGTACTGACACCCTTTGTCAAATGAAAGATAATTCAATCTGTTAATGAGAACTTTGTTAACTAAAGTTTTTGAATTATTTGCAAACGATTCTCAGCTGTCACTTCTAAGTCTAGAAAGTCTTTTGATAGGTACTTGACAAAATTATTGAGTTTGACAAATGGTGTCACTCAAATTTTATTTCTTAGAGCCGACTTTATCTAAAAACAAAAACTTTTTTAGTTTTTTTTCACTGCGGACAATTTTTTGCGTTAATATTGTTGACACAAACTTAAATTTATTTAAATTTAAAGGGGCTCATAATAGCCCAGTCAAATTAGACAAATCGGTGGAAAAAAAACTAGAGTTGGATTTTTTTTAAACGCTTTCTTTACACTTGGGTAGACATATACCAAAAGTTCCAGAAGATGGGGGGCGAGCTCGAGGAGGGGAAGGGGGTTAAAGGTGTCTTTTTTTGGTTTTTTGCTTATATCTCTGAAATTATCACTCCTCTAGGTTTTTATCTTCTTATCAAAATTAAAACTTACAAAATTTCCTACAAAAATGGTCCTTTCCTTTTTTGTCGTATGACTAACCGTAAGCGAGTTATAGGACAGAAAAGAAACATCATTTAAAAAAATGTGCTTTATCCGCATTTAAAACAGAATTAGTCTTGTAATTAAAAAAAAAAAAAACTGACAGTAAATTGAATTTACTGGGTCCAATACTTCATTAAAGGAAGGGGGGGTCTATAAATACAAACTTATCGTTTATGTAATTTGTGCAGAATTTTCTGTAGAAGTCTATTTCTGCATCAAAATTTCCTACAAAAATGGTCCTATTCATTTTTGTCGTAGGACTAACCGTAGGGTTCAAAAGTTTGCATTAAAATTGCATTAAAAATCCTTTGAAACAAATTTCATTAGTATATATGGTAAGTATTTATATGTGTAGAACGTCCCTCAACTAAGCTGGTCTGCCTGAAAGGTGACTTTTGTGTAAACATTTAAACGGAAATATAAATAAAAATTTTGGATGAAAGAGAGAATGAATCTGTAAGGGGGTTAAATGGGTTGTAAATGTTTAAACAAAGATATAAACATAAAATTCTTTAGAGGTGTAAAGGGACACTAAAATCAGATTTTTCGAAAATTCGTTTTTAAGGGAATAAAACGGTGTACACATTTAAAGGGATATAAAAACATTAAATTTAGAAAATATGATCCTTAGAGCGCGTAGAAGTGCACTTATCAAATTTTAATGAAATAAAATAACAGTTTAAACGCTTAAAAACAAAATTAGAAACATGAAATTTAGAATTTTGGGAGTGCAGAAGTACACTGAGACGACACTTTATGAAAATCAACATTTAATATTTATCCATAAACATAGCCCATGCGAAGAACGAGACTACTATAACTGAATCCTATACATAACATAGGTAATTATCTAGCTTTATAAAGTACCTAAGCCTATGGAATGGTTTTGTGAAAGGGGCTTTTTCCCATTTTATATCGGAAATACGCGCGGACAAAGTCGCAGGCAAATGCTAGTTCAGCATATAAAGATGACTCGGAAGACTTGATAGACCCTCGTGGCACCTTCTAATAAACTGTTGGATCCAATATATTCAATTTACTGTAAGCTCTATTTAAATCATCGATATTAAATCATCTATTTATTAATTTTGTACTGAACAAGACTGTAATTCGGTTTTCAATGTTTAAGTTGAAGACGAAGATGCAGCATATGAGGACGACTCGGAAGACTTTATAGACTCTCTAATGAAGTGTTGCACCCAATAAATTCAATTTGTTTTTAGTTTTTTCAAATCACAAGATTAATTCTGTTTTAAATGCGAATAAAGCACTTTTTTTTAATGATGTTTTTTGTCAGCCTTATAACTCGCTTACAGTTAGTCCTACAACAAAAATGCAAATGACCATTTTTGTAGGCTTTAATTTTGATAAGCAGGCAAAAACCGTTAGGAGTAATAGTTTCCGAGATGTAAGCAAAATAACAAATAAGACACCTTTAGCCTCCTCCCCCTTCTCGAGCTCGCCCCCCACCTTCGGGGACCCAAGAATAAGGAAAGCGTTAAAAAAAATCCAACTCTCTAAGATTTTTTTCCACTGATCGCCCTATTGTTGTCTAATTTGACTGGGCTATAAAATACAGACAAAACCGTTAAAAATGCTTTATTAAATAAAGTAGCACAATTTTAGTCTTAAAGMGATAATCCGTCCAAAATTTACAAAATAAAATAAATATATACAATATATACACATGATGAATAAAAGTTGATAAAAATCCCGCGAGAACCCACAAATTTAGGCAGATATGAGTGGGTAAGTTATAAATATGTAAAGAAACACTTAAAGTTTGTGGCTTCTTCAAATGAGCACGCACAGTCATATTATTTATTGATTATTTATTGTTGTTCCCCACTTTCAACAATCAACATAATCGACTGTTGCGAATTAGCATCCGTTGTTACACCTCGAACACACTCAACTTGATGCGAAACCCAATCCTTGCGTTGACAGAAAGTGGAACAGTAAGGCGTCCGCCGACAGAGGGAGCATTCGGCGAGAGCCTCTCTGTTGCAATTCGCACACTGGAACAAGAAATAATTAGTTATYGGAGGYGTTGCCAATTTTAGMWTTACCTTCTTTTGGTTGTCGTCCAAGGCAGGTTGTAAGGTGGTGTCAGAGCTGCCATCTGGCTGCAAAGCAGCCACTTGGGCCTCGACTCGCGCCGCCAGCACTGCTGCATCTTTCTCTCTTTGAAACTTCTCCGATTGTCTACTAATCGCGTCGCGTAACTCTTCAACGCCTTTGCGGAAATCGCTCGCCAGTCGCGTTATTTGTGTCGCAATGTCTTCGAGTCTTTTCAAGGAGGCTGTCGGGTCAGTGTTGACCACTGGCTCCATCAACTGGTAGTCGGTGGAGTCGAGGCCTTCGGCTAGGTTCTGCCAGGCTTCCTCTTTTGTTTGCTGATTTCCGTCGCTGTCTTCGCCGCAGCTGCGTTTGTTCGAGTCGTGGTCCTTTCGACGTTTCCTCTTGTAGGGGGTAAACAGTCGGACGGGACCTGTAGCCGACTCATCATCGCAGCAGGCGGCGCAAGTGCAACTTGTCGCATGAGGAAGGATGATACCTGGAAAAAAAATCACATGAGTTGATTAGGCAACCAATAATTCACTAAAATAGAACTGTATTCAAATTTAGTTCAATTACAATTTCAAATACTAAAAATGCTCACAATAGGTAATTAACTTACACAATGGGACACACTCGAATTTTTCTACCATCGCAACTGCATAATACAAAATTTATAAACAACATGACGATGCAATTAAACAAATCGTGTTAGTCATTATGGCTAACGTTAAAACAGTTCAAGAAGTGTTAACGATACCCTTTGCAGAGCTAATATTTTACATATACACACTGTTTATAAATACTCTGTGATCAAATGAACTATGAAATTTTATAATTACTCTTCTTTGTGGGTAATAAAAAGTCTGGATTTTAAGTTTTCTGTCTATTCATAATCTTTTAAAGTGTCCCAAGGTTTTCTTTTTCTTTTGGCTTAATCAAAAACAAAATATCGAGAGATCAAGATAATTTGTAATCGAGTCATCTTTGGATTCAAAAACGTATGTCTGTTTTTGAACTAACTGTACGTGAAACGTCAAATAAAATGATCAAGTCGAAAGGTAAAACGGTAAAACGAGTTGAAATTAGTCGCCGACGTACAATAATAAGAGTAGGACCGTTCTTTTTTTAAGGTAAATCATAATTTAGTTACTAAAAAATCATCTTCTTTTTGGTCATGCCATTTTACCTTTCGGCTCGATATCTTATCTTGATCTCTCGATATTAATTTTCGTTAATTTAATTATTGACGTCTGTAAACTGGGCTTCATTTTTGTCAAAATGATATTTTTTGATAAATTTTACTAAAAATTAGTCCGACATTAACTGGCATCTGGAAAAAAAATAAAAGATATCAATTGAAAAATCAATTGTTTTTTAACAAAAACGTCAGAATAAAATGTAAAATCGCTTTGAATATTAAAATATAGATTTTAAACAATAGAAATGTTAAATCAAATATTGGGAAAAATTGGATAACTTGAAATTATTTTTTCATTGTTTGAAAAATTATTATTTAAAAAACACGTATTTTTATTAAAGTATTCTAGTTTTGATTTATACTCAACAAAAAAAAAAAAACGAAAACAAAATAGTCAAAACATCCTTTATCCGACACTACTGAAATACCGTGCGATCAAATAAAAAATAAATTAGAGTAGGCGTCGATTAAATTCTACAGTTGGCAACACATTGGCTGGGAATCTGGGCTGGAAATTTTTCACGCAAACTGAAAGTGAAAATGACCATCAACCGTTATCCTCTTGTATAGCAATAAAAATTTTCTGCTCTAAAGTGAACATTATTTCACTCAAAAGGAATAAAACGCAAGCTTGTCAAAGTTTCCGCTGACATTTCATGTCAAGAATCAGGATTGCCATCTGAAGGAATTTAATCACCGCCTACTCTAATTTTTTTTTTTTTTGATCGCACGGTATTTCAGCCGGGGGATGAAATTTGGATTCTGCGCAGTTTAATTTTTTATTGGTGTGTGTAAGCAAACAAAATAGACTCTAGTCTGATAAGGAATTGAAGACTGCTACCGTATTCAAGACGGTAGTCTTATTCGTCATCAGTTTCATTTTCTCATTACCAACATAAAAAAATTATTAACTTTTCTCTTGTTTAAAATGTGGCACCTTCCATCGCTCATTGTATACCTTTGTGGAAACTCTTCCAATTTTTCCTCCCTGGAATTCCTATCAATGGCCCATTTTTCGGTATTTAACATTTTGCAATGATGAGTCTGACAGTGACAGTCAATGATAATGGTTGACAGTAATAGAAAATAAGGTTAACCCATGGTTAGAAATCTATGTCACTCAAGTGACAATTTAACTTTGTTTTGTTTACATTTTTTGTATTTTGACCAGGGGTAGCCGACTAGTATAGCCCAGACCGTTTTTGAAATATTTTAGTTCTGGTCCGGCCGTCAGAGGTCGCGATTAGCATTCTCATAATAAGTTTATTTATTTTTTGCGAATGTTACTTTTATTTTAAATTTTCATTCAAAGGTAGACGATAGGTGTAGACACACAACATAAACAACAAATTTAGGTTCCAGCTTTTTTTGTTAGATTTATAATAAAAAAAAGAAATCTAATTTATCGGCGTGAAGTGTGCGGGATTGAAATTTGAAACAAGTTGGTCATGATTTCAAAATTTGAACTGTCAACGCAATCAATGAAAAAACACAAAATTGAGTGTTGTTTGTAAAATAAATTCCTGGAATTTGAGGTAAAATTGATTTTTGTACTAATCTACGATAATAATTGCTAATTGTTTAGAATGAGTTTCCACAAACGAACTTGTTTTGCTGTGGTGGGCTTCCCATTTAAATCTGGGCCTCTCTTTCGGTTTCCGCGTCCGAAAAAAGAGCCACTTTTTGCCAGACTAAATTAAGAGCTCCAGTGTGTTCAAAAGTCTGTTCCCCAACTCATTGCGTTCTGTTAATATTTGTCAAGGTAAGTTCAGTTAAATAATAACATTGCTTTCTAACTTTCTGCTTATTAAAGAAACATACACGTAAGAATGTAACAGTGAGGAGTTCCGGAAACATGTGTCGTCGGTGTCGGTACCAAAAGTGGGATTTTAAAACTTAGGTTTTAATTCTTAATTTTCTCAACCCATAACATTCTTCAGGTCAGATGAAAATTGATTTTTCACCAGAAGTTAGCAATCCCACTATTGATCTGTCTTTTTCCACAACACAAAAAGAAGATGTAGAATTATCGAAAATGTGGTTTTATAGTCCACGAAAAAGAGTGACTCCAGTGGAAGGTATAAATAAATACATACAGGGAACCAAGCGGTTTTTTTTTAATTATTTGTCTTTAGAAAATAATAATTAAATTCATAATTAATGTAAATTAAAATAATATAAAAAATGTGATTGTATTTTAAAAATAAAAWTTTGTCTAAAACATTTTTGATTTAATTTTAATAAAAAATAATAAATTGAAACAAAACATATTTTCAAAATTGCCGCCTTTTCTAGTTCACAGGCCGGACGTATGATGACGCCACAAAGAAACTTTTTAAAACCATTAAGTAGGCGTTCTATTTTGTAGGTGTTCTGTGATTTTGACAATTTAATTTCTATCTTTAAATTATCGTCGCGCCACCAGTAGAGGTAGAGGTTCCAGTAGAGGTACACAGTAAGTTCGTTTTGTCAGTGGATACTTTTCAAATAGGGGTACATAGTCAGTTTTCCTGTTTTCGTAATTTGAGCAATTTCCTAAGACTCCTAATTAATAAAAATTTGCTTTCTACACCAACTTCAAATTGCAAATTTTACTATTGTATTCAGATAACTTTGAAAACTTAAATTCGCTATATTTTCAAAATTTAGTGTCAAGCATTGTTTTCATGAGATAATTAAGACACATTTAAACTGATAGAAATTTTTAAATCATGTTCTTTTCTGGATCAAAAAATAATCTAACAAAATGGCAACAATGGCAATTATTTCGTTTTCAAATTTTTTGACATTAGTCATTCCAAATTTTAAAGCAAAATCAGTGTCATAACATTTCGGCCTGCCTTTTGTTGTGTAAGCTTACTCCTGTTTCCTCTTCAATTGCTACATATCTTAGAAAGCCCCAGTTTTTCCCAATTCTTTCACCCGAAAAAAAATCTCATTTTTTTCCGTTCAATCGGGCAAGGTAGCCACTTCAAATTTACCACTCTTACTCTATGTCAGACACGAAATACTGGCAAAGAGGTTCCTGCAAACCCTCATACATACCTTCATCAATCAACGTTTGTAGACTCCTGCCCCCGAACCTGATGCTTCTCTTCCAGTCCTTGCTCGAGGCCCTGCCGCACAGCGCTTCAAACTCGCTCGGCGTATACCAAGCCGAGCCTAACTTGATACACCGGCCTCTGCCCCCCGACCCGAATCTGTTTTTGTGCAGCTCCGCCGAGGTGTTCTTGCATCTCACCGGAAGTACCGGTAGACT
>NW_025401069.1:438871-440420 GCF_015345945.1 Tribolium madens
ATAATTTTCTTTAAGAACTGGTTTTTGTTAAATTGTGTTTTCATAAAACTAAACGTTTTTATTTAATTTAAAAGTATTACAATTATCAAAAAAATCAGAACTAAAATATTTGAAATAATTTGGCCGTTTTTTTCCTGGTTTAATTAAATAAATAATTTTGATTCGTTTTCAATGACAATTGCGAAACTAATAGAAAACTTAGGGCCGGTTTACAGAACGTGTTAATCGTAATTAAATTTTAAACTTAACGTTTGTCAATGCAAAATAAATGGCAACTTAATTCGAATTAGTTTACCTAATTCTGAATTAAATTTTAATTTCGCTTCTACTCAAAGAATTGGTAAAGGCACACGTGGAATTAATTTTTCTTCTCACAATTAAACAATAGTTTAATTCATTTGTTGTTTTACATAAAATCTAGTTTAAAATAGAGAAAACATATTTCGTTCAAAAATTATGTTAATTAATTTTATTTTGAAAAAACAGTTAAAAAATATTAAGTTAATAATGATTTGTTTTTTCGTCAGTGTCACTATTAATGCATAATTTTCTTTAAGAAATGGTTTGTTAAATTAAATGGCAAATTAATTCGAATTAGTTTAATTCTGAATTAAATTTTAATTTGGCTTTCTGTAAACCAACTCTAAGAGGAATTTATGTTGAAACTGCAATCCGATAATTTACGACCCTGTCTGCTTGCGGTTAGAAGGAAGGGTCGGCAGGGGCTGGTTTATTGAGGCGTCATTTTCATTTTGTTCGACTGTACACTTCTATTAAAAAAAAACGTACATAGATTGAGGACTATTGTAAATATTAATTAATCATTTCCAAGAAAACGGTTTACTGACATTTTGTGTGTCAAATGTGTAAAGATTGCTTTCAGTTGCTTTTTATAATTGAATTATGCCACGACATACAATACCATTAACAAAAGCGTGGTCATTACTAATAAGTTGGAAGATGGCTGGTCTAGGTAGAACAACTGCTGAAGCACTGTTTTAAAGAAGTCCCGACCTCAACTATAGTTCTTCTAGAAATAAGTGAGAACAGAGTTAATTGCTTTATGGATGTAATTATCCTTGGTAAACCCCCATTCGGCTACCGGCGATTTTAAACCCCAATAAAAATATCTCCAAATTTAGCCAGCTGGGCTGGTTTTTTCAAAAAAGTAGCCCAGACAAAAATTATAGATCTTGAAATTATCTACAAAAATGGACCTTATACTTTTTTTCTAAGAATCACCATTCCTGAGATATCGCGATTCTAAAAGTTGAAGGAGTCACATTCTACATGATATGCACATACAGAGTGCACCAGAACTCCTGTCTCAAAGACAAATGCCATGTAGGGTAAGGTACCACAAACATGGAAAAAATTTAAAAAAAAATCTATCTATAAAAATTTCAAAGTTATGAGAGTTTAAATTTTGCACTTTGACTCTATTTATTTCTGTAGGAAAAATAATTTTCTAAGTTTTTTTGCTACAGGCTATTAGAAGCGGAAACAAGGAAGCTGTATACTAAATTGTAACTCTGTTCAATGTTATTTG
>NW_025401069.1:442115-460428 GCF_015345945.1 Tribolium madens
ACAATCAACATAATCGACTGTTGCGAATTAGCATCCGTTGTTACACCTCGAACACACTCAACTTGATGCGAAACCCAATCCTTGCGTTGACAGAAAGTGGAACAGTAAGGCGTCCGCCGACAGAGGGAGCATTCGGCGAGAGCCTCTCTGTTGCAATTCGCACACTGGAACAAGAAATAATTAGTTATYGGAGGYGTTGCCAATTTTAGMWTTACCTTCTTTTGGTTGTCGTCCAAGGCAGGTTGTAAGGTGGTGTCAGAGCTGCCATCTGGCTGCAAAGCAGCCACTTGGGCCTCGACTCGCGCCGCCAGCACTGCTGCATCTTTCTCTCTTTGAAACTTCTCCGATTGTCTACTAATCGCGTCGCGTAACTCTTCAACGCCTTTGCGGAAATCGCTCGCCAGTCGCGTTATTTGTGTCGCAATGTCTTCGAGTCTTTTCAAGGAGGCTGTCGGGTCAGTGTTGACCACTGGCTCCATCAACTGGTAGTCGGTGGAGTCGAGGCCTTCGGCTAGGTTCTGCCAGGCTTCCTCTTTTGTTTGCTGATTTCCGTCGCTGTCTTCGCCGCAGCTGCGTTTGTTTGAGTCGTGGTCCTTCCGACGTTTCCTCTTGTAGGGGGTAAACAGTCGGACGGGACCTGTAGCCGACTCATCATCGCAGCAGGCAGCGCAAGTGCAACTTGTCGCATGAGGAAGGATGATACCTGGAAAAAAATCATACGAGTTGATTAGGCAACCAATAATTCACTAAAATAGAACTGTATTCAAATTTAGTTTAATTACAATTTCAAATATGAAAAATGCTCACAATAGGTAATTAACTTACACAATGGAACACACTCGAGTTTTTCTACCATCGCAACTGCATAATACAAAATTTATACACATGACGATGCAATTAAAAAAATCATGTTAGTCATTATGGCTTTCGTTAAAGTAGTGTTAACAATACCCTTTACAGATCTATTATTTTACATACACACTGTTTATAAATACTCTGTGATCAAATGAACTATGGAATTTGATAATTACTCTTCTTTGTGGGTAATAAAAGTCTGGATTTTAAGTTTTCTGTCTATTCATAATCTTTTAAGGCAAATCAGTTTTCGAGGTAGCATTAAAATTCATAGTTTTCATCGAAAATGCTTAAATTAAAGATTACAAAAAATACGTCCTAAATTAAAACATCATAGTTATTTTTGTTACAAGTACTTAAAATACAGTTTTTATGACCAAATCGTTGCAGTTTCCGGACGAGGCGAGGCCGAGTCTGGAATGGCAGATGAGACCGCAAAAACGTGTTAGGTACGTGTTACAAACAAGATTTTTTTGTTAAAGCACCTAAGAAACGAATTCACACCTCTTATTAATTAAAAAAATTTCGGAACCATAGTAACCGAATTGACTTTTTCGCCCGGAAAAACTGTTTTTGGGGACTGAGTACCTAAAATAACCATTTTACGTACTATTTTATTGATTCCGGATTAGACTTATTTTAGGGGCTCAAATATCTATTTTCAGGAGCGTATACAACAAAGTGATTTTTTTCCATCACAATGCAAATTGGTATCGAGCGATCAAGATAATTTGTAATAATCGAGTCATCTTTGTATCCGAGAACGTATGTCCAACTGCACGTGAAACGTCAAATAAATTGACAAGTCGAAAGGTAAAACGGCAAAATGGGCTGAAATTAGTCGCTGACGTATAATAATACGCGTAGGACCGCTCTTTTTTGAAGGTAAATTACAAATTTAGTTATTATAATCATCACCTTTTTAATCATGCCATTTTACCTTTCGACTTGTCAGTTGACTTGACATTTTACGGACATACGTTTTCGGATCCAAGGATGACTCGATTACAAATTACCTTGATCGCTCGACACAATCAAAGGGAATTAAAACTAAAATTACAAATTTTTTAGACGTAAAAACTGGTCATTTCTTGCAACCTAAAGTCTCAACTTCAGTCATTAATAACAAATAAAAATCGGTGTTGTAACTGAACCTTGAACCAAGAAAAAAATGTGATTTTTTTTTTCAAGACTTTTGAGATAAAACAAAACTGACAATTTCCATATTATCATGTAGGCACCTTAGCTCTTTTGTTTCCAATGTTGTCGCATTTAATTTGTTTGATTGTTGAATTTGCTAATTTGTTAAATGTTTTGTACAGGTGCTGCATTTTGGATGTCCGAATAGGGAATCTCCTAAACTAACAGGTTTAGCTAAAAACAAATGATACATTCTGGGGTTAATTTTTTAAGAAAATAATATTGGTTAAAATCGCATCCCGCTATGAAATCTAAATCGTCTTATTATAGAAGGTACAGATTTGAAATAAAGATATACAGACAGTTTTTTACGGAAAGTTTATTAATGTATTTAACAATTTTACAAGATGAACTTGTATTTTTTTAAATGAGAATCATAGATGGCTGCTATTTTTAAAAAGCTTGTTTTTTTCTTATCTAAAAAATATTCTGAGGTAATTACTTTTTATTAACAGAAACGCCAAAAGTTTATTTAGTACTAATAATCTAAATGAATTTTTTTATTCGTAATAAAAGACCTGGTAAAAATAAAATTCTTTGATTTGTGAATTTAATTATTCCAGTAGTGGAACACATTAAGTTTGTTTTTTTAGTGTACATATAATTTTTTATATCAAATAGGGATACAAAGTCAAGTTTTTCCTGTTTTCCTAATTTCAGTAGGGGCGCACCCTATATACCTATCTATGTATGTACGTATTATAGAACTCGCGCTTCGGTGCTCGTTTTATAAACCTGAACTCGTTCCAGAAAACTTGCCTTACGAAACGCCATTCTTTAATATACTACAGCTGGTAAGAATTTTTAAATGATATTCTTTTCTGGAACATAATAATTTAATCTGGCAAAATGGCAATAATTTCGCTTTCAAATTTTTTGATATTAGTCATTCAAAATTTTAAAGTAAAATCAATGTATAATACCACTACGACCTGCCTTTGATTTTCCCCTTCAACTGCCACATGTCTCGGAAAGTCCCACTTTTTGTTAAACTTTCACTCGAAAATAACATAATCTCTATTTTTTCCGTTCATTCGGGCAAGGGTGCCACTTCAAATTTACCTACTCTTACTCTATTTAAGACATGAAATACTGGCCAAGGGGTTCCTGCAAAAACTCATATCAGTGCTCATACCTTCATCAATCAACGTCTGCAGACTCCTGCCCCCGAACCTGATGCTTCTCTTCCAGTCCTTGCTCGAGGCCCTGCCGCACAGCGCTTCGAACTCGCTCGGCGTGTACCAAGCCGAGCCCAACTTGATACACCGGCCTCTGCCCCCCGACCCGAATCTGTTTTTGTGCAGCTCCGCCGAGGTGTTCTTGCATCTCACCGGAAGTACCGGTAGACTCGCCGCCTCGTTCCATGAGCCCAGATTGGGCCCCGATACCGTCACCGGCGTGGAGACAGTCCCCGCCTCCGAGACGTCGCCCTGAATGACGATGGTCTTGAGCTCGGCCCCCGAGCCGTCTGTGGCGATGTAGCCGTTGTTGTCGACACACAGCATGGGCTTGAAATGGGGCAGTTGGTCCTGGGTGATAACATTGAAGGTGCTGGTGATGAGCGAGCCCACCGGCAGAGACACCGGCACCCCCGCATGGCGCACCGAGACGGCCGAGACGCGAGGATGTTTTGTGTCCACAACRGAGTCGCCATTCTCGCCGCCATCGTGCTCRCTCGTGAGCTGTTCGGCTTCGGAAATGTCCGGTAGGACGACGCCTTCCGAGTTTGAGTTTTCCATGGACCAAAACGCGACCAAGACGACGTTTACCAAGGATTTCAGGGAAGAAGCGGGTTCGAGGAGGTTGAAGAGTTTAACGAATTTACCACTTGGGGTGATGACGATGACGGMTACACGATTGGTTACTACAGTCGCCGATATGCAGGCGGCGTAGCCGAGGCTGCGCATGCGCCGCGCCATTTTTGAATCTATACACCTTCATGACCTCATTTTCACATTTTACACATTATAAAAGGATTTTTAAAGGATTTTTACTGAAAATGATGAATTCATTTTCCGATCTCTGACGTAAAACAACCTAATAAAGCTTTAAAAATAAATCAATATACGTAAAAAGTTGTTAATTTATAATTTGTCACTTATCATTGACGGTAGGCAAATGAAAGGAGTAAACGTCGCATTTGTAAAATTCTTAATATCTGAACAAAAACAAAGAAAAACAGTTTTGTAAATTCTCAATTTTTTATTAAAATATTTTTGAAGAAAAATAAACAAAAAAAAAACAAATGCTATTGACTGCCAATTAATTTTCTACCTAGGAAACTGTATTAACAAATGTTCGTTTCCATGACAACTTTTCCATGGGTACATCGTGCCATGGGTCTAGAATAACTGATAAAATAAAAAATATATCTGGAAATCAATTACGTTTTGTGGGATTAAAGGTCAAGTTGATAAGTGGTTTTAAAATAATAACGATGACCCAAGCAAAAACATATCGGTGTGTTTGAGTTTCAAAGCATTGTCGAAAATTGAGATTAATCAAGTTTTTCATTCTTTATTCACCCTAGAAGTAAGGCAATATACCAGGAACATAGGAAAATGATAAAAATATTTTATCTATAGTTATGAGATGAAGTTATTAGATTTTAAATTTTGCACTTTGACTATTTATTTCTGTTGGAAAAATAATTTTTCAATTTTTTTCTGCTACAGGCTATTAGAAGAGGAAACAAGGAAACTGTTATTCTAAATTATAACTCTGTTTAATGTTATTTGTGGCTTTTGTTAATTTTTTTTACCTTTACTAAATAATTATTAAAAAAAAACATATACAAGATCATCAGTATTATTAAATAAAATAAAAAAATGTCAAAAAATAAATGTCAAATTTGTTTGACAGTTTGAATTTTTTTAACATTTTTTCCATGCTCCTGGTATCTTATCTTACTTGAAATTTTTCTCTGGGGCACAAGTTCTAGGTAGACAAACTTTAATAAAATAGAAAAAAGTAATATAAAAAGATCTATACAAACCTCTCACACCTAGCTGCTTTTTGAGGCTCGCATATCATTAAAAATAGCCGTGTCATTTTTAAATTTGGTGGGAAGTTTACATTTGAAAAATGTCATCATATTGGCAAAATCCGTAAAGAAATGTCAAAAACGCCAACTAGTGTAAAGTTAAATTTGTCACTTGTTGATTATTTTCCAAAGCACTACAAAGCGTGGGCGGCTTTTTTAGAATGTAAAAAAGGTTTTCAAATAAAATATCAAAATACTAAATTTTTTTACCATTTTGAATTTTGGTTGGTGAGACTTGAAACTATACTTTAATCTCAATTTTCAGAGACATAGCGAGATCAAAAGGCCCTTTTCTATCAAGCAAGCGTAGAAATTTAGAACGTGTGTTCGCGGGAGTTAAAATGTCTTATTGACAACTGAGAAATGTCAACATAATTTCTATGGTAAATATGACAGGAAACCCTGATATACGATATGTATGAATAAATACCAAAAACATTTTATTTCACCAGAATGTTTTCAGAGGTTTCATAAAATAATTCAACTTGCTTAGATTAATATTTCAAATTTTGTAAAATATTTTTTTAACATCTAAACGACATATGGGTTTGCACGTAACATACGTCCTCAACTAGTACGCCTACGTGATAGGCATTGTTCTTTCTTATTTTTCCAGGGGCGTAACCTGTGGGATATGGCCTGCGGAATTTATTGTTTATAATATTAAACAAATTCTTTTTTTCAAAAATATTCTTCATCCAAGCGAAAAAAAATCACATTTGTTACTGACAATCAAAATTTGGATTTTGGAAATTCGTAGTTACAATTTATGTAGGACAATAATTACACCTTTTTGTCAATTATCAGTTTAAACATTTCATTTGTTTTACGTAACTGGCAATCCAGTGTTATAATCGCACAAAACATATTTTATTACTCAATAAAACACAGTAATAGTCTTTAATATTGGTTTATAAAAATTTAACCATCAGCGTATCGACAAAACACTCACCAGTGACAAAATAAAATACTTGAGATAACCCATGACAAGCACAAAAATAGTCTACATATTATGATTATGTAACGTCATAAAATAAACAACAAATTTACAAATTAGCCCGTTTTTGCTTCTTCAATCCTTCGGCGATCTTCTGCCCTAGTCCTGCATCAACTTGAGTGAAATTTTTGATAGCCCTTTCTTGAATAAAATCAGCCGCGTCTTTCAAATTCCCTACGATATTGGCAATCAATCTGTCTTTCGCTCCTTGATCCAAAGTCTTCTGGTAAAAAACCCTCGACTGGCTGTAATTGTCTTCATCCCCGGAATCATACCGATTGGCCTCTCCCGAGACAGCAAATGGCGGATTCAAAGCCTTCGCCCTCGAGTCGCTATCAGGCCCGTTGAAACTATTGGGGTGGTAGTTGGGGGCCCCTCCTTGATTATTAATCGCCTGGGGACCATCGCGTTGATAATTACGCACTTTGAAGGGACAATTGACCGGGAGTTGGAGATAATTGGGCCCCAAACGATGACGATGGGTGTCTCCATAGGAGAAAAGTCTCCCTAGAAGCATTTTATCGGGTGATGGTTCAATACCAGGAATCATATGGGCCGGACTGAAAGCGATTTGTTCCACTTCGGCGAAGTAGTTCTCCGGGTTGCGGTTGAGTGTGAATTTGCCCACTGGGATCAAGGGGTAGTCGGAATGGGGCCACACTTTGGTCAAGTCAAATGGGTTAAATTTGCAAGCAGCGGCTTGTTCCATGGTCATGACTTGGATGTAGGTGGTCCATGATGGGTGATTACCATTTGCTATGGCATTATAAAGGTCTCTTAACCCATAATCTGGGTCAGTCGAAGCCAACTGTGCGGCTTTTTCGACATCGAGATTCCTAATCCCTTGGTCAGTCTTGTGGTGGAATTTGCAATACACGGATTTACCCTCAGCATTCACCAACTTGAAGGTATGAGACCCATACCCGTTCATGTGTCTAAACCCATCTGGGATTCCCCGGTCCGAGAATACGAACATGGTCTGATGGGTCGTTTCCGGTCTCAAGGTAATAAAATCCCAGAACATGTTAGCATCCTTCAAGTGCGTCTGGGGATTGCGTTTCTGGCTGTGAATGAAATGGGGGAACAAAATTGGGTCCCGAATGAAGAAAATGGGAGTATTATTCCCGACGAGATCCCAGATCCCGTCCTCAGTGTAGAACTTCATGGCAAAGCCGCGGGGGTCGCGAACGGTGTCGGCCGAGCCGGACTCCCCGGCCACCGTTGAGAATCGAATAGCAATGGGGGTTCTTTTGCCAATGTTGGAGAAGACTTTGGCAGCGGTGTATTTAGTAATGTCGTGGGTGACTTCAAAGTAGCCGAAGGCGCCGGCTCCCTTGGCGTGGACTACACGTTCGGGGATACGTTCACGGTCGAAATGGGCCAACTCTTCGATGAAGTTGTTGTCTTGGAGGAGAATGGGGCCGCGGGGGCCCACGGTGAGGGTGGCGTCTTTCTCGCCGATTGGAGTGCCATGGGCTGTCGTCGCGGCGGAATCATTCTGCAATTATAAGTAAAACATTTAGTAAGATAAAAAAAATACAGACTCATTTTTTTAAAACGAGCCACCCTGGATATCTTATAAAATAAACAAAAATTAGAAAATCCCGAGACAGGTCAACTTTTATTTACAGGGGGACACCTTTGAATGTTATAGCCGTAACCCCCTTTGTAGTACAAAACAAACAACCCCTTCAAAATTTTAAATGGCACCACCACCTTTGTGACACCTCAAATGACCAGAATTCGGCTCTGTTTTTGTTTGAGTTTTAAATATTTTTATTTACGTTACGCAGAACAAATTACTAAGGGCAAAGACAGCTCTGAAACGTCGGCTGCATTCATTAAAAGTAACCAAATGTCAAAAAATGAAAAAATTGACGTCAAAAAATAAAACACCCTGAACACCGGATGTTGCAGTTAAGAATATTTCAGTTTATTCTTTCTATTACATATGAAAGACTACATAGGTCCTCCATAATATGGAAAAAAATACTCTTATTTTAAATAAAGCTTGAGACATCCTGTACATCGTGTTTTATATCCATAAAACATATTAAGAAATGAATGTTGAACGAAAAATTTTTGCTAAAACACCCTGTATTGCAAAAAAAATACACCGTGCGATCAAAAAAAAAATTAGAGTAGGCGGTGATTAAAGTCCTTCAGATGGCAATCCTGAGTTTTGATATCAAATGTCAGCGGAAACTTTGACAAGTTTGCGTTTTATTCCTTTTGAGTGAAATAATGTTCACTTTAGAGCAGAAAATTTTTATTGTTGTACAAGAGGAAAACGGTGGATGGTCATTTTCACTTTCAGTTTTTATGAAAAATTTCTAGCCCAGATTCCCAGCCAATGTTTTTCCAGCTGTAGAATTTAATCGACGCCTACTCTAATTTATTTTTTATTTGATGGCACGGTATATTTTGCACGTTTTTATCGATTGTTAGTTCTTTTTTTCAATAGGTATGTTATGTTGGCTTTAACCACCTATCGCTCCGATTAAACCTTGTTCATTCTAAAAAATAAAAAAATACTTTTGGATCGTTTCTACGATGTTCGGAATTTAAAAAATTTTGACATTCACATGTTGAAATTGTTTATCAAAGTGGTAGGTGTTTGTGGTCAAACGTCACTTGTGGATGTCATCTATCAAACTTTGCCCACATCTCCAAAAACCGCGATGGGGAGGCCACAGATGTTTTTCGACAAATGAATTATCTAATCTAATATTATCGATGTTTGTTTAAAGTAAAGTCGATTTTTGGGGTCACTGTGCGGTTTCATAAATATCAAAAGGTGTTAGCGGAAAAGTAAAAAACTATTGTGTCTAGTGTGAGATGCAATTTTCTGCAATTTATGTAGCCTTCACCCAAATTAGACTTTAATGCAATTTGTAATGAATGAGCCAACAAACTTTATTTTGTATTATTTTACTTTTATCGTAATTGTTTTTTTTACATCACTATAATATTAATTGGGCATTCTTATTAATTTTTATTAGTTATTACACCCAAGATATTGTTTTATTTGTGGTAATCCAATTACACCGAATGCTTTAAAGATTCCGTCTTTTTAAATTTTTTAATGATTTATTTGTTTGTTGATTTCCAACCCAATTTCAATGACTTGCGAGTTTGATTTAAACGTCTGCGCATTCTTATGCAATTCTAGGTGAAAGTTGTTTTTTGTTCCACATAAGTCATGTGGAGTAAATTCGCATTACGTATGACTTTTGACCATATTTCAAACGTCTAATTCCAAGTGCCGGTGACTTGGAATTTTTAAAGTAGCAAATACAAGCGATTAGAACAATTTGCACCAATATGAGATACATTGCATTTGCAAGGTTACACAAGAGATATAAATAGTAACAAAGGTTAGCTATTAAATAAACTAAAAATACCTAATTATGATAATTAAAAAAATAACTATTTTTTAAATTGTTTATCATTATACTGCTATGTGATTTGGAGCTAATTCAAGCTTTATTTTTTCAATGTTTATAAAAAGTACCTAATAAACTGTAAAAACACAACGTAAAACTGAAAGTTTATTCTGTTTATTCCAATTAATAAACAATATTTAAGTCCTTAACGGCCTAAGTTAATAAATAACATAGATATATAATATAAATAGGTCACAAAACCTTTTAGTTAGGGAATTAAAATTTCGGGCAGTATTTTTCTGCCACTTTATAAAGTTAATTGTAAACTACCTTTTACTATCATCATGACTGACATTTGACAATTAAACTTTTTTGTCAGTGACAAGAGTCAAAAATGAGGTTATTAATGTAAAGGTTGCTTTAGAGTTTACATTAAGAAAATGACAATACTGCCCGAAATTTTAATTCCGTAACTGTACATTATCAGAAACAATAATATTCTGAATCTAAATAAAAGTTTGGTCAAGAGTTCTGAAAATTCCAAGAACGTATGTCTTGAATAACTTCAGTGTGCCTGTCAGATATTTGTCAAACTTATCAATTTTTGCACACCTATCTTGCGTTAAATAATGGCTTAAAACCAATATTTTCTAAAACACATTAAATGTCAACATTGACAAAATTCTTAACTTTATGTAAGGTACAGTTGGAGACAAAATACTTTAGTCGTCAATATCACTTGAGTGACTTTAAATTGTAAAGCATGCTTTAGGAGTGTTAACCTTATTTTTAGCTACTGTCAATCATAATTGACAAGTTGTATCTAATAAAACAATTCTTGTAAAAAATAAAAAAAAATCGATTTCAATTTTTATTTTTTGGGGATCAGCTCTGCTTGGTTAAAGATTAATTTCTAACAGAATTTTAGTTTTGAAAAATCAAGTATGCCTTGAAAATTAAAAAAAAAACTATTTTTCTATAGAGTAACCTGTCTTTTAGGTAACAAATACGACAAAAACTTATTAAGAAAAGTTGTTTAGAATCAAAATTTAGACCCCTGTACCAAATTTCAAAATAATCAGCCAACTATGATTTTTAATTTTTTTACAAGATTAATAAATAAGCTAAAATAGAAAAGAATTGACAATTATACATAAAAATAAGAAAAATCATAAGTAACTGAAACTGGTGTGCAAAATAATGTGTTTAGGAATGTTTTAACATATTAAAACACAAAAATTTATTATATACTGAGTCATAAAACAATTTTCAGCGTCACATTTTCATCGAAAATCTGTAATTGGACTATTGCAAAACATATTTAATTTGGACATAGACTAAATAACTTTCACGGTTTTTGTAGCCGGTTTTTGAAAGAAACCAGTTTTGTGATGTGTTCTTTCTTATAATGTACTAAGTAGTTTATTACGAGGATCTCATTATTAACATCACAGATAGGCATAAGTAAAAATGCAACAACAACAACATAAAAAATTTAAATTCAATGCCATCATGTCGTCTTGGCTGCTTTCGTCAACAAACACGAATACTATCAAAGTCAATAATAACTGTATTTACTTCCATTTAACTATGCAACTATAATTAGCCCCCTATTTTACCAATTTAAGTGCCTCATGACTTGCATGTCTTTCATGATAACACCGGTATTGATAACTAACTAGTCTATTTATACAAAAAATACAATAACCTACCTTTGAACTATTCTTGTAATCCACGAGTTGATTCGCGGCTTTATCTACGAACGACATTTTGTTCAGAAATACAAGAAAAAAAATAAACACGAGTAAAAACACAACGCAGTAGCAACAACAAAAATGCACAAAATCAAGCTGTAAACATCTCTTTATATCAACGTGACATACGACCTACAGATCACGTGGTTACCAGTGGCGGAACAGAGGACTGTTATTGGTCAAGAAAAAACAATTGAAATGTAGATAACGCTGCTATTTTTGACAAAATAAGTTATGAAAATTGAGTAATTCAATTGCGGACACGGAATTTTGGACATTTTGTCAATATAAGCCACGCTTTACTGTCATTGTGATTGATGTTTGAAACTAAAATTTGAAAGTTTTAGTTGAAATTTATTTTTGGCGTCGATTTTCCGAAACAATACTGTCAACAATACCTGTTTTTACATAAGTTCTGTAAATTATTTTAATTTGTTGTCATTTTTTCTTTAGCTATCAGGATAAAAATTACAAGAACCAAAAGTAAGGTTAGTAGTAAGACCCGTTTTACATTTTTATATCAAATGACAAATCGTCCAAAATTCTATGTGCGCAACTGTACATATATTTAAGTAAATTTAAGTTTTACAAAAGATGTAGAAATATTTGGAAACAACTACCTTTAAAAGTAAAAGTTTTATATTTCAAGCATAAAGTAAAAACTCTGTTTTTTCGCCAAAGCATTTTTATTTACCATGACATTTGTCTGTTTCTTGTCCCAAAATTTTGGTAATTTATTGCCTTGTGTAGCAATACCCAAATCATTGCTCCGCCACTGGTGTTGTTTATTTCCTTCTTTGCACAGAAATCATTCAAAAAGAAAATAAATTAAAAGTGGACATAAATTATTGATGAGGACAGGTCACGAAACATTTGTTTTCAATTTTATATTAACTATTTTATTTACACGATAATTTACTAAAACTTTAATCAATTTTTCTTGTCAACGGGCGGTGTTTCATACAATTTGAAATCTATAGGTTTATCATAACCCATAATCCTTGCGTAATGTTCGGGATTTTCGAACAGCCTAGGATCAAAAAAGAGCGGTTTTCCATTTGCTAATAAAGTTGTGAACATTCCAGGAACATCGGGAACTTTCACGTCATCAATTTTGAATTCAGTCTACAACAAACAATCTTATTACTCCATTTGAGACCGAATTAAACAAAATTTCACCTCCTTTGTGACACAAAAGAAGTTTACAGTTTTTGCAACATAACTGTCGGTTTCAGGTTTGTATAACAAATGTGTCACGTATTTCTTTGTAATTAAATGAAGCAAAAAAGGCGTCACTAATGTAAAAAATCCAATAAACGAGTAAGCAGCAACGATAACAGGAACATTTCCTGTTGATAAAATTGCTTTATATAAAAATGGTTGGCCTACAATTCCTACAATACTAGAAGACAATGAAAACACCTAAAACACAAATAATTAAAAATGGTATCACTTGGAGTTTAACCCTACCTTAACGGCTTTTATTTGTGGTGTCAGAATACCGTAATATATTTCCTTCTGGTTAATCGTTTCAGGTTTCTTTTCAGTTGACAGGAAAGCAATTCTTTGGGGTTTATTGACGAGGTTGAGCAATGGTCGATTTAAATTACTGACTGTGTTAGGTTTTAAGGTTTTGACCAAACCTGGAAGTAGAACGAAACACGATTTTAAAGACATTTTTGTAATTTTGGACAACCTAACATAACCTAAAAGTATTTCAGGTTTGATCAGTTGATCACTTGATTGTTTGATGGTGGGTTGTCAAGCAAACGAAGATGTATATTTGGTTGCCGACATACAAAAATAAATTAATTGTAAAACGTTGTTAGATAATATTAATTATAGAGGATACGAATTAGGGTCTACCTTCACCCATCTGCGTACCGGATGAAACTTAATTTTTATCAAATTTAATATGCAAAGGAATGTATCGCGAATGGGTTGCCTAAAAAAATATGTTCAAGGATATGATTTATTAAAAATACAAAAATTAATAATTTTTTGTTACTTCACCTACTTGCTTACCAGAAAAATTAAATACCAATCGAAAGTATGAAGCCTAAGGAATATGAAAAAATTGGGTTGCCTACCTTTTTCTGTTCACTACTATTGGGTTGCCAGGTAATGAACAGGTGAGTCGATGTAGTTATTTGCACCGATCTGCTTGCGCAATAAATTATACCGGGTGTCCCAGGCAGGCTTGGATATAGGAAATTAACATGGAAAATTAGTTTTTATTTTTTTCCGGCTGCAGGAGTAACAGAAATCAAAATCTGACTGATGGAGTTTGTAGTGCTYGAAGASGGCTATCTTATGGATATTTTTGTCGATTCTCCAATTAACTCCATATGGGCGAAAACGGCCGTCGAAAAATCGAAATTTGAATTTGCCGGGTTAGCGTTACCAAGAAACGAACTATCAAGTCATTATTGTTGTCAAAGGAGGATTTGTCACAATTTGACTTGATAGTTCGTTTCTTAGTAACGCTAACCCGGCAAATTCAAATTTCAATTTTTCAAGAGCCGTTTTCGCCGAAATGGAGTTAATTAGAATTGACAAAAATGTCGATAAGACAGTCCTTTTCGAGCACTACAAGCTCCATTAACCAAATTTTAATTTTTGTTACTCCTGCAGCCGGAAAAAAGTAAAAACTAATTTCCCATGTTAATCTCCTATATCCAAGCCTGCCTGGGACACCCGGTATATGAAAATAAAGATAATTTTATTGCGAACACGGTGGTATAAGGTTGCCTGCGAAAAAACGTTCATGAATGAGGGTTGCCGAGCTTTAAAATTGAAAAATCGGAGCAAATAAAGATGTGCGAAAGAGAGGTTAAAACTCAGTGGGAAGTTGGATAAAACTTTGAAAAAATTTGGAAATACAAACTTATTTTGTTAACTTCTTCAGTTCTAAATATTTTTTAATGTTTTCATGTTGGACACTAAATAATAATTGTTCCATAACACAGGGATGAATTATAATATTTTTAAATATACTATTAAAAGAACTAAAACTCATCAAAAAATCAAAATTTGTATATGTGCCAATATTGATAATGATGAAAATATTCTAATACAAAAATACTTAAAAAATGTCGAATTCTTTTCATTGCTGATAACATTATGCAGAATTCAATTCAACAAAATTAAATGGACCTTCTAATTGGCAAAATTCGTTTTCTTTTTCATTCACCTGAACAATATTCCGTTCATTTAAAAAACCATCTAAAAACCAAGCGTAGTTTTCAAGCCACAGTTTCATACAATTTATAGACCTGATTTGTTGAGGTCCTGAAATCTTATACGGAATATCGAACTCTTGTCGACTCGATGTTCTGAATCTTTGATGGCGATAAATACCGATCAAAAATTACATGTATTTCTGTATTTTATATTTTATAATGACAATTTTTTTCATACACTAAAAGTAAAAATCCCATAAGCCGCGGTGTTTTTGTTACTATGACAGCGACAAAAGTTTGCCCTAACTATTACAGCGACAAAACGGAACCTAGCTTTTGAAAGCGTCTGAATCTAGTAGTACTTTTCATTAAATTAAATAAACTTATTTACACCTTATTTGTTAATTTAGTGATTTACGTATTCATTAAATTGTCTTACCGAATTACACTCAAGCTTTTTTTTACGAAGAAAACTTGGCATTTTTAATTCGAGTTTTGTTTCCTTTGCCAGAAAACAAAACTCTTATTAAAATGCCAAGTTTACTTCAAAGAAAAAAGCTTGAGTGTAATTATAAGTGATAATACGTTTATCATTATTAATATTGGCACATCTACAAATTTTAACTTTTTGATGAGTTTTAGTTTTTTAATAGTAAATTTAAAAATGCAATTATTCATCCTTGTGTTATGAAACAATTATTAGGTATTTAGTGTCCAATATGGGAACATTAAAAAATAATGAAAACTGAAGATGTTAATAAAATAAGTTTGTAGTTCCATATTTTTTCAAAGTTTTCTCCAACGTCCCACTGAGTTTTAAGTTAACTTTTAACTTCTCTGTCGCACATCTTTTTTGCTCCGATTTTTCAATTTCAAAGCTCGGCAACCCTCATTCATGAACGTTTTTTCGCAGGCAACCTTATACCACCGTGTTCGCAATAAAATTATATTTATTTTCATATACAGGGTGAATATAAAGTATGGAACCAAGCGTTTTTTTTAATCATTTGCCTCCAGAAATAATAATTTATATAAATTAAAGTAATATAAAAAATGTGATAGTATTTTGAGTACGAAATTTTATTTTGTTTTTGAATTATGCGATTTTTTTTGTCAAAATTGCAATTTCAAGAAGAGAATTGTTAGTTCATTTCAAAACTTCATTTTTTTAATTATTCATCTATTTAAAAATAAATTAAAAAATTGATAGGTTTAATATAAGGGCACTAAGTCCAATACGTAATCCTAAAAAAAAACTTGATATTTATATTAATTTCACTGAGGACGGTTTGTGCTTAGGAATTATGTGTATTACAAAAAGTTAAAAAAATAAAAACATTTTGAGAGACAAAAATACTTCACAAAGTACTAATTTTTTGACAATTACTTATTATCATTTATTACTGTCGATTTGTGACTTGTACTCTCCAATCTAGTGATCGGAAAGCAAGGCACTCTCCGATTTAGCGACCGGAAAGCAGGGTACTCTCCGATCTAGCGACCGGAAAGCAGGAACCCTGTAGGGCTGAATTATTTATTTATTTATTTAGCACTTATCACAGTAACAAATGGAATAAAAAACACTAACGTTACAAGTTACAAGCGGGTGTACTTTACAAATGCAACTATTTTTTAAACACATTTCAGCATAAGCTGGTAAATAGTGATTGTAATAAAATTGTTTGATTAAAAATTATCTGAATTTTTTCAGGAGTTTTATTAATTACTTTCAAAACATCTTTGCACAACACAACCATAATCACCATCCGCTTCTTCAGTAATTTTTCTTCTGTTTACTAGATTGTTGTCATTATTTTTATTTAATTTTCGTTTTAAATTATTTGCTTTTATTTTTTGTTGTGCATTTACATATTTAGTAGTATAATATCCCGGACTTTTTTGATTTACAGCCTTTTTCAAACAATGTAGATATTTACCTTTAGAATTATATGAAATCAAAGTAGCATTCCCCCGCATTTGGTACTTCAAATTTAAATTTATTTAGCAGCAAATAGGAAAATAAGCCTCTTCTCTACCTACATACCTTCAAGCAATAAACAGTATTTTGTTATGAAGACAATAAGTACCACTTTTGTAAACTTCATAATATCAGTAGCTACCCCTAACGGATAAAAAACCCATAGCAGGTATCCAGTAGGAAAAAAGGGCTTCCTAACATTTCCGCATAATAATTAGACTTAATTTTTGGTGAAAAATAGAATTATCTGGTGTAAATACATTGTCTTATTGAATTTATTCATCTTTTACATCAATTCTTAAAATGACCTAATTTTACAGCTTGCACTTTTAGTTGTTTCCTTATAGATGCGAAACATCCCTTGTAAGGTCATAAATCAGATAAAACCGGTGATGGGGGTCTGCTTACGGTAAGCAAGTTATGTTAGAGTTCAAAGGGAACATAAATATAAATACAAATAATTAGTTATCACTGTTATCAGTAAAAGTACATAAAATTTGTATATAAATTGAAGTAATTATTAGAAGATGTAACAATTGTAATTCCGAATCTCTGCCTGTTCGAATAAAGATTTTGTTTTTAAAAATTCATTATAATTTCAAACATATATAAGTGGCGCAGTCAGTAGGATAGTGCGATCGTGGTTCCTGCATCGAGCAAAAATCAGCGATTTGAAATTTTAATTTCTTAAGCGCTATCCAAAAGAACCGAAGGCTCTCCCGAAGGTTTTGCATCGTGCCAAGATCCAGGAAAGTCTTCCCGTCCAGGCAGAAGATTGAAAAATACCGAAGGACCAGAGCATTCCCAGAAATTTTGCATCGAGTCAAAATCCCAGGAAGCCCTTTTGGTCGAAACAAGTACCGGATTCACCAGGTTAGTGAATTTGAGTACCAATCCTTTTGAATATTCCCTGTTTAGGAATCACAATAGTTAAAGTTTTTTTTAAACAAACAACAAATTGATAATAATAAGAGTATATTAGTGAAATTACTATAAAAACAATAAATAATAAAATAAATTAAAAGAAGTTAATTAATTAGTTTATGAATAATTTAAGTGATTTATTGGAAGCAATAAATTCTATTAGCAATAATATGGTTCCACCAGATACAAATCAACCAAATCTTCAACTTTTAAAACTATATATTGATACAATTCCTAATTATGATGGAAATCCAGATACTCTCGAAATTTTTATTAATGCATGTGATTATTTATTTCAAATTTATGGTAATATACAAGAATTAAAAACTTATTTAATTCGTGTAGTAATAAGTAAACTTGTCAACCRCGCTTTAATTTTAATWGGTACTAAAACCGAATTACAAWCATGGCCCCTTATAAAAAACGCGTTACGATTAAGTTTTGGAGACCAACGAAATTTGGATTGCCTCGAACAAGATCTCATAACAGTTTTTCCACAAAAAAATGAATCACCATTAGATTTTGGAAAACGAATTCAAATTTTACGTAGTCATTTATCCACGAAATTAAACAGTCTTAKTCCTACCGAAATGCCAGATATAACAAAAGCAGTGTATATAAAACAATATGATCAATTGGCATTAAAATCATTCATTAGAGGTTTACCAGGAGATTTACAAAGTATTGTAAGATTAAGAAATCCCACATCATTGGAAAACGCAATGCAACTTGTAACAGAGGAACAAAATTTCCGTTACACACAAAATTTCACTCATTTGTTACATTCCAATAAACCCAACAATCATGTTAAAACATATAATAAGTCTCAAACTAATCAAATTACACAACCATCATCCTCATTTAGCTATAATAATCCTAATCTTAGCAATAACCATATTTATCGTCAAAATAATAATTTCGCTACATCTTTTGGTACAGAACAATTCCCTAGTCAACCAATAAATTTAAAACCCTCAAAACCCATTCAAAAGAA
>NW_025401069.1:460528-490245 GCF_015345945.1 Tribolium madens
AGTTATGTTAGAGTTCAAAGGGAACATAAATATAAATACAAATAATTAGTTATCACTGTTATCAGTAAAAGTACATAAAATTTGTATATAAATTGAAGTAATTATTAGAAGATGTAACAATTGTAATTCCGAATCTCTGCCTGTTCGAATAAAGATTTTGTTTTTAAAAATTCATTATAATTTCAAAAATATATAAGTAGCACAGTTTGTTGTGAAAAAGAACTAGGGTTGAGAGAGACAAGACGATTTTCACACTACGAAAGTTAATAATATTTTCCACAAGAGATTTTACAGTTATTAATTATCCGAATGATTTTTTTTTCTTAAGGTCTTTGGTACATGTAGGAAGGACATTGTTAGTTTCCACATAAATACTATAATTTTATTATAAAAAATAAGTTAAAAAATATATAAAAAATAAGCATTTAAATTAGCTACATAACAATGTCCCTAGAAATATCTAAAATGGTTTCATCAAAAAAATAAAAACCAAAAAATTCCTTATAATAGCCGAGAAAAACCTTTTCGAAAAATGCATTGAAATTCCCTATCTTGGCAAATGATAAGTTAAGCCTTAAAGATCTTGATTCTACTATACTTACATAACAAAAGTTAGTTGAAATATGTAATTCACAACTCAATTTGAATATGTATTTTTTGGCATCCACACAAACATTGGCACATTTTAATTTTTTAGTTGTTTATTACTAATGAACAGTTCTTTTAGGTTTTCTTTTTTTTGTTAATATCTATACATTTTTAAAGCAACGTTTTGAAATTTTACATTAATTGGTACTCATCTACAGTTTGAATTTAGTGAGATCAAAATTTTTCGGACATCTGCAATATCATTTTTAATGACACTCAGTATATTATTGCGTAAATCGAAACAGCTTCACACATCTGTTATATTGACCTTATTTATGATAAATAGTGTGATAGGCGGCAGTACTTTAAAGCAGTAAAACTCTATTTATAACTTATTGATTCATGTGAAGTTTCATCCACTCTTAATAATTAAAAATTTATTTTACATTTTTTTTATAGTTGTAATCAGTCTCGTTATTTGAATCACTGCATTTGAAACCAATTCAATCTTACCTTCCTGTCTCGTCAAATAACGGCAAAAGCCTACACGAAAAATGTAAATAATTAATAAACAATCCGCAACACTGACTATTTTAGTTCCAATAAACTCCTACTTTCCCCCAAATTAATCTTATTATTCATAAAATTTATTCAGCGTGCATTTTTTCTAATAATCAAATCCAGAATCACGCTGGAGCGCGTAAGAGAGCACTTCTTATTTTAAAACTCTTCGACGATAGAACTAGACCTCAGTAGTTAGTGGGATGCAAAGAAGGTGCAACTTGAATCATAGTTGGCGCCTGTACAAATGGTACAACATAAGAGAGAAAAATAGTGCAGAATGAGTTTGTTCAATTGGAAAAAGTGCATCGTTTTAGCTGGAATAATATTTATTTTTTGTAAGTTTTTTTGAATTATTTTTAAAATCATAAAATTTTGTGATGTGGGGCAACTACGCTGAGAGGGTCCAGGAAATAAATTCAAAAATAGACGTTTAAAAATATGAATCATTTTTTTAGTGAAAAATAGTGATGTGCTTATTTATAAATTATTGGAGTAAACGCATCAAGTGGTTCAAATTGGGATAAACCGAGGTCAGTAAACTAAAAGATGAAAGTTCTCTCTGGATAAATCTAAACAAATTACCGCAAAACCACATTTTGGATTCAAATAATTGACGATTTATAAGTAATAGAAAAAAACTTCCTCTTTGGGTTTTACGTATAGTCAATCACAATTACTGCTATTGCAAATAAGAAAATATCACTTTCATGGATATTGAAAAGAAAAGTGGGTAATTTTATTAGTTATGGGGACGATGGCTTGATTTAGTGTTTTCTTCTGATTTTGACCTTTCACTTTCAACAACACTAAAATTATTAAGTACTTTTATTAAAAAAATATTATTGAATTCATCAGCTTTCGGCGGAAGCAAAAAACACGACATTAGTGCTGCCATATACTTTAGCTTAAAATAATTTTATTGATGGTAAAAATAAGTAATGGCTTTAAAATGTAAAATTTCATGCTTTCGAAATGTCGAAAGGCACAATTTGATAAAAACTATAACAAATTACAAAGAGAATTTTATTTAAAAATTTAATTTAAAAGTGCCATTAAGTTGTTTATAACTCTGCCTACACTTAATTTAATTGCCGGCAATTACCTTTTATCTACTTTTAAGGCACACTAGAATTGTTATTGGATCGTTATTAGAAATTATCGATTTGTACTTTTGTCTTTTAAACGTGATTTTTATTATTTGGAAATATTTTTATCGTTTTGCTTGCGCAGAAATAGAAAAGTACATAATTGAATAAAAATTGAGAATGATGCAATTGGCTTTACTTTTCGGTCTTCTTCAACGCTGATTCGATTATTTGGTGATTTTTAAACGTTACTCTATTAAAAATGTGGAATATTTTTTGTGAAACAAAAATCGTCTATTAAGTATTTTTTAATGCTTCTTTACAAAAATTTATACAGGGTGTGTCAGAATTCGCGCCCCAGAGAAAAAGTTCAAGTCAGATAAGATATCAACAACATGGAAAAAATGTTTAAAAATTTCTTTCTTTCAAAAAATCTTGACCAATAAAAGCCACAAATCTCATAACTTCGACATTTTTATAGATAGAATTTTTTTTACATTTTTCTATGTTCCTGGTATCTTATCTTACATGGCATTTTACTATGACTACTTCCGAAATATAAGAATAATCTGTAGACAAGATATTTTGTTTATGTTTCTGTTTTTTTTTATTTGTATAATTGTGTACCAAAACAACAAAAATAATCAGTAACTCGAAATGAAGTAACAGATGCACTGATTGCAATGTGACTCAATCCCTGTTGGTGTGACTTATTTTCAAACACTTCAGATAAATCCCACTCTATTTATAACGCAACAATAAAGTCTAAGGAGAGTCTAAAAATATATGAAATAAGTTTAAACGAAAACAATAAAAATTGTCATTATTTTTCCTGTTCCTCTTCCTTAACATGTTTTATTGTGTAATTTGAATGAGACGTAACTTGCGCAATTGACAGAACGTTCTTGATAGCCCCCTTATTTGGGCAATGGCATGTAACTGTCCATCGAAAATTCTAAATGAGATTTTAATAAATTTAAACAGACTGATATTTTTTCAGGTTGCCACCGCTGCAGCTGTAAAAATACAAAAAGTCAAGAAGATAAAACGGATAATTTATTTTTAGATAGTGGTAAGTAGACTTTTTGAAAACTTTTAGACCAAATATTTGAATAAATCACAACCTACAACAAACAATAAAAGTATCACTTTACCGGTCGAGCAAATTTATAAACTTATTCTAAAGTCACGACACAATAAACAGACATTTGTTTGATAGGATTTATCTCAAATGTGGGACGCACTTTGTGTAATAGAACATCTTTGTAAAATTGTAAAAAAATGTAAAGAGGTGGGCGAGAAAATAAATGTTACTGATTTGAGGGAGAAATATACCGACTGTCATTATTTTGAATCTAAATAAAGTTCAGCTCAGGGGGTAATTAAGTTTGATAATGACCTATGGCCAGAAAACGTCAATCAATCTGTTTTTAATAATTCTATTGTATCGAAAAAACCTGGGGTTGACTTTTCAAAATACGAGTAAAAATAATTATAACATTAAAAACAAAACTACAAACAAAACGGTTTACACAGTCAAATTTTTCTTCGATTTTACATAAAAATTGTTGATTTCAGGTTGCTTTGGGTGATTTTTGGGCACGCGAGACACTGCTAAATTATTTTTCGATCTCCAAAAGGATATATCTTATACAGAGTGCGCCAAAATTCGCGTCCCAGAGAAAAATTTCAAGTAAGATAAGATACCAGGAACATGATGATACTGATGATCTTGTATGTGTTTTTTTTACAATTATTTAGTAAAAGTACAAAAATTTTTCCACTAAAAGCCACAAATAACACTAAACAGAGTTACAATATAGGATACAGCTTCCTTGTTTCCTCTTCTAATAGCCTGTAGCAAAGAACTTGGAAAATTATTTTTCCAACAGAAATAAATAGCTTCAAAGTGCAAAATTTAAACTCGTATAACTTCGAAATTTTTATAGATAAATTTTTTTAAACATTTTTTCCATGTTCCTGGTATCTTACCTTATATGGCATTTTTTTCTGGGGCACGAGTTTTCCGTGGTTGTCGATCGTATTAACATACGTATTAACGTCAAATTAACATCTGACGTTCACAGATTATTATGAGGCCAAAAACCATATTTGATCGCTTTTGCAGCCTCAAGTCGATCAACCATGTTTGTGATTTCTTAAATCATTCAACAAATTCAATTTTTTCAATTTCAACAACTTTTTTAACACTTTTCCACGTCCTGGATTACTAGGAGTGCGAAAAACATCATTTGGTTAGATTTCGAAGTTTTTAATTTTTTTTCTTTCCAAATTTTGATTAATTTCCAGTTCACGGAGCGAACGTCCTCCAATAATATCGAAACTATTATCGTAGCTTCTTATGTTTAATACTCTTAAAAAATAGGCAATTTTTAAATCTGTTGATAACTTCTAAAATGTCTGGGATTTTTGAGTTTCTCGACGTAATTATTTGCCGGAGCATTTTACGTACTTGTAGTACAAATTATTGCTATTTTGAATTGTAATTTCGTGTGATTGATAAAAATTTACGATAGTTAAGAAAATATATACCTAGTTGTTGTTAAAACAAGAAAAATAAAAAATTGACAAAATCTCTCCGGGATAAGGAATAGTTATACAATTTTTTGGGATTTAATCGAAATTGTTTGGATTTATTTGGAATTATTATATTTTTGTTGGATTGTTGGAATTACTAAAATTATTTATGAATTACCTACTGGAATTTTTTTGGAATTATTAGAATTCCTTTTGGAATTATAGGAATTATTCTAAAAACAATACGGAATTACAATGGATTATTATTAGAATTATTGAAATTTCGTTAATTTTTTTTTTTTTGGAAATGGAATTGTACACATGTTTTCAAGTAAATAGTCTCTCGGTTTGTAATGATCTATCAAAAAAACTTAGTAAAATCTCGGAGTTAATTGGAGTTATAAAAGTTTCGGATAAAAAACAGTTTTTTTTATTTTCCGCGTTTTCAAAAAAAAATCGTAACTCAAAAACTATCGATCATAAGTTAAAGCAGATTGCGCACGCGAATTCCCCTTTCAATTTTACACGGTTTGTTGTCGATTCTGTAGCATTCTGGGTGATTTCTCAACATACAAAAAATTGAGGTATTATTTTGAGGAAAAGCTCAAAATAACTCGATATCTCGAAAACTGTACTCGTCGTAGAGCATTTTAATCGGTGGGAACGTTATCTGCACATGATTTGACATTTAAGGAAGTCATTTTTCAAACGGTACAGCGATTTAAAGTTGAACGTTTTTACAATAATTGCAAAATTTACAAATAGGTTATTAAAAAAACAAGTTTCATAAGACCAGTCTTGAAGCACGAATTCTAGTTTAAAAAACGAGTGGCGTACACGAGTTATTTTAAAGAATGAGTGCTTCAAGTCAAACGAGTATTTTATACAGTTTTTTGTAATTTGTTCTTTTTATGTCATTTTTAAACAAACATTTTTACTTAAAATGAAGGCAAATTACAAAAATCTATTTTTTTATTTGACCCAACAAAATTTGATGCACATTTGCGAATCTCTTGAAGTTATTCTAATTATTATTTGAGTTATTTCAAATTTCAAAACAAGTTTGTGATATCTTCTTTTTTTATTTTTTTAATCATTTATTTGCCACTCAAAGACATATGTTATTAAAATCAGTGAATACAGTGTCATTACCATTAGTGGGCTTTGTTGACATAATTTATGAGTGACATGATTTATGAGTCGCACATATGAACTAATTCGAATGCAAAAAACATTAAACATTTTTTATGTATTACAGAATCGACTCTAAATAATTTAACAAAATGTCCTCCAAACATCAAAACAAAATGTCCGCAAGACTGCATTATTAAAAACAACAAACCAATTTGTCGCTGCTTCCCTGGATACATTTTTAAAAATAAAAAATGTGTGGGTGAGTAATTTCCAAATTTTCAAAATCATTTTTTTATAGGAAAATTTCAGACATAAATGAATGTAAAAGTGGTAAAAACAAATGTGAGAAAAAATGCATCAACCTTCCCGGTTCGTACAAATGCGCTTGCCCTCACGGCTTCCGTTTACTCCCAGATGGTAAAACCTGCGAAGACATCAACGAATGTCTTCTGCGAAATGGGCATGGGCCTTGTCAGGACTTGTGCGAAAACACCCATGGTTCGTATAAGTGTATTTGTCGCAATGGTACAAAACTGGCTCCAAATGGGCACTCGTGTACCGATTTGGACGAATGCGAGGACAAGAATTCGGGCTGTTCGCATGGGTGTATCAACACCCATGGAAGGGTGTACTGTACTTGTCCCATTGGATTGGAGTTGGGGTCGGATTGGAAGACTTGCAACGGTTGGGCTAATTATTATTATTTTTTACTGTAAGAGTTTTAATTGTGGTTTTCAGATGTAAATGAATGTGAAGATGAGAAAATAAAAGGTAGTTGCCCATATGGGTGTGTTAATACAGTTGGGTCGTATTTTTGTGCCAAGAGTGGGAATGTGGCGATGGCGGATGAACCCGTGAATGAAGACGAAGATTATGAAGGTGAAGAAGAAGATTATGAAACTGAGGAGGAATACGATGATAAAGACTATGAAGACGAGAAAGAGACAAATAAAACTGAAGAAACTTCCGATAAGGAATACAACGGTATTGATAATGTGCCAGAACTGAAGTTTGATGAAGCCGATGAGGCTCTTGAAATTAATAAAAACAAAAATGTGATAAACCATAATAAGTCTGAAGTTTTTGATAATAATAACAGTATTGATAAAAATAAAACTGATAAAAAAGATGAAATCACGAATAATAACACTGACGAATATGAAGACGAAGACGATTACGACGATGAAGCAGAAGAAGATTACGAAGATGAAACAGACTTGACTGAAAAACCGTTCACAATTGTTGACTCTCTACCAACTACAACTAGAACTACTGAAGATATTGTAACAACGTTTGCCCCGATTGGAAAAAATGAAGACTATGTAGAAAGTACTGAAGAAACTTTAACCAAACCGGAAGAAAGCGACAAAAATTCCGATTTGCCTGAAATTAGTACTGAAACAGAAAATTTAACAACGACTGAAGCGTTTGAAGATAATGAAAGAGCGATTGATGAAGATGATGAAGAAGGTGAAGATTATGACGAAGACGAGGATGAAGATTATGATGATGAAGATGATGACGATTTTGGAGATCATAATCGCTGTATTGAGGGTTACGAAATGAATGATAAAGGCGATTGCGTTGGTAAGTTGAATTGTTTTTTCTAAATTTTTTTTTAGGAGTTGGGGTCAACCTTAGTGATAGAATTCTCCAAAATCTTGAAACACGTGCTATTTTGTTTTTAACTGAACACCCAAATACCAAATTTCATAGATTTAACTTAAAAAAAAAACGGATATTTTACGAAATTTTACCCTTGTTCAACCCCCTTGAGGGTGAAATTTCCAAAAATCTTGAAATACGTATTACTTGATTTTTAATCGAAAGCCTAAATACAAATTTTCAAGGATTTAACGTTATAAATGACATATTTTAATACAAATTGTCATCCCCGTTTAGCCCCCTAGAGGGTGGAATTTTCAAAAATCATTTTTAGATCATAATCTTTAATTAAAAAAATTACCATGGTGGGATGCCATTAAAAAAAAAATTTCCAGAACTCGAAAACTAAAAGAAATTTCGAAAAATGTTATTCTTGATAAATGGTCACATTTTAATTGGACTTTACGCTACACTAATTATTTTTTTCGTACAGTGCTTAGTTTACGAAAAAAACGATTGGTTCCATACTTTTTATTCACCTGGTATATGTTGTAGTCATTGGGCGTAATGCGTCATGCCGCGGAAAGCCTAGTCTTTGGCCGTACTGCCGGCAGACGCTGTAATCAAATGAATATTTTTGTTTGACTGAAATTTTTCGTCATTTCAGGGATTGCCCACTTAATTTTACTCAAACAAAGTAACCGGTTAAAACAGTACATGTTACAGCGTTTGACGAAAGTGTATTTAGTCATTTGCTGAAAAGGGTTGAAATGCTTGATTGACATTGAGAAATGTAAATTTTTGGTAGAATAAAAGCCAAAAAACTAAAAATTTTTTATTGTAGCAAAATATTTGTTTCGTTTATTTGGAATAATGTAAACATATACAGGGTGTTTCACACAACTTTACGAGGCGAGGCTTGCGCCTAATGTACGCACCCAAATATACAAAAGTCACAAAACACTAGATACAAAAAATACACATTTAATTATTTATTCTTTAGAAAACCATGACAGTAGTTGTCAAACTAATCACTGTTTAATTAAAGGTCATAAACTGCAGTTTTTCAGAAACAATTATCATTTGTTCTATTAAGAGACGGCATGAATATGTTTCTAGTTTATCTATCTTAATCACCAACTAACTAAAAATGTTGTAATTTTTGAAAGGGTGAACAAACTAGAGAAAACTATGCAATTTTTCAAAATTTGTTATCGAGTTGGTATCGGAATATGTATTATTGATTGCATCTTACAGGCGCAGGCCTCGTAAAATTATGTGAAACACCCTGTATATTATAAATATACATTATTATTATTATAAAATCATACAAAAAACGGTAAGTAGGTACATGACTAAACAACAGATAAAAATATATTTTTTTGCCTTCAGGTAAATTAAAAAAAATATATATTCTTTAGAAATATCTTTTGCAGCCTAAAATATGTACAACTGAAATAAAGGTGTATTTTGAGGTTAGAAGTCTTTTACCTCCTTCATTACTTCATAATTCCACGGTTTTTTATCATCTTTGTTTTTCAAATAATATTCATTTAATTTGTCATAAAAGAAACTCTTATGATTATCCATTTTCAATAAGAAAGTCCAACAATTACTAAATGTTACGGCCTGAAATACTACACAATAAAATTTCAAGCTTTCAGCAAATGACTTTCGTCAAACGCTGTAACATGTATTGGTTTAACCGGTTACTATGTTTGACTAAACTTAAGTAAGCAATCCCCGAAATGACGTAAAATTTCAGTCAAACAAAGGAATATTCATTTGATTACAGCGTCTGCCGGCAGTACGGCCAAAGACTAGGCGTTCCGCGGAATGACGCATTACGCCCAATGACTAAGACATATATATAATATAAAAAAATTTGACAACGCCGCAACCGAAGTCTAAAAACAAAACAAGGTTTTAAACTTGGTTTTAAAATACTGGGAAAAATAATAAGAACATGCAACAAACATGTAAGTTGTAATTTGAAAAAAAAATGTTTACGGATTCGGAATAATGAAACTCCCTATATGTATATGCATTTCAAAATAATTTTAGATCCAATAGATTACTTCCATAATATTTTTTTTCCCTCATTAGACGGCTATGGAACTTAAGTAGCCAATAGGATTCGAGCGACACTTATAGTCCTTAGACGGGCCTGAGTTTGTTTTTAAGAAGTACCATATTGTGTTTCATTTTCCATCATTATTTTTTGTATTTTTTTTAGAAACATTAGTATGCTGTACAAATAAATAAGATAAGTAAAATAAAAAGCTTTTAAGTTTGAAAAGTTTGATAGTAAATTATGCATACCCTGTGGTAATTCGGATCAACCAAGCTTGGTCAACAAGACTGTTAAACTTTATTTAATCAGTGCCTAGTATTTATTTTATCAAGAAAGCACTTTCTGTATTTTTTATTAAATTTTAAAAGAAAATGTGTAAAACCATTTTTTTTGGTTTTCATTTGTCTTTACAGAAATGCCTGAACCAATTTGAAGAAAAAAATTGGGATATGTAAATAAATAAAAAGCATCGCCGTGCCGTCTCGATAGAAATAATCCTTTTCTCGCCTGGGCATTTTTGAGTTCAACAAATTCCCGTTGGCGCTTTAATCTGAGGAAATTGTTTTACACATCCAATGTGTTAGCTTAAAGGGTTCAACTTTACAATGTCAATTCTCCCTGGCGTATCTTGGTTTTATATATCAGCTTTTATTAATTGTGTTATTTTTCGTTAATAATTAAAAATCATTCAGTTTTTCTTTAGTTACCCACGTAACTTAAGAAAAAACGTGGAATCACTGCCCCAATGCATTTTTTACAAAATGCCCAGGCGGAATATTGACACATTTCATTAAGGAGGCGGTGCTAAAAAGGCATCTTAATAAGCACAAAAAATAATAGCATGCCACTAAAAAATATATCATTTTGACGTCTCATTTTTTTGGGACAGCTTGTATAATCAAAAATATTTTTCTGAAATGCGCCCCAGAATATAAATAAAATTTACAAAATATCAATGTTCCAACTTAAATAATAGTTGAGCTACAGAAGACGGGGGCTGAGATGAAGAACTCGCTGTAGACGGATTTTACGTGAAACGACTCTTGTAAAATTCTCGATTTAAATTTTCATTTTTTGGAGTTTATCACATAAAAAGCACTTTACTTTACAGGAAAAAGTTTTTTTGAAAATTCCCAAGGCTTACTTGATTTTTCGAAACTAAAATTATATTAGAAATTATTCTCCAACTAAACAAGGCTGAACCCTAAAAAATGAAAATTAGAGTCGTGAATTTTTGATCTTTTACAATAGTTATTTCATTTATTATCCGTTCACGAAGCTGTTGCCGCTAAGCCATATACCGTACCCCTTGTAAATCTTTATAATCACCCTCAAACCGAACGCTCGTGCCTGTTTCTTTTGTTGTGAAAATCAAGGGTTTTGGGTACCTACTCAATATGTCTATCCTTGTTTTTCCAAGTCACTGTATCTTGTCAAAGTAAGAGGAAGATAGTGACGTAAAACTTTCAAATGAGAAGCAGAATTCCGGATCAGTGGTAACAAAAATGTAACGACTCAAATTTATTTAAAAATATTTAAGAAACATTAATTTATAAAATGAAATAATAAAAATAATAATGGCTAATAATAATTATGTATCAGAATATTCTTCGGATGAAGAAGTGTCGTCACAACGTTATAATTAATGGTTCCACTTCATCTATTAATTGTTCTCGTTGTCACCACTGATTTAACAGTTTCAACGTGGGAAAAACAATTCTTCAAATTGTCAGGTTGAACTTGTAGTGATTTATTACACATTGCCAAAACAGCTTCTTCACTGTAGCCGTTTCTCCCAATGTGTTTGTCATAATATTTTTTCGTCTGAATTTAAATTAACTGCATGAAATTGGCAGTGATAAGGAGGTAAACGCAAAACTTTGTGCCCTGCTTGTTGTGCTAATTCATATGTTATCTTTTTTCTTAGCTCTCGCAAGAAGCAACATTTTTTTCTTCAATAGTGTCTCTTCAAACGTTATGCTATTTTCACAAAGCCATTTCATTATCTCCGCCTTTTTCCAACTTGCTGTCGGTTGATTATTTTTTATCCTCGAATGGTAGGATGGGTTATCCAATATGATAAAGCTAGGCTCGTCTAGAATGCACAATAATTCTTGAAAACATTTTTCAAAATAATCGTGGTTCTTACTGTAGTGATAATCGTCGCTCTTGACAATGGAAGAAGAAATCCTGCCAGCCCCATCGACAAAACCATTTTGTGTTCCTGCGTGGAGAACCATATATCGTTTCCCGCATAAAGTTCTTCCTGAGACTTTCTTCCTTAAGACTTTTTACTGAGTTATCAGTCCAGATTCGATGATTTTGAGATCCTGCTTCGTAAATCCACGTCTCGTCCAAAACAACAATACTTTTATACAAACCTTCATTCTTAATTTTTAAATAATTTCGAAGAAAATTTGTGCGTAAGTGCACAACATGCTTCTTTTCGCACAAAACCGGTCTGTTTGAATATTTTTTATGTTTGAATCCTAACTTGCGTAAAAGTTTCCAAAGTTTTGTCCGGCCGATATCAATTATTTCTTTTCTTTTTAATTCGGATAAACGACCATCCAGAGTAGCAAACTTCTTCCTTGCTACCATGTCGTAAATGGTATTACGAATTTTAAACTTCGTACTTTTATCAATATTTTTTTAAGACATATCGGTGATTTGACAGAGGTTTTCTTACTTGATATTCGTTTGCATTTTCTTGATCACTGCCACTCACGTGGATCTTTTTTACGCTTTAAAACGTTATTTCCGAAACACCAGTGGCAAAAGCAGTTCTTTTTTGCACAGCGAGCAATGATTCCACGGCACCACCATTTTGCTTTTCTTTCTCGAAATACTTTATAACACTTTATTATTTGATCAAGTTTTTCTTGAAATCGTTTTTGTTGATTTTGAGGCATTTTGCTTAAATATGCGAGAATAATCACCACACAAACTCATACAATGAACAAACTACGAAAAACAATGCAAAATCTTACCCTCCTCCTTTTATATTCAAAGAAACAGGATAATAATTTAAATTTTCTTTCTAAATTCTAAATTGCAGCCTTAAACACCTGCTTTAATTTTTCATTATTTCATTTTGAATAAGGAGTTTTGTTTATTTTATTATAGGTAATCAAATTTGTATTGAAGTTTGAATAAGTCTAGTATATCTTTGGTGAGTATCCATCGTGGGATATTGATACTGCTCGTAATACATTGCATTCAACATCAATAGAAAGTGATGAGAAAGCATTTGCTGAGAACATTTTCAAAAAAAGTTCAGAAAGCTAGAACAAAGTGAATAAGTTGGAATCTGAATGGAAAGTCATTTAATTTAAAAAAGATTTGTTCTTATATTTAAAGCTACTGCTTTAAACTTCTAGATCCTTTTTGCTCAATGATCAGTTATCATTTTTAGAACAAAAAAACTCTTTATTTGCTTTAATTAGTACGCAGGTACTCTCTGTTTGTTTTAAGTAAAGAAACAGTTTTTGTCTATTTTAATTAGAACAAAGAAGGTGCAATTGACCATTTTTAAGCAAAAGAAGAGTCTTAAAACAAATACTTTTATAAAAATACAATTTTAAGTAAGATTAACATGCTTTTCTCCTATATGGCGCAATACCTGAAAAGCAATCCTTAACTTCAAAAAATCATATCTTAAAAACTACTCGGTATATAATTTTCAAAATTTGAGTTCTTACTAATAAAAAAATGCTCTACACGATGGTGACAAAGAAAAAAAAGTTACTCGTAGGGTTTTTCTTAGATTACTTTGATTTACTTCGAACTTCTTCAAACACTGTTCGAAGAAAAGTTTGCCAATATTCAATTTCAAATTGCATATCATATTAAAGGGCAAAGCCATCCCTTTAGAATGGTCTTTATTTGAAGGAAATCGGCCTAATAGTTATTGAGTCATGATTTTTTAAAGTTAAAGTATTTTAATTTTTTTAAATTAGAAAAAAATTATTTACTTCAAAGTGTGTGGGCTTTTTCAATTTTCTTTTAGTGTATTTGATTTGTCTCACTGAGACGAACAAAATGATATAAAATTTGTGAACTTGTCACGACATGACTTTTTTTGTCGCCCTGTGAAAGTTTATCTATCAAGCAAGCCTAGAAACTGAAAACGTGTGTCTGCGGAAGATAAAATGTCAGAATGGTAAATAAGAAATGTCAAAATATTTTTTTTGTAAACTGTAACAACAAATCGTGGTGAACGATTTGTATGAATAAACTCCAACTACATCACATTTTAGAGTGTTTTAAGACGTTTCATACAGTAATTCAATTTGTTTAGATCAATATTTTAATTTTTATAAAGGAATTTTTTGACATCTAGCTGACATACAAACTTCCAAGCGACATACGTCCTCAACTGGTACACGTACTTGATAGAAAGACTTTTTGATCGCACTGTACTTTCAGAGTGGCGAAATCGAGGGCGAAATGTTTTGTGTGCACTGGAACCTGTCACCTTCGATTTTGTTATAAGTATTGCTTAGCGGCAACAACTTCGTAAACGGATATTATCTGGGGACATCCTGTATAATCGAAAATTTTGTTTCTTTTTTAGACATCGACGAATGCCTCTCCAACGCCGCCTCCTGCTCACACGACTGCGAGAATACCGATGGCGGCTACAAATGTCTTTGCCCCCCCGGCTACGAGCTCGACATCCCCGACTTCAACACCTGTCAAGACATCAACGAGTGCATCTCCAATCCTTGCGCTTACAAATGCATCAACGAGATCGGCACCTTCCACTGTGAATGCCCCGAAGGCTACCTCCTCCTCGCCAACAACAGTTGCACCAAAATCACTTGTCCCCAAGACCACATCGTCGACCACGGCGTCTACCGCTGCATCTGCCCTCGCGGATACACCCAAAGTCACAACAAAATCACCTGCGACGACGTCAACGAGTGCGACGGCGACCATGGGTGCACCCATCTGTGCATCAACCACGAGGGCTCCTATTCGTGTTCGTGCTACGATGGGTTTGCTCTGGAGCGCGACAACAAGACTTGTAGCGACGTTGATGAGTGCCAGAAGGGCGTTTGTGGGCAAAAATGCGAGAATACGAAAGGGAGTTTTCGGTGTTTGTGCGAAAGGGGGTACGAGTTGGCTCCCGACCAGAAAACCTGTCTCGACATTAACGAATGTGAGCAAAACCATTTCAATTATTGTGATCAATTGTGCTACAATTTTGACGGAGGGTACGAATGTGGGTGCAAACCAGGATTCAAGTTAACTGAGGATGAGTCAAATTGTCAAGACATCAACGAGTGTGAGGACAACAATGGCAATTGTTCACAAATTTGTGAGAATTTTGACGGGGGTTATCTCTGCAAGTGTCACAAAGACTTTCATTTGACTCACGACAACCACACTTGTGTGTCAATTGACCCGTGTTATGAAAACAATGGTGGCTGTTCCCATATTTGTACAAATGTCAACAATGAAGTGGTCTGTGAATGTCCCGAAGGATATGAATTAGACGACAAAAATTGTGTCAAAATCAACCCTTGTACAGTCAATAATGGGGGTTGTTCCCACTTTTGTGAATTCATCAACGACCAAACCAATTGTCTTTGTCCCGAGGGACACGATTTGACCAATGGGACAATCTGTATCGAACAAAATCCCTGTTTGGACCACAACGGGGGTTGTTCCCATTTTTGCGATTTTACCAACCACACTATCATTTGTTCATGCCCTGACACTCATGACTTACATAACGAAACCTCTTGTTACCTTAAAAATCTCTGTCTTGATCAAAATGGCGGTTGTTCTCACTTTTGCCACTTTGAAAAAGACCAGTTATCTTGTTCTTGCCCTGATAATTTTTATCTTGAAGGCAAGATTTGCTACCGCAAAGATCCTTGTCTTATCAAAAATGGCGGGTGTTCACACCAATGTTTTTCGAATGATTTAGGAGAGGTCAAATGTTCGTGTCCTGAAGGGTACGACTTAAGGGACAAAACGTGCATAATCCCTGATCCTTGTGACACCGATAACGGGAATTGCTCACACGAGTGTGTCTCTGACGGGATTAAAGTCACCTGTCAATGTCCTGAAGATTTTATCCTAGTCAATCAGACACATTGCGAGCCGGATTTGTGCCTGGTTGAAAATGGTGGTTGTTCCCATGATTGTCACTTTAGTGACCATAAAGTGACCTGTCTGTGTCCCAGTGATCATGATTTGGGTCCCGATGGTCGAAATTGCATCCCACGGGACCCTTGCACCATCCAAAATGGCGGTTGTTCACACTTGTGTCAAAATTTTGAGGGCAAAGTTAAGTGTGTTTGTCCTAAATTTTTCAATTTATCGCAAGATGGTCGAACTTGTGTAAAAATTAGTTTATGCTCAATAAATAATGGAGGTTGTTCTCATGAATGTACCGAAGAAGGGGACAATATTTACTGTTTGTGTCCCGATGGATACTCCTTGGAAGGCAAAACTTGTATCCCTGTTGATCCCTGTAGCCAAAACAATGGAGGTTGTTCCCACGAGTGTACCTCCGAGTCAAACATTGTCTACTGTTTGTGTCCCGAAGGATTCGAACTAGATGGCAAAGATTGCATCCCTGTTAATCCCTGTGACAATAGTGAGTGTTCCCACATTTGTGAAGTTGTGGAGGGGAAGGCTGTCTGCAAATGTCCACAACACTACGAGTTAATTGGCAAAACTTGCACTAGGATTAATCCCTGTCAGATTAATAACGGGAATTGTTCGCATACGTGCGTGTCCAATGACGGGATCGCGTCATGCTTATGTCCTTCGGGATTAAAACTTGTCGACAATACAAACTGCATTGAGGACAATCCCTGTTTAATCGACAACGGGGGATGTTCGCACCTATGTCACAATATCGATGGCATCGCTCGCTGTTCTTGTCCCTCGGGTTACATCCTCCGACCAAATAACCTCGTCTGTAAAGATATTAATGAATGTAAAATTCGACGAGGGGGCTGTTCGCACAGTTGCAAAAACCTCCCCGGATCTTTCCAATGCACTTGTCCTATCGGATTTGAATTGGGATTTGATAACCGGACTTGTGTCGACATAAATGAGTGTTTGGAGGATAATGGCAATTGTCAGATGACATGTATTAATTACAAAGGGGGGCATAAGTGTGGATGTGAGCAAGGATACGCTTTGCAGGAAGATGGGAGGACTTGTGCTGTTATTACATTTCGGGATTGCCGAATTCCTGCTGCGCCCGATCAAGGGATTATTAAATGCATTGGAGGGAATTACGATAAAGGGAGTCTTGCACCAGTGGGGACAAAATGCATGGTTTGGTGCAACGAGGGACACAAACTGGTGGGGGAGTCGGTGAGGGTGTGCCAAAGTACAGGGAACTGGGGGGGCAAAGAACCCCAATGTGTAGGTGAGTAACATTATTTGCTATTGTAAAAATCCCTGTATTCGATGACTATAAAACAAATTGACCAATAAACATTACTATGGAAGCGAAAGGGGTACCTGAGAAATAAGTGAAATAACAGAGCTTGAATCCATAGGCGTTTATCAATTTTATGAATTAGGTAGTTACTTTTATGCTCTGTATGGTTTCATACAGAGTGGATAAAAAGTATGGAGTTAAGCGTTTTTTGGTTAAACTGATTAATTAATAAAAGATTAACTAACGCTAAAGTACTCATTTATGGTTGGTAAACATTTAAATAAATTAATTTTGATCGCCAACCGTCAATTTTCAGAAGTAAACAAACACTTTAGGTGAAGGGTAAACTGACAACAGAGTTGTTATCAATGATAATTCTTCTAAAGATTTCGAAATTGTCAACATAGATTCTAATCCAAATCTGGGTCTTTTTGGGTTAGACCGTGTCAATTTAGAAGGAAAGGTCGACGTTTTGCCCGCTCTTGTAAGGGCATCTTCAGGACAAGAAAAGGGGAGAAAGCGAGGTTATGTCACGGTAACTTAATATCTCAACGATACCAAAGGCGAAACCAAAACTGCCGAAAAATGAAGAAACAGGGGTATTTATAGACGAGTAGGAGAGGATTACGTGTGATTGGTAAATGCGGATTGGGTGACGATGGGGATAGTCGTTGCGTGATTGGCTGGGAGTGGGGGATCGCGTTATTCCAGATGCTGGAGAGATAGTAACCTTCTTCGCGGTTGAAGTTATGGGGTGTTTACGAATTTCAATGCTTTCACCACCCGCAAGATCCGTGAGTTACCGTGCCATAGCTCCCTTTTTCTTGTCCTGAAGATGTCCTTCACAAGAACGGGCAAAACGTCGATCTTTTTTTAAATTGACGCGGTCTAATCCAAAAAAAAACAGATATTTCAACCTGACTCTCGCCGCAAAAGCCTACGTTCTTAGATTCTAATCCTCAAACATTTTCAATTGAAAATGCTTCTAATTCAGGAATTAATTTTGATAATCCGTCAGGGTGTATGTACGTTCATAGATAAAAATCACATATAACCGCTTTGTATCTTTGGTCTTTTTTATGCATTGTTAAAAAACGATTTTTTTTGAATCCTTCAAAGTCATAGTAGAAAAATCTCTGTTTTAAACCCGGATTACTTTTTAGCTGCTGCTTGTCCGCGTCCTGGCCCTATCCAAAACGGCTGGCTTCTGCCCAGTAACTGTAATAACGGTTTTACCTACGCGGGTGAAAAATGTCGAATTTATTGCAAAAAGGGCTATAAATTGCGTCCCCGATTTGAATTTCTTTCATGCAGTGAAGACTTGATTTGGGAACCTTTAGAAGCGGTGAATCGTCTTCATGACGTTTGTGTCCGAGGTGAAATATTTTTTTTAATATAAAAATTTGGTTTTTATGTTTTTATTTTTACAGATATTGAACATACGTATATTAAGTGTCCCGGAGGGGGTCACCTGACCTATACCTTGCCCCAAGGACAGAGGCACATGTATGCGAAGATACCTCAGCCTGAAACAAACGCAAATTGGATCAGGTAGATTTTTTATTGTTTTTATTATTATTTTAAATTTTTATTTTACAGAGATGTAAAGGCTGAGCCTAGTTGGGGTATGCAATTAGGTACGATCTTACCAGCTGGTCACACCGAATTGACGTTCTACGTCGACCCTGAAGACCCAAGTCTTCTCCTCCACTCTAATTTGACTTCTTGTAAATTACTTATTACAATTTTGGATATAGAAGACCCTAAAGTTGCCGGATGTCCCACAAACATGGAATATACTCTTCCAAGAGGGCGCAAAAGCCAATTAGTGTTCTGGAAAGAGCCCCAATTTAGTGATAATGTGGGAATAGCAAGGCTTTATAAGTCTAGAGTACGTCCTTTAAATTTTATTTATTTCCTTTGTATTTTATTTTTATTTTCAGGAACCTGGAACTTCGTTCGGCGTTGGCTTACATCACGTCAATTACGTCGCAAGTGACGAAGCTGGAAATCGAGCTTTTTGCCACTTTACTGTCGATATAAAGGAAGAAATTGACTCACCTTCAAATGACCTTGCATCAAATTTAGAAAAAAGGTCGGAAAGATATCGCGCAGTTTTGGTTTGCCCAAGTGGAGTAAAATACATGTCAAATCCTCCAGATCTCTATAATGTGAGTTTAAAAACTTGAGCGCATCATTTCAAAAATTTAGAGTTCAATCACGGCCTTTAAGGAGTTAAAAAAAATATTTTTCCCAAAACACGAATAAGGATAAAATTTTAGTCCGGTCAAATTAGTCATAAAAATAGTGGTCGAATAACGAAAATTCCGACAGAGCTAAATTTTTGTGGAACCTTGGGTACACAATTAGAAATAAAGTGTCAAAAGTCCCCATCGATCCCATGTGTGCTAAAAAAGTTATTCGGGGTCAAAGGTCAAAATTTGACGTTTTTTAAATTTATTTCGAAAACGGTATGTTTTATCAAAAAAGTAGCTCAGACAAAAATTATAGATCTTAAAATTATCTACAAAAATAGTCCTTATACTTTTTTTTCTAAGAATCACCATTCCTGATATATTGCGATTCTAAAAGTTGAAGGAGTCACGTTCTACATGATATGCACATACAGAGTGCGTCAGAACTCCCGCTCCAAAGACAACATGCCATGTAGGGTAAGGTACCACGAACATGGAAAAAATTAAAAAAGAATTCTATTTATAAAAATTTCAAAGTTATGAAAGTTTAAATTTTCTATTTATTTGTTGGAAAAATAATTTTCAAGTTTTTTTTGCTACAGGCTATTAGAAGCGGAAACAAGGAAGCTGTATCCTAAACTGTAACTCTGTTTAATGTTATTTGTGGCTTTTATTGGTAAAAGTTTTGTACCTTTACTAAATAATTGTAAAAAACTTATACAAAATCATCAGTATCATTAAATAGACATAAAAAATGTCAAATGTCAAAAAATAAATGTCAAAAGTTTTTGACAGATAGAATGTTTTAAACATTTTTTCCATGTTCCTGGTATCTTATCTTACTTGAAATTTTTCTTCTACTTCATTAAACTTATAAACATTTCGATTCCATTAGAATTAAAAAGAATTTATTTGGTAATACATAGAGGTGTTCAAAAAATCGCGCACTTTCTTGAAAGGGAGTAATTGGGTAGTCCCCAGAGTACTGAAAAAAATGTTTAAAAAATTCTATTTGTCAAAAAAATTTGACATTTATTTTTTAACATTTGACATTTTTTAATGTCTATTTAATGATGCTGATGATCTTGCATACAGGTGCGCCAGAACTCGCGCCCCAGAGAAAAATGCCATATAAAGCAAGATGCCAGGAACATGGAAAAAATCTTAAAAAAATTTTATCTGTAAAAATTTCAAAGTTATGAGGGTTTAAAGTTTGCACTTTGACTCTATTTATTTCTGTTGGAAAAATAATTTTCCAAGTTTTTTTGCTATATGCTTTTAAAAGAGGAAACAAGACTTATAACTTTGAGATTTTTATAGATAATTTTTTTTTTTAATATTTTCCATGTTCGTGGTACCTCACTCTACATGGCATTTGACTTTGGAGCGGGAGTTCTGGCGCACTCTGTATGTAGAACGTGACTCCTTCAACTTTTAGAATTGCGATATCTCAGGAATGGTGATTCTTAGAAAAAAAAGTATAAGGACCATTTTTGTAGATAATTTTAAGGTCTATAATTTGTCTGGGCTACTTTTTTGATAAAACTTACCGTTTTCGAAAAAAATCTAAAAAACGTCAAATTTTGACCTTTGACCACGAATAACTTTTTTAGCACACATGGGATCGATGGGGACTTTTGACACTTTTTTTTTTTTTGACACCCAAGATCTCCACCAAAATTTAGCTCTGTCGGAATTTTAGTTATTTGAAATGTGTATTTTGACCGGTCTATTTGAAAGGCCTTCAAATTTTAACATTTTTTTTTCAATTTAAATATTGCACGTTGATTTTTGTTGTATTTTCGATCATTCTATGTAAAAACAGATAACGAAATTGTTTGGTTAACCGTTTTTAAGTTTAATGGCCCGAATAAATAGAAATTAATTGCTAAAATTTTTATCTATTTTTGTTGAAAAAAATAGAACAAGATCGCAAGCGAAGCTGGGTGTTACTGGAGACACGTCCGCGTTTCGGGCCCACTGCAGCCCCAAGGGTTCAGAATACCGCCCCATAGAATACACAACGAGAGTCGTCTACCACCCCACTTGCAGAAAAAGCACCGCTACTTCGAATGGTACGACAAGTGTTGTTAACATGATTTCCTTGTACAAGACTAACAAAATTATTTTAAATAAAAATTACCAAAATCATTGTGTTTTTATTGTGATAAGAAATGAACAAGTTGAGGTTAGTTTTGACTCAGGGTCGGTTATGGAGAATTGAATACTGTGTCGGCCTTCGGGCAATTCGCCTTTGAGGGTTTTTGCCCACTCGGGGTAGGATTTGACGATTTTCCACCTGATGTTGGTTTGAGGAGAGGGAAAATGTACCAGAGCTGTTTTTTGATTTTTGCCCAAACTGAAAAATTGTCCAGGAGGGCAAACGAGTTTTGGATAAGGTGCCTCTGAAATAACATTTTTTTATATGATAAGAATAAAAAATAAAAAATTACTTGTGCAAAATCCTCTCTTTATAAGCCATTTCCCGGAAATTGAACACAGGAATCGCCCATTTCCAATAAGTTTAAATCCTTGAGGACATTGGAGTTTGCACCGAGTGCCTGGATAATTCGCAACGATTTTGCGTCCACTTTTACCGAAATTCTCCATCGAGTTGTTTCGCAAACATGTGATAAACCCAAATTTTGGTGGTTCTAGAGGTGGACAACTCGTAATTTTATTTTTGTTTCCCAAATAATCATTTTGTAAATTTTCTTCACAATAATACGAGCCAATTGTGTTAACACACCCTTCTTTGCATTTTGTCTTTAAATGATCTTCACATTCATCAATATCTGCAATTTTTTTTATATAAAATTGCAAAAAATAATGGAAATCAAAACCTTGACAAGTCTTGTAGTCTGACATGAGTTCCAACCCCCTAGGACAGCTACAGAACGCCCCAACTCTTGTATTTATACAAAAATGGGAACATCCGGAATTTGACACTTCACACTCGTTTATATCCTCGCAAGAATGCTTATCGGGACCTATAAAATAATCAAATTTTGTTTTATAAACTCTTAATTAAATCTTTGGTCCACGTGGACTTTTATTTTGAAATTAAGTTGGCAATATTGGAGATGATATGAGATTTGTGTAATTTTTCATACCTAAACATTATTCCATGTTTATTATTAATAAAAAACTAAAATCTGACAGATTAGTAAAAAAGATATTGAGCTGTATGAATAAAGATAAGTAAATGCTTCTACTTGTAATAGTAAGAGATAGACGTAGTTTAGATTTTTTGTGAAAAAAAGAGACAAAACTGTAGTAAAAGCTTTTGCTACATTTTATTTATACCGGGTGGGGCATCAGTTACGCGCACTTTATAAATCGCGACTTCAAATTAATTAAAACTGGCGATATTTCATATACCTAACTAATTATTATTGATAGGTATTTTTCTAATTTTTTTGGATAATAAATGAGTCCGTAACAGTTTTGTGTGTTTTATGAATACTTTCTGTTAATTTACCTATAAAAAGTTTACACTAAATGAATCTGCACCTGTCAGCGCATCAAACTTTGATATCACAATTTCAAATTTTGACTTGGTTAGTCAAATAATCGCTTTTTTTTATTTAAACACCGTGATTTATGACAAAATGGTATAATTTGCCAACAAAAGAATCATTTACTGGTAGCCGACCGCTTTAAAGGGTCTTTTTGTTGTAAACCTTCCATTGTTACCTAAATTTACGATGGCACAAGTAAGCAGGTCATAAATAAAAATGATTTTCAAAGTTAAGATCAAAAATTGCGTTTAATTCAAAATATAATTGGTATTTTTTTTCTGATTTTGTAAACAATTGTAGGAAGTGAATCTGCGTAGGTCAGTATAAAAATTAGAATTAAATTTTTTGGGAGAAAATTACTTTTTATTTTTTTTGGCTTTGTTTGCGAATGAAAAATTACCAAAAATTAGAGAATGTACCTTACTAGTGCCCAGGTAAATGTAAAAAAATTCAACAATTTTATTTAATTAGAAGTGGGGATTTTCTTTTTGGGCATAACGGCTGCCCCACCCGGTACTACCCATAGTTTAATCCAAATTTAATTTTCTTTATTATACAGGGTTATTCACGAGAGAATTATTTCTTTTTTTTTGCCGCAACTTATTGTACAATCTGACATTTTCGGCAAATCTATCCAACTTACTTTGATTTCTAATTTAAAGGAAATAAGATATTTAATTTAGCAGTTAGTTTTATTAGTATTGTTAGTTGCGGCAAAAAAATTCAGAAATAACTACTCTCATTTTAAAATAGGCATTTTGTAAACTTAAGTTTTGTATTTTTTTTAAAATATGCATTCTTTTTTGAAGAATATGTAACTTTCAAATAAAAAAATATAAATTTAATTAAGTAATTATAATTTATTTTTTGCAACATTTATTCCAAAATTCAAAATAAAGTTAAACCTGCATTGTTTCGTGGCCTACATTCTTGACAAAGTTGAAGTATATTTCAAAATTTTTCACAATACATTATATTTGAAAAATCACTTGTAAAAATATAAATGTGCATTTAAAAAAAATAAAATCAATTCCTGGTAAGTAAAATACAATAAAAACAAAAAATAGAGTGCGTTACGTTAAACCGTTTGAAAATATAATTTGGTCACTTTTAGTTGTCACTCTGTATCACAAAAATAAATACAATAGAACAAGATTTTCTTTAAAAATGAGTAAAATTTAATTTTTTTAATGTTAATTAACTAGAAAATATAATTAAAAAAATACTTATTTCAAAATTTAATCAATGCAAATTTGACCAAACAATTCTTTCGTTCTTTTAATAATATATTTATTACAAACTTCACCCTGTATGTAATTTCATTTCCCTACCTAAACGTGTTCCATTAGGACAAACACACGAATACGACCCATAAAAATTCCTGCAGAATCCTTGACACGGTCCATGTCCATTCCGCAGATGGCACTCGTTGATGTCCTCGCAGGATTTCGAATTTTCTGCTATGCGTAATCCTGAAGGACAATCACAATAAAACGCCCCTAGAGTGTTTTTGCAGATTTTGGCACAACCTCCGTTTCTCACTTTGCATTCGTTGATATCTAAAAAGAAAATTTTACTAAAACGCAACAAAATTGGTTGGCACTCACCGACACATTTTTTGCGATTTTTGGCTAAAGTGTAGCCCCTTAAACACGCACATTTTAATTTGCCTCGAGGTCTGCATATTTGCGAGCAACCGCCTTTGTTTTTGGTACATCTGTTACGTTTTTTTGACGAAATCTTTCGAAGTTTTAAGATTTCATTTAAAAATCGCTCGGGATTTTTGCTGATGTTAGCAATTATTGAAGAATGGTTTGTTTCGATAATCCTAGCTGTTGTGATTTCAAGAATATTACTTTGGTTCTTCTTTCGTTTCTTCTTTTTTCGTTGTTTCTTCAAGTCATTGCGAAGAGATGTTTTGTTTCCTGATATTAATTGTGTGATTTCAATTTGTTCCGAAATATTTTTTACTTTGTTTTGTTCCTTTTTTTTCTTCTTCTTCTCTTTTCGATCAATTTTTTTCGTATTATTGATAATCAAATTATTTCCCTTGCTTTGTTGGATTTTTAAAAGTGAATCGGGCAATGTTAAACTTGTGTTTTCATTTTTTTCTAAATCAAAATTAACATTTGTTACATCTTTTTCACCACCAACAACTGAAATCAATTTCAATTATTTAAATATAAATCTATCTTAAGGCATTTTAATAAGAGAGGTCAAGAGTTGAGGAATTAACGCTGAAGCAGCTGTGTTCACACTTCAAATTGCATTATTCTTATCACTTTCTTAAGATTTGTAAGGCCAAATGCTACTAACATTTTTAAATTGGACATTTTTCTACACTATATTTAATTCAATTTAATTTGAAGTTAATAATTAAATGGTCTTAGTTCAATTTTGCTCAAAAGTTAAAAAATTTTCGAACACCAGATATTCAAAAATTGCTTACCACAAAAAAATATCACGTAGACACAAACTAATACTTGTTTTAAGTACATTTTGCCCAAATAAACGTAAGAACAATTAAATTAAGTTTAGTATTGCACCACTTTAAGACACTGAAATGAATCTTTTACATCAGTGCTTTTACGCAGCTCGGAATAGCAATAAAATAATCACTTGACCACGTAGGACATCTGTCTTAAATTGCAAGAAAAGCTTTGTGGATGGATTTGCATCAGGAAAAAGCTGGTCTGGTAAAGAATGATGTCATTACTCAGAAAAATCTTAGTAAGACAACAAAACCAGGTAGGGCTTGTGTGTAAATGTGAAAATTTACAAAAAAAAACAGGAAATGCTGAAAATAGTATCTTCTGATGATACCAACTTTGTGGATAAAACACGGTTAGAAAATCATAGGTTTTGACTTATGTCTGCTCCACAGTTTTTAAGAATTTTAAGGAAACACACATTTTTTTTTAATTTTGAAGTTGGTTTTTCTTATTTTTTTTTTAAATTACTTAGTGGTTTTTAAGAACTTAGAAAAAATATCCGCCAATGACTTCGAAAATTTTAGCTTTTTATGTTTATGTTAAAAAATACAGGATGCGCCAGAAATCGCGCCCCAGAGAAAAATGCCATCTAAGGTAAGATACCATGAACATAGAAAAAATGTTAAAAAAATTTTATCTATAAAAATTTCGAAGTTATGAGGGCTTAAAGTTTGCACTTTGACTCTATTTATTTCTGTTGGAAAAATAATTTTCCAAGTTTTTTTGCTGTAGGTTATTAAAAGAGGAAACAAGGAAGCTGTATCCTAAATTGTAACTCTGTTCAATGTTATTTGTGGCTTTTATTGTCAAAATTTTTGTCCCTTTACTAAATAATTGTAAAAAAAACATATACAAGATCATCAGTATTATTAAATAGATATAAAAAATGTCAAACGTTAAAAAATAAATGTCAAAATTTTTTGACAGATGGAGTTTTTTAAACAGTTTTTTCATGTTCCTGGTATCTTACCTTACTTGAAAATTTTCTCTGGGGCGCGAGTTCTGGCGCATCCTGTATTTTAGCTTTTCCGTTTTACAGAAATAAGGTTGTCGCCCTATAATGCATAATACTAGGCGACAGTTTTTTCTAACATTGATAAAAATACCTGTATCCTATGTAATTTTGTTAAGAAAATCTACAAATGATCCCCAAAATTGTCCATCACGTAAGGTTTTTTTTTGTTATTTTTGTTTCCACTCATATTCACGATATAGACTGAACTAAAAAAAATTATTAAACCACTTTTAATTTTAAACTATACCAAATAGAACACAAATTTAACAAAGAAATATTTTCAAGAATTTTGTTTTTGTCTTTTATGAGGAGTAAAGTCTTTTTTTTTTGCTGAAACCTGCAAAACTCCTTAAGTTTTGCAGAAAGAAATCGAATTGGAAAATGCACTTTTAGAGACATTCGGCAGCTACCTAAACGTTTTACAATTTTCCCATAGTTTTTAGATAAATATAGAATAATATTTATTTCTTGTGTTGCTAAGAAATCTGTGGACTACACTCTTAAAAGAATTTAAAAATTAAAAAAATTACAACACAGCTTCCTATGAAATTAAAAAAAGTTTTCATTTGATGTGTAATACAGGATGTCTAAGAACTCGCGCCTCAGAAAAAAATTTCAAGTAAGATAAGATATCAACATGGAAAGAATGTTTAAAAAATTCTATCTGTCAAAAATTTTGACATTTATTTTTTGACATTTGACATTTTTATTTCAATCTAATGATACTGATAATCTTGTATATGTATATGGTTTTTTAAAATTATTTAGTAAAGGTACAAAATTTTTGCTAATAAAAGCCACAAATAACATTAAAAAGAGTTTCAATTTAGAATACAGCTTTCTTGTTTCCTCTTTGAATATAGCAAAAAAACTTAGAAAATTATTATTCCAACAGAAATAAATAGAGACAAAGTGCAAAATTTAAACTCTCATAACTACGAGATTTTTATAGATAGATCTTTTTTAACCTTTTTTCTATGTTCCTGGTATCTTACCATTTTTCTCTGGTGCCCGAGTTTGCCCGAATAGGCAAAAAATTATTTATAATAAAATTATTTGTTAATAAAATAAACGCCCAAGGTCATTCCTTTTTAGAGCACCTTTAACTATTTGCATCGTATCGAGATCGTGATTTTATATCTAGAAAATTATATTTCTAAAACCTTCATAAGGTAAAATATTGCTCCACAAGTTTTAAAATATGTACAGGTGTCCCAAAAAAACGTTAAAAAATTTCTGGGGGAGATTTTCTAGGTCAGAATAAAAGAGAAAAAGTCCTTATGGCGCTATATCGGGAAATGCTTCCTGAGATGCTCTCTGAAGATGGCGGGCAAAAGGCTTTTTTTCAATTATCTCATTAACCGGAAAACATAAATTTACAAAATTTTCGGAATTTTTTTTTTTTAGATTCGGGTTTACTTATTAGTTAATTTTCTTCAAAAAATGTTTCGTATGTTATTTTTGTACAACGCAACGCACCGTTTTCAAAATAAAACAACTTTTTTCTTAACCGGGCAACAACTTAGTTTCGAAAAGCAACCCACGCAGTGAATTTTTTCATACGAGTATAACGTCGAGCTGTTTTAGAAAACATTTCCGGATATAGATCTATAGAAACTTTTGTTCTTATTTTGACCTAGGAGGAAACCACCTCTCGAAATCTTTCAACGGTTTTGCCGGACAGCCCGTGTATTTGAGAAAGAAAAGTTATAGAACGTATTTTTTTTTATTTTAACCGACAAATGTACTTTTCAAAATCTCTAAAAACATTTTGAAAGTACTTACTGAAAGTTCATTTGGTCCAATTTTGAAAAACACACTTTTTTTGAAAAAATATTTTTAGCTTTTAATCAAAATTGTCCTAAATTCAAAACAAATTTTATAATATGCACATATTACGTACTTCTTTTTGTTTTTAAATACAATAAATAAGTTGAGAATTAAAATCAAATTCTAGAAACATCTTTTTTTCTGTTAAACCCAACACAACAATATTAACACTGGAAATGCCACGATTTATTTTTTAACTGTTATCAAGTGATTAATAGTCAATTTGTTTGATAATAAAGCCGGCATTCAATAAACAAATTATTTTATCAACAATTTCATAAAATTTTACGGGTCAAGTTAACACGATTGCAAAATATTAGTTCTCGCAACATGATGTGATGCAAAATGGAAAAATATTTTTCAAATAGACAATACAAAAATTTGTAAACATGCAAATTTTTCGATCGCAAATTTTCCAAAATAGGAAATTTAATTGCAAAAATACACCTTGTACGTAACAATTATTTAAAATAAGTTAATTTATAAGAAATTAATTCGAATTTTATTTAAATCGACAATAAAAACATGCAAAGTCATTGCAATGATTCTTGTTTTGTTTTTCTTCCATCACTATCGTCATGAACAATTCGAAATAAATCCGAAATTTCTTCAAATACACACAAATATCCTCCGTTATCGTTGTTTTCAGTGATGAAATTTAAACAATCCGGAGGATATTACGTGCAATTTTAAAATAATATTTCATAAGCCTTCAAAAAGAGCAAATTTTACAGATAGTTGATAAGCGGCCTAAGGGTCATTTAGCAGAACAAGTCCGTAACTATTAAAAGAGAGCCTGTTTGCATTTGTCGCTCAGTCTGTTGACAACTTTAAAACGTGATATTTGAATCAAGATTTTTCGAAATGATGTCGAGACCGACTGATATCGTCCAGGGATCCAACAAGGAGGAGACGCCGCAAGGGACTCCTCCGGATACTGTAAGTGTGACTAGCTAATGAGTTACATTTTTCACATTTTTTCACTTGCTCTACGAGTGACAAGTGAAAGTGTCTTTCAGAAAATTTAACGTTTTTGAGTCGTGGAATTTGTCGGTTATCTAATTAGACACCAATTACTTTATCAAACTTCTTTAAAAAATTTATTGACATTTTTTATTGTTTTGTGTAGATAATAACTGGTTGAAGGTCGATCAAAAATTTAAAAAATTATTAAGGAGTTATAATTTTCCGGAAACAAACGCCTTGTATAAACTTGTATTTTGTTAAAAAGAAATCGAAATTTATTGAGTAATGATTTTTTAAATTAATTTAATTCAATCGATTTACTAATTCTAGTAATTTGAACTCAAATTACCATAATTTTGAATTCCACATCTCGAGATTTCTGATGCAACATTTTACTCAAGTTACAATTTTTAATTAGTGAAAAACTTTATATTAAAAATAAACAACATATAATTAAGTTGCAATACTAGGAAATTATTGCAAGAATAATATAAAAGGAGGAAAATACAAAATAGGAAACGTAGTCATTTCTAATTGTTGAAATAAGTGACAATTCTAACATAAGATAAATTAAAAATAAACTAAGCGTAAGTAAAAATTTCATTTTTCAAATGAGATAATGTAGAAACAACTTGGTAATATTTTGGTTATTATTTTAAATATTAAAAAAATATATAAAAGTACAACGTAGAAGGA
>NW_025401069.1:490790-524289 GCF_015345945.1 Tribolium madens
TAAATCAGTCACAATTAGTTACCAACCACATTTTTCGGTAATTAAGGTAGATTCTCTAAGATGATAAATCTTTTAATAAATTATTCCTTTTTAGAAAATTCTCCAATTTCAACATTACTCACTCAACATTTTAATGTTCACATAAAATTCTAAAAAATAAAAAAGGCTTGAAATTTATTTTATTAACTGCTTATTAATAACATTTTTTGTTATTTGATAACTAGGAAAAAACCTTATCAAAATCAACCAATAAATTTGAAAATATTCAAAACTTAAAAAATCTCTTATTATTAAAGAAAATAATACTTTGTTGCATATAGCTTTTTGGAATTTAATTGAAATTGCTTGAAATTACTAGAATTAATTGTCAATTACTGGAATTTTTCTGCTGGAATTACTGGAATTCTTTTTGGAATTATCAGCAATAATTTCTTTTCAAAATTTTAAAATTCTTAGAACTATCGGAATTAATTTGGAATTATAGGAAATTATTGTTGAAATCACTGGATTTTTTTTCGAATTGGAATTAGTTGTACAAATTTTTTTCAAGTAAACAGCCCCTCGTATTAAAACTTCTAGAAGCAGTGGCCTAGGTATTTAGAAAAAAAGTTGACGGAAGAGGCAAAAATGCTAAAAACATACAGGGTGATTCAAAAGTGTTGGACCAACTCTCGAATGGTGATAGAAGACCTTCAGCTAAGCATAAAAGTGAAATCAGATTTTAGTTTCAAACCGTTTTTTTGAAAAAAAATCAAATCTGTCAATTTCCATATTATCATGTAGGCATCTTAGTTATTTTGTTTCCGATATGTATAGTCAGATTTAATTTATTGTTAAATTTGCTAGTTTGTTAAATGTTTTTTATTTTTACATCACAAGTCACAGATTGGTGATTTTTTTTCAACAGCTTTTTGTTCAATCTTGCAAGATCTGCCGTTTCCGTTAACAAAATTTAAGATTAACCAATCTAAATGAACAAAAATCTGATCTTTAAAAAAACATATCTTGAAAAAAATAGGTCAAACAATTTTTTGTCATGGAAACTTTTAACTCAGTTGGATGTCCTTTATCACCACCCTAGAGATGGTCCGACACTTTTGACTCACCCAGTATGAAAAATTATTTCAATAACAAAAATTTCTACAATTTAGATTTTTTCAAGCGTTTATTTACGTAATTAATGACTATTTTCAAAAGTTTTAAAGCAAGACAAAGAAAAATATGAAAAAAAAGAAATAGATTTAAATCTAAGATTGTTATTTGGACGCTGTTTTGGAATAACAAAACAGCTTGTACAGTAATAAATATATTTTGTTTACAATGAAAATATTTCTTAGCCTAAGTTGATGCCTGGCGGCAACTACATCAAAATCGGTCGCGATTCGGCCAAAAGCACCTGTCTCGTCTTCGCCCCCCTCGCCGAAGAAGTCGGCGTTTTAGCCAAATGCCTCAACATTTTCAAAAAACACGGCGTTAACCTCCTCCACATCGAATCTCGTTCCTCGGTTCGCATCCCCAACAACTACGAATTCATGATAGAGTGCGCCCCCACCGGCGACCTCCCCTCCGCCATCGCCGAAATCAAGAAAAACACCGAATACTTCAACATCATCTCGCGAGATTACAAAGACAACAAGGATTCAGTGCCGTGGTTCCCATGCCGCATCCGTGACTTGGACAAGTTTGCCAACCAGATTTTATCCTATGGATCGGAGTTGGACGCGGACCATCCCGGATTTACCGATCCGGTATACAGGGCAAGAAGGAAGTATTTCGCGGATATTGCTTATAATTATAAACATGGAGAGAAATTACCACATGTTGACTACACCGAAGAGGAGATTGAGACCTGGGGGAAGGTTTTCGACCAACTGACGACGCTGTATCCCACTCATGCCTGCAAGGAGCACAATCATGTGTTTCCCCTGTTGATAGAAAATTGCGGCTATAGGAGGGATAATATTCCGCAGCTGGAAGATGTCTCCAACTTTTTGAAAGGTAGGTTGTTAAATAACAAATTTTTGAATAGATTATAAAAATGAAAATTGAATTATATCGGGTGATTCAAAAATGTGTGGCATAATTTTAACCACAAATATCCCTCTACAAATGGAATAGATAGCATAGTATTTATTAACCCACCTCAAAAAATAGAAAAATTACAGCTTTTCAAAAATCGGTATAAAAAAATATTTTTTGGAAATATTTTTGTTATGGTTTATCCGATTATTATGAAACTTTGCATGTTAAGGGACAAAAAGACAGTTTTTGATATATTGTAAACAGAAGTCTTGTAAAAGCCATACATTTCCGGTGGCAATAAAACCCTCCCAATTTTTGGGTCATACTTTTTTTCGAGCTATTAACCTCTGTTAGTTGGAGAAAGTGTGAGAAAAAATCCTTAACAAATAAAGGCGCTTGAAGCGTAATCGGAAATGTGGGTAGTCCTCAACGAAAGCATAAGGGCCTTCTTCTAAGATGACGAAGAGGTTTTTCCGAATCCAGATCGACGGGTTTGCCACATAAAACTAAGTGACCAATACACGCCAACAGAATTATAGAGAGGATAAAAGGGGAAGTTCCATTAAAGAGGGTCTTTTTTGACTATTTTTGACCAGTTTTATTGACAAGTTTCAAAATATTTAACAGACTATTATTGTTCACTGAGATGATGAAAGTAAAAATTACTTATTTGTCAGAGGAATTGGGGTCATCACAATACGTGAATACATATTTTTTTCTACCCTCTAAAATCCATTACACAACCAATTTTCCGCTCTTGTTTTTGATACTAAAAGTTGAAAGCCCCATCGTTTTGTAATAAAAAGGTACTCTTGTTTCATATCGCCAAAATGTACCGTTCTCGAGTTAACTAAACTCTAACTAAACTAAACTCTACACCGCGCTGCAAAAACAGAATTTATGAATTTTGAGCGTAGCGTTACCTTGGAAACAATCCACTACGAATGACATCGCTGTCACATTTATGTCAATTTTATTAAATCCTGAGTAACATTTGATTATTTCTTAAATAATTAAATAATCATAACGTTCATTTAATAAATTATTAGGTTGGTGGCAAGACTATACATACCGAGTGTTTTTAGAAGTAAGTATTGAGAATTCTGACAATGATATTTGTCTAAAAACTTGTATACAGGGTGCGCAGGAACTCACGCCCAAAAAAAAAATTCAAGCAAGATAAGATAGGCACAAAAAATGTTTAAAAAATTCTGTGTCAAAAAATTTTAACATTTATATTTTGACTCTTGACATTTTTTATGTCTATTTAATAATACTCGTGATTTTTATAATTACTTAGTAAAGGTACAAAAAATTTGCCAATAAAAGCCACAAATAACATTAAACAGAGTTACAATTTAGTATACAGCTTCCTTGTTTCCTTTTCTAATAGCCTGTAGCGAAAAAACTTGGAAAATTATTTTTACAACAGAAATAAATAAAGTCAAAGTGCAAAATTTAAACTCTCATAACTTCCAAATTTGTATAGATACAATTTTTTCAACATTTTTTCCGTCTTCCTGTTATTGTACTTTACATTTTTCTATGGGGCGCAATTTCTGGCGCATCTTGTATAGCCATATTTAGACATATGACAGAGATTTTTCATTAAAAAAAGTTACTATACAGTGTGTTCCGTTTTTAAAATTTTTTTTACATTTTTTTCCATGTTCCTGGTATCTTACCTTTTTTCTCTGAAGCGCGAGTTCTTGCGCACTCTGAATTAGAGAACTACATTCTCTGAAAGAGGTGCGTTTTTTTCACTATTTTAGAATAGATAAAATTACAAAAGTTGGTACAGCTGATAACTTATAAACACCTGAACGAATTTAAAGATCAAATTTCGAAATTTTTAATCATTTGCGTCTTAAACTGAAGGAGTATAGGGTAAAACGAATTTAATTTTAAGTTTATTTTCTGTGCAGGATCTGTAACATAAATTTTAAAATGATTTTACTCAAAAAGAGTAAGTGGCATCGAAAAAAACGCAAGAGACCTCTTTTTTTGAATGGAATTTAAAATTTTGTTAGTGAAAGTAGCAAAAAAGTTTAGCCAAAATAGTTGGGGTACTTTTTACCCTAAACCCTTCCAGTTGAGGACGCCCCTAATTAAAATTTTGTAATTTTATTTAAAGTGGTTTCTGAAATATTGAACAAAATCCAGATGCACCCCTTTCATCGAATGTAAAATTTTTCGATAGAAAACTTTTATCTTAAAACTGAATATTTTATCACCTTATCTTTGTAACAATAAAAACGAAACACCCTGCATAATTTGAAAACTATTAAACATTGGTAAAGCAGAATTATATTCTCTTCCATTTAGTGAAGAAAAAATTGGGGTGTTACATTTAGAAAGATTAAGTTTGGGTTATTTGCATTTTCTCAAACGTAACGTTAAATTTTGGGGGTTTGTTTATCTTTTTTTTCAGTTAAAAATCTACCAAGAAAAAGTTAAAAATTATAAAGTTATCGATTTTTAAAGAGGATGGTTCAGATCCAACAATTTTTAAAAAGTCTAAAAATCTCAAAAACGGCTAAACCTAAATATAGTGAAGGTCAATTATAACACTGATAGAATAATTTGAGGTATTTAAAAACGCAATAAAAAAGATAGCTTTCTATTTAAAATAACAAAGTTGATAACCCGCTTTTGGTATAACCGGAAGTGCCGCCATAGTGAAAATAATGTCATTAAACAGGATCTAACCAATTATGCTTACATTCAAATTAAAAAAAAAATAAATATCATTGTTAGAACTTCTAATACTTCTAACGCAGGGTATAGTAGCAACACATGTACCTACACCAGGCTTCCAAATAAATTTCTAGTCAATGTTGTCTGTGACTTCAAATAAAAAAGTGACAAAAGATACGAAAATTGTTAAGTACCACATCGTCTGTCTCTACATCACAAGCCATCTTGATCACTTTGAAAGTATGGTACAAGTTAGATAACACTTTTAGTAGCAGAAAATCAAAAAATAATGAAAAATCATTGTTTCTACAATTTTAAAGTTTGTCTTTTTAAAGGTTTTAGCTATGGACTAGTTTATTTTTTATTATTTTATCAGACCTTGCAAGTCGTTTTCAAGCTAATTTTGCATTTTTCAGACTGTACCGGTTTCACACTCCGTCCAGTAGCCGGCCTTCTCTCATCTCGCGACTTTTTGGCCGGTTTGGCCTTCAGAGTGTTCCATTCAACTCAATACATCCGACACCCAAGCAAACCTTTCTACACCCCGGAACCGGACGTTTGCCACGAACTTTTAGGCCACGCTCCTTTATTCGCGGACCCTTCATTCGCACAGTTCTCGCAACAAATCGGTTTAGCTTCGCTTGGTGCTCCAGATGACTACATTGAAAAGCTTGCAACTGTAATAATTTCAATCTTTTCGCAAGAATTCATTTATTTTTTATTTTTTAATTGTAGTGTTTTTGGTTCACTGTGGAGTACGGATTGTGCCGCGAAGGCAACGAGTTGAAGGCCTACGGGGCTGGATTGTTATCCTCTTACGGGGAGCTTCAATACGCTTTGGAAAATAAGGCTGAAGTAAGGCCTTTTGAGCCTGAGAAAACAGCTGTTCAGGAATATCCCATCACGCAGTATCAACCGGTTTATTTCGTGGCTGAGAGTTTTGAAGATGCTAAAGAAAAAATGATGTAAGTTTTTTGTTCTTGACACAGTGGTAAATTTTATTGAAAAAATCTTTTTTCAGAAAATATGCAGCCACGATACCGAGAGCTTTCGGTGTCAGATACAATCCTTATACCCAAAGTATTGAAGTTTTGGATTCTAAACCACAAATCGAAAGCTTGGTCACTAATATAAGTACCGAAATTTCAATTCTTGTAGACAGTTTGAAAAAACTGTAAGTTTTTGGTAAAAATAAGTATTATCATAAGGCATAATAATTTTTTATTCTTATGTTTAATTGTGTCTAAATTATTTTTTTTAATAAAAACTTTACAAACCAGAATTTTTTATTTGCAATTTTTGAAATAAAAATGACAAAACCTAAATAAATACAGGTGCGCTAAATAACTCTCGCCCCAGAGAAAAATGCCATTAAGGTAAGATAGCAGGAACATGGAAAAAATGTTAAAAAAATTCTATCCATAAAGATTCCAAAGTTATGAAAGTTTAAATTTTGCACTTTGACTATTTATTTTTGTTGGAAAAATAATTTTCCAAGTTTTTTTGCTACAGGCTATTAGAAGAGAAAACAAGGAAGCTGTATCCTAAATTGTAACTCTGTTTAATGTTATTTGTAGCTTTTATTGACAAAATTTTTGTACCTTCACTAAATAATTATAAAAAAACATACACTGTGTCAATTTTAAAACTGGCAATCGGCAATTTCTCTCAACTGAAAAAGTTATTAATAATCACTCAAAACCATTTTGGTGGTTCCTAGGGAAAATTAAAATGACATGATAAGTGACACACCTCCACCCACCCTTGAATATAATAAAAAAAATAAAATTTAATGTCTTCGTTTTTGAATAATTGTATGACATTTTTGAAAAGCGCTTGTTATGGGCTTTCCAACGATGTAGGGTCGTGCCATTTAAAATTTTCTACTTAAGGTGGCTGTGGTTGAAGGGTGGGTGGAGGAGCGTCACTTACCATGCCATTTTGATTCCCCCCAAAAACCACTGAAACGGTTTTGAGTGATTCTCAATAACTTTTTTAGTTCTAGAGATATTGCCGATTGCAAGTTTTAAAATTGACACTCTGTATACAAGATCATCAGTATCATTACAAATTACAAAGACAAATAACAACATTTATATAACAATAAATATTTTTTTTTCCATGTTCCTGATATTTTATCTTACTTGAATTTTTTCTCTAGGACGCAAGTCCTAACACACCCTTTATTTAAAAAATCGAGTGATCTAAAAAACTGATTTTTTTTGTCCTTATACGTTTTTTGGATGTTCGAATAGGAAATCTCCGAAACTAAGTTTAGCCAAAAACAAGTGATACATTCTGGGGCTCAATATTTGTGAAAATAATTAATATTGGTTAAAACCGCACCTTGCTATCCGTCTTTTGTTTTTGACTTATAGACAAAAGTTGATATTTTATAGAAATCTACAAAAATTCATATCTTTGTTATTATAGAAAAATATTAAGTATTCCTCTTTTAGTTCGTTTATTTTCAGAAATTGTGTTGATTTAACGTTAGTAACTCAGAACATTTTAAGAAAGATTTACTCCATTATAAAACAATTTTAAATAAGTTATTGATGAACGAATTTTACAATTATTTCCCAACACAATTTCTAAAAATAAACGAAGGAAAAGAGGAATACTTAATATTTTTGGAAGTGCGATGAAAGCAATAACAATCAATTTAGTTAATGAAGACGGCAAAAGATATAAAGAGATGATTTCCAAATTACATTCAAGAGAAAATAAACAAAAATTATTATTTAATGAACAAATTTCTTTAACAACTACTGCAATTGAAAGATTTCACACAATTTCCAAATTAACGAACAATCAATTGATTTTTGCTAAAAGAATTGCTGACATAGAAAAAATAGTAAACAAAAAAGCCACCACCGGATTTGACCTTTATCCTCTCATACACTTACACAGTAGTTTTATTCAAATTAAAGCTTATCAAAAAGATAGAAAACTGATGTCTATTTTCAGGGTTCTTCTAACTGAATCCCAAAATTATCATTATTATCAATTTCCAATCTGCTCTACTCCAAAATCTTGCCAAGTTATAATTCTGTTACACAAATTCCTTTTCCTTAACGAGTATTATTTCACCTTAACCAACGAAAAATGTAATGAAGTAAACCCAAGCGATTATATTTGCAATCTACCACAAACAACAAGATTATCCCATGATGCACCATGCGAAGTTCAACTTCTGAAATTTACCCAACATTTTCAAGATTGTCAAGTCCTTAAAATTCAAGTAAACGACATACAAATTCAGAAAATCGATAAAAATTAATAGATTGTAATCAAGATGAAGAAACCCAGTCAATCAAAGGAGGTTATACAGTGCGATCAAAAAGTCTTTCGATCAAGTAGGCATCCTAGTTAAGGACGTATGTTGCATGGTAGTTCGTATGTTATCTAGATGTCAAAAAATTATTTTATAAAAATTAAAACATTGAGCTAATAAATTGAATTATTCTATGAAACGTCTCAAAACAAACTAAAATAAGATTTTGTTGGTGTTTATTCATAAAAATCGTTCACCACGCTTTCCTGTCATAATTTACATAATAAATATTTTGACATTTATCTTCCACAGACGTTTTAAATTTCTACGCTTGCTTGATAAACAGACTTTTTAATCGCACTGTATAATCGTCGTTCCCGATGGATGTAAACTCCGAATCAATTCGACAACCCTTCAAGCTTATCAAGGCCCAGATTACTAGAAGATATCCATTCAACTTTCAAAAATTAAAAAAATTTAAACCTCAAAATAATTTCCCAAAAAAGAAGATTTTCATATAGAACCTCTCCAACTCGAAAAAATCGATTTGAGTAACTTTCAACCCGTTTATCATTAATTGCAACAAATTCAACAGACCCTCCGAAAAGAAGACAATGAAACAATTTCGTATAATACAAGTGTTTGGATAATTTTAATTTAATTTACTTTTATCTACTTTGGACGAAGTGTCTTTCTTCATCCCAAAATTATGATGAGAAAAATCAAGCAACAAGTCAGCCCACGCCGACAGCCATTCCAATTGAAAATTGAAACTCCAAAATCATTTATAAATACGGCATAGTTTAGAGTCGCCAATCACAGTCAACGCGACACCCATTTTATTTTCATTCCTAAATAGAAGAGTGTCCCATCTGGTGGTTAATCTGTAGTAAAACAAAAAACAATTTTTTTAACAATAATAAAAAATACACAAGATATAAAATATACAGGCTTTGGCAGAACTCGCGCCCCAAAGATAAGATATATTTTTTGACCGTTGACATTGTTTTGTGTCTACTTAATGATACTGATGGTTTTGAATTTTTTTTAACATTTTTTCCATGTTCGTGCTATCTTACCTTACATTTTACTTTGGGGCGCGAGTTCTGGCTCACCCTGTATAAATAATAAAAAATATGATTTATAAATGTCTTCTTTAAAATTCTTGAAGTTAATGTTATCTAATTTTATCTGCCATTTTTATAAAATCTGGTGATTTCTGGTGACCTTCTTTTTATTGGGTCTATTATTACTATTTTCAGGATCACGTCTGGCAACGCTGGTTTCAAGACGCAAAGTAGTCATACGAGTGGTAAACTCATTCAATGTCACTGAAATAAGTTACAAAAATGTAGTCAAAAACGTCTCAGTGGTAACCGACGCTAAAGTAAATAAAGTTGTTATTGTCCTTAGAAAAAAAAATAAAACGCTAATAGTACACTAAAATGAGTAATTTTACTCATTTTACAATACATTTTTATAGGAAACTTTTATCTTACAACAAGATACTCTATCACCTGTTTAAATTTGTAACAATAAAAACAAAACACTCTGTATATTTAAATGATGCCAACCGAAAATAAAAATTTAAATTAAATATTTAAATTTTATTAAACATTTATATTTTATTTTTTAATATCAAAAAAACTGTTAGGTACATAAATAAATATATGTGTATATTACAACATTATACAATTTATACGAAGAAGTATCAACTTAGTATGTATATCACATTTAGAAACACTATTACCTAGACGAGTTATTTATAATTATTTACATAAATTTGTTAAAAAATAAAACCTTTCATTCCATTTAGTCGTATCTACACATTGGAGCAATGCAAAAATGTTTTTTTATCCGAAAGAAACAACAATTATGTGATTCAAACATACACACATCAAGTAGATACACTACGATTGAAAACACTCTCGCCAAATAGATGACAAAAACAATTTCCAAAATAGTAGACGACTTAATTATATTAAAAAAAAAGTTACTAATGTATAATCTGTTCCAAATTGCTGCAGAAAGTCAAGGTTAAAGTTTTGACATTTAAATAATTATCATTGAGGTTATAAACAAATATGACAATTGTGTACGATTCAAATACAGAGTTAGAGCTTATTCCACATCTGGTGGCGAACTGAAAGTGTCAAAAAAGACACTTGGAGTGCGCCCATTTGGTTAAGATAAAAAATACCTGGGCGTACTTTTTTTCTCTAAAAATTTTGAAGACAAGGATTGTTAGGAATATCATTTTTGAAAATTCTTTTCATGCGTTAACAATTTAAAAATTTGTTCATCATTCTTCATTTTATGTACGAGTACCTACTTATTATAATTTTTTAAAGAATAACAGTGGTTTTAAAATATTATTTCATACGACGCCTATGAACAATATTTTTTTTAATAGTAAACATATGTTTAGTGTCAAAATTCAGTCATTTTTGACAACGTCAGTTCGCCACCAGATTTGGAACAAGCTATATCCATTTTGTTGTTTCCTTAATTTTGTTAAAAATCACTGCATTTAATACACCTCCATTATTGTGCGTTGATCAATTTATTATCACCACTGAAAATTAATAACTGACAATTTTAAGACACGATAACACAGAGGTAGGGTTACGGTAACAAATTGAGCGAATTGTTCGTTTTCGTCTTTGGTTTTTTCGCACTAAAACTTATTTAGTTTGTCCATTAGAGTCTGATGGCGTATACAACATATTTGGTTGATGTTGAGGTATTGGTAGAGATATGCTTACAGGTACTATGAGAGACGGTGAGCCTACAGCACTCGATTGAATGCCTGGAATTGTTGTGGTGGTACTACTGACTGTTCCCGAATTCGAGCCTTGATATGTTATAGACACTTGAGGAGAATACTGCAACACATTTTTTTCATCATTTCCAAACCAACAATAATAATAGTATATTAAAGTACAGTCGAACAAAATGAAAATGACGCCTCAATAAACCAGCCCCTGCTGGATGCCGACCCTTCTAACCGCAAGCAGACAGGGTCGTAAATTATCGGATTGCAGTTTCAACATAAATTCCTCTTGGAGCTGGTTTACAGAAAGCCAAATTAAAGTTTAATTCAGAATTAAACTAATTCGAATTAATTTGCCATTTACTTTGAAATGACAAACGTCAAATTAATTAAGTGAAAATATTTAATTTTTTTAATGAAAAATTTAACAAACCATTTCTTAAAGAAAATCATGCATTAATAATGACATTGACGAAAAAACAAATCATTATTAACTTAATATTTTTTTAACTGTTTTCTCAAAATAAAATTAATTAACATAATTTTTGAACTAGATTTTATGTAAAACAACAAATGAATTAAACTATTGTTTATTTGCGAGAAGAAAAATTTATTCCACGTGTGAAGGGAAATTAAAATTTAATTCAGAATTAGGTAAACTAATTCGAATTAAGTTGCCATTTATTTTGCATTGACAAACGTCAAGTTTAAAATTTAATTGCGATTAATACGTTCTGTAAACCGGCCCTAAGTTTTCTATTAGTTTCGCAATTGTCATTGAAAACGAATCAAAATTATTTATTTAATTAAACCATGAAAAAAAACGGCAAAATTATTTCAAATATTTCAGTTCTGCTTTTATTTTTTGGTAATTGTAATACTTTTAAATTAAATAAAAACGTTAAGTTTTATAAAAACACAATTTAACAAGAACCAGTTCTTAAAGAAAATTATGCTTTAATAATAAAATTAAATTAAGTAACATAATTTTTGTACGAAATAGGCTTTCTCTATTTTAAACTTGATTTTATGTAAAATAAATCATTTATAAAATAATTTTATTTTGAAACAGTTAAAAAAATATGCAAAATAAATGGCGACTTAATTCGAATTAGTTTAATAATTGTGAACTAAATTTTTATTTCGCTTTCTGTAAACCGGCTCCTAAAGGAATTTATCTTAAAACTACGTCAAGTTTGCAATCCGATAATTTACGATCTTGCGTGCTTATCGTTAGAAGGGTTGGCATCCACAGCAGGGGCTGTTTTATTGAAGCGTCATTTTCACTTTGTTCGACTGTACAAGTTGCAGATCTATTCAAGCACAAATTTGAACTTCCTAAACGAGCTCCGTAGCGGCGATTTGAGGAACAAATGAGTGCTTGAAGAACCTTCTGCAACAAGTGCTTTATACTATTTTTTTCTATTTTGCCGCTTTATATCATTTTGTAAATTAAAAAACCAAAATTTTCCTTTTTTTTCTAGAGAATTTTGCGACGGTTGGCAACAATTATGTGGAATTATTTTAAGCGGGTGTAAAAAATAAAAATAATTCTTATTGAAATGAAAAATGAAAATTGAATTGAAATGAAAATGAATTGTGAAGAAATCACTAAAATTAAATTAACGCCAACAACTTATTCCAGCACTCAAATGACGTCATTTGGGTGCTGGAATAGACTTATTCTACCACCGAAATAGAAAAAATTTATTATTACATTTTGCGCCGGTTGATTGTGAGGTAGAAGCCCCAACCTGGCCATCAAAAGCTGCTCGGAGACTCTCCTCAATTCTGCCTGTTGTTGGCCGATGATTGCTTGGAGTTCGGCATGTTTTCTCTGGAGGTCGATTTGGATTTGGGTCTGGGCCGGTGTCAGCATCACGTTGTCGAGAGGTTGGATCGGGGAAATCACTCCAGTGGGGGAAAATCCAGAAATGACTGGTTGCATAGGAATAGCAGCTACATACTGGGGTGGTTCCAGAAACTGGTGGTTGAGGGACTGGGAGTGGGGGGGTTGGATTTGGTTTTGGGGTTGGAGAGGCTGAGGTTGAGGTTGGGGTTGGAGCATTTGAGGGGGAGGCTTAGGTTGATTGGACTCTGATTTCTGCAAAAAGTTGATATTTTGTGTAATGTTTGTTGTTTACTATTTTCGCTTACTCATACAAGGTATGGCAATAAATTTGATACAGGTGTGTGGATATGTGTACATCTAAAATAATAAATTATTATGCATCTCAATTTTAATTATTATTGATGTAATAATTGCACAAGAATAACAGCGGGAGGTGTATAAATACCGGCATTGATTACATCCAGAAAATAAAAATGACTTTAATGTCTTACATTCACAATACCAACCTTGTAAGCCTGTACAAAGCAGGTTTCAATTTATAGTCTATTTATCAAATCCGTTATTTGACTTTCTCTCAGTGAATTACCAATTCTGCAAGGTCTTCAAACTGACTATTTTTCCTTAATATTTTATTTCATAAAAGGAAGAACAGGAGGTGGAAAAACTAAACTAAATAATTAAAATAATCTGTCGTCCATATACAGGGTGAATAAAAAGTATAGAACCAAGCGTTTTTTTTTTAATCATTTGCCTTCAGAAAATAATAAGAACGAAATTTTATTTCGTTTTGATTTGTGCAATTTTTTTTTGTCAAAATTGCAATTTATGAAACTTATGCTTTTTGAAAAATTAAATACGGTCTTGAGTTGAAATTTAAATGAGAAAATATTCACGGTAGAAGAAAACTAATACACTACATAAAACTAAAATTCATGTTGTAAAAGGAAATAATTAATTTTATATTATTTGTTTGAGAATTGCAACAATGGTCATCACTCAACAGTATCATTACCTTGTGTTTCACCGTAAATCACGAGAACCAATTTATTATGTAATATTTGCGATCCATAAATTTGGAAAAAAATTAAGAAAAACGAATCAAACATATTGGAAACCATTTCGCTGGAAGAGATTAAACTGAAGATCTTCGAATTTTGATAAAAACTAAAGCAAAAGCAAAACAAATAATCACAGTGTCAAACTGTGACTTTCCTCTTTCATTGTCATGAATACGATTTTTTTTATTTGTTACAACTATACAATTTTATCTGAACAGGGAAATAGTTCCAGTGATCCTCACATCGTGTACCAATATTTTGGAGTTAATTAAGATTCTTAATAATAACAATTGTGTGAGTTTTTTTTCTCGATTACAATATTTCTGTCCTCTTCTATTACTAGGTCAATTTTCAACTCCAAGACCGTAAACACGCTGTATAAAGTAGATAGTAGTAATCTTTAGATCATAACCATTTAAAAAAATGAAAAAGAAGTTGTAGAACTCAAAAACAAAAGAAAATTTCGAAAAATTTTATTCCTGATAAAACATCACATCATCCGAGTTTTAAACATTTTACGTGCTCCTTGAACCCTACCCTCATGGAAGTACGAAAAACGTACATGGGTTCGATTTCTAAATTTTTCATATTGTCGATTTTTTTCGAAAAAAAATCATTCATCAAAGAGCATGCAGTCACTATTAGGTACATCGTGTTCAAGTGCAATTTTACATCTTGAAAATCATATTTTGAAATTTTTTGCGAATAAATTTTTCATTTTTGAAATTTTGAAATTTTCAAACAAATTGTGAAAAATAAAAAATTACACAAAAAATTGTTTTCCCCTTAAAGTGTTGCAAAGAGCGATATTTAGTTCGATTTTAAAATATCCAATTTGTCCGATTTTTCAAAATTAGAAAAAATGCTCAAAACTGGTGAAAAGTGACGTAACAAACAGACAAAACAATGTAAAATTTTGAATTTTTTTGCCTTGTATACAAAAATTCTCTCAAAATAAGTAAAATCTGTATGTTTTTGCCAACTTAATTTCAAAGTCAAACCTCCTCTGATTAGAAATTTAATTGAATACTTAGTGTACATTGTGTAAACAATTCATTCAATTATCATTTAACAGTTAAAATCTAATTTTTTTGCTAAAAATTAATAAATTTTAAATAAAGTTTTTTCTAAAAAAAGCGATAATTTATGAAAGCAGATCTAAATTGATTAATAAATTGGTTAATAAATACAGGTGTCTGAACTCGCGCCCCAGAAAAAAATTTCAAGTAAGATAAGATACCAGGAACATGAAAAATATATTTAAAAAGTTCTATCTGTCAGAAAATTTTGACATTTATATTTTGACATTTGACATTTATTTATATCTATTTAAGAAAAACCTAGTGATGATTTTGTATACACTGTGTCAATTTTAAAACTTGCAATCGGCAATTTCTCTCAACTGAAAACGTTATTAATAATCACTCAAAACCGTTTTGGTGGTTCCTAGGGGGAATTAAAATGACATGATAAGTGACACACCTCCTCCTACCCTTGAATATAGTAAAAAAAATTAAAATTTAACGTCTTCGTTTTTGAATAATTGTAAAAATGACTTTACCAAATAGGCTGTTGTATGACATTTTTGAAAAGCGCTCGTTATGGGCTTTCCAACGATGTATCGCAAGTAGGGGCGTGTCATTTAAAATTTTCAACTTAAGGTGGCGTGGTTTGAAGGGTGGGTGGAGGAGCTGACTTACCATGCCATTTTGATTCCCCCTAAAAACTACCGAAACGGTTTTGAGTGATTCTCAATAACTTTTTTAGTTCTAGAGATATTGGCGATTGCAAGTTTTAAAATTGACACTCTGTATGTCTTTTTTATAATTATTTCGTAAAGATACAAAAATTTTGCCAACAAAAGCCACAAATAACATTAAACAGAATTACAATTTAGGATACAGCTTCCTTGTTTTCTCTTCTAATAGCCTGAAAATTATTTTTCCAACAAAAAGAAATAGAGTGAAAGTGCAAAATTTAAACTTCCATAACTTTTAAAATTTTTATAGATAGAATTTTTTTAACATTTTTTCCATGTTCTTAGCTCTTTGGCGCGAGATCTGGCGCATCCTGTAGATCGCCATGTTTTGAAGAAGAGCTATCAAACGCAAGATAGATACCGAAACATTTTCAGAATTTTAAGTTGACAATTAAATTTGAAAAATATATATAAATTGGCTTTGATCAAAATACCAGCTAATAACCAGCTGAATAATCAAATGCTCGTAATTCTGTTACCAATTTAAACAGTCATTATTGATCATTCTTTACATTTCTATCATGCGGTCAATAAATCATAGTGGCCAAAGATTTTAAAATTAAGTAAACAATAATATTGAATTATCTAAAGTGATTGTAAATAATAATGGTGATTTTTGTCCTTAAGTAGATCACAAATTTATCAGTTGATACTGATGATTCTTAATTTGGCAACATTGACTAACAAATGCAAACCTGAAACAACCCGACAGGCTAAAAATTCAATGTTGGCAATAGATATTTTGTGTCACAATTATCTCCATAATAATCAATGTTGCCACTTTAATTTCAAAGGCTGCCCACTTTGATTATAAATGTGGTTGAATGTAGGCAGAAGTCGTAATATTTATTATAATTTAGAATTAGAACAACAAATTTAGGTTTTTGCCCAGTCACCTACCACCGAAAACTGCGTCATGACCGACTGCCTCGACGTTGGTGAGTCCGCCGACATGGAGGTGCACTCCGAAGCCGTCCCTTGTCGTATATTACTCTTGGTGTTTTTCGGCCACGTCGTCCCTCCATTCCCCGGGGAAGTCCCCGATGTTGTAACCCCTTCCTCTTTCCGACTTTGTTTCATAACATCAACATAACTGCAAACCTTCATTAGTTCATCACCTGCAATTTCTGACCTTTCCTACCTTACGACACGATGAGTACAAACAATAAACTCCGGTTTGGAATTCCACTGATGATAAGTTATGTAATATCTGGTCTGCAACCAAATCCATTGTTGGCCTTTTGTAAGAAATCTATAAAAACAAGAAGTACCCTCGCCTTTTTGCATGAGGGCTTTGTGACCGATTATTATATTGTCCAAATCGTCGACGTGGTAGTAATCGTAACCGGAAGTGCCTAAAAGCTCGAAAGGGAGGTAACCGATTATGGGGGGCGCGCGGTGGTCGAGAAAGAGGAATTTCCACTCCAGGCTATGACGGGAAGTAAATTCGCTTTTGCTGGAGTCGACCAAGGGCATTTCACGGATCAGGCGAGGGGTCTTGATCTTGCCAGTGCCCACAAACACCAGTCTAAAAAAAAATATTTCCAAAAGGTAAAAAATTGAGAAAAAAATTACCTGGTGTCGGCCTCCCCAGAGTAGCCGCTATATCTGTTTTCGCTCTGGACCATATCTTCATCAGATCCTGCAAAAATTGCAAAATTCAGTATGTATTTGTAGCAAAAACGTCAGTTGTTAATTTAAATGTCTGATCAAAGTGATAAAATTGAAATTAAGTTGGCAACATGGACAAATCTAGACAAGATGTAAGTTACATATCTTCCAATTTTTTTTTATTCAGAATTGCAAACTTAATTTGAGAATTATAGACTACTTTGATAATAAATTTATGACAAAAAAACGAATACATTAATATGTACCTAAACAAACATTTAAAACAAAAAAAAGCAATTTTGTATTTTTTTTTTACTTGTTATAAAAGATTTTCTGTTATGTTTTATCATTATTTTAGTAACAGTAATAAGGGACAATTTACAGAAAGCTAATTAAAATTTAATCTATAGGATTAAACTAATTCGAATTAAGTTGTCGTTTACTTTCCATTGACAAACGTTAAATTAATCACGAATTAAAATTTGATTGAAATTGAATGTTTTGTAAACCGACCAATAATTTTTTTTAAAGGGATGACCAAAGCATGCACAAGATACCAGCTGACTACATATTTTGTTAATACAGGATGCGCCAAAACTCGCGCCCCAGAGAAAAATGCCATATAAGGTAAGATGCAAGGAACACGGAAAAAATGTAAAAAAAAATTTTTCTATAAAAATTTCGAAGTTATGAGAGTTTAAAATTTGCACCTTGACTATTTATTTCTGTTGGAAAAATAATTTTACAAGTTTTTTTTTGCTACAGAGGAAACAAAGAAGCTGTATGCTAAAGTGCAACTCTGTTCAATGTTATTTGTGGCTTTTATTGGCAAATTTTTTTCTACTTTTATTCAATAATTGTAAAAAAACATATACAAGATTATCAGTATCATTAAATAGACATAAAAAAATGCCAACTACTCGGAAAACATTTACAACCATTATTTTAAAACTTAAATATGATTGTATTCAACTTTTTTTATTTTCTTTAATACACCAAATTGTATTATTTTTCCTCTATTTTTTTATTGTATTTCTCAAATCAGTTAATGGTTTCGATAAAAGCTCAAAAAGTCTTTTAATATTTTTAAATTTTTTAGGTATTTTTTTATATTTTTGGTGGCAAACAAAAAAAATATTTCATGCTTTAATTTACAGAACCAGTTTTTCTTAACCTAAATGTTTCTTGGAAAAATGTGACAAAGTATAATAATAGTTATTTATGGATCAAGGTACTAAAGTCTTATTTTATTACGAATGTGTATTTAGTTGACGAGGCGATAACCGAGGCAAATAAAACACATGAGTAATGAACAATGATTTTAGTACCGAGGTGCATATTAATTTTTTTTTGAAATTGCAAATTTGAACAAAATTTGTGCAAAACTATTTTTGGAGGTTGAGACATTTGAACAATGACAGTTCACAATTGACACTTTACTCCAGTGGGACCAGTGGCAGATTTCTAATTTCAATTCTACCATCTCTTGTATATTGTGTTTTATTAAGATCAAAAGTGTTTTAAAGCTAGGATTAAAAAAAAATTAAGTCTAGGATGAAAAGTGAAAATTGCCATGGTAACAATTTTTTCCTAGTTGTAAAAATATCAATTTTATCTTTCAAAAATGTTCTAATGTTGATTTGTTACAAATAACAGAGTTTTTTAAAACATTAAAAAACAAACCGCTCAAACCTTGCACCAATAAATTTGACAGAAATGAAAAACAACGTTAAAGATAAGTCCTTCTGTACACAGTACTGTGGGCGGCTTTGGCAAAGATTTTTTAAAAGTTTTATTGATTTTCTGATGGCGAAGAATAATATGTCAATGTAAACTAAGGATAAATAATGCATATTTGCAATTTCCGTATTGAACAACCTTGCTTGTTGCTTCTTGTCCAGTCGAGTCACGCTCACGTGCATTACATAATTTATATTCACGTGAAAAGCAAGATAAAATGACATAATTTGAATCAACTTACTAAAATATCCTACAAAGTGCACGAGTTCAAAGGAGGGATTCTGTTTTGAGTCAGGATCTCCACGTCGCAAATGACACGAGAAGGAAATTTGACCCTGGTCTTCGGACGGAGTGAGTAAAATATTGTAAAGGTGACTGTGTTCTTCTTCGTTTGCCATTTCGTATATTGTCATGTTGAGAACTTGATTCTGGAAAAAAATTGTAGTATTTTGAAAAAGTTTAGAGGAGAGAAAGTACCGGTAAATGTCCCAAAAGCGAGGTAATACTTTCCGACGCGTAAAAAATTTGACCGGAAGCTGAAAACACCATAATAAAACCATCTACAGCCTCCAGGACTAAATGAGTGAATTCTTCGTTTGTGAGAAACGTCGGTTTCCAGTCTTCTTGGATTTCGTTAACACGAGATCGTACGGCTATTTCTAATAAAACATTTTAAATGAAATTAAATGAAAAAATAATAATTTAATAAATTACCGTTATGATTTTTTAAGAATGCTATAGTTGATTTTAGCACAGTAGACTTGTCCATTTTTCGACTTCCTGTTGCTACCATTGAACTTAATTCATTTACTAGCAAATTAAATTGGTCTCGCCTTTTTTTCTCACTCAAATTTCGAGATTTCCTAATTAACGCCATTTTAGTAATTATTTTTCAAATTGGGGAATTATTTTACCGTTTTGAGTCCTTATCGTCGGAATCATCGTCCATCGTATCCCTAAAACAATATTGAGTGTAAATAAATATTTACAAAAAAAAGTAACACAGAAAACAATTTTTTTAATAAAACTTGTCAATTTTCACGAAAATAGAAGTAATGATGACTTTTTTCTGTCCTTTTTTTCACAGACAATATAAGAAAAGAAAGTGTATAATGATCGTGAAAATACCTGAATCATTTAATAATTTTTACTGTTATGCGTATGAGTAAAAGAAAGTGATCTGTTTGATGTAATTGATAAATAATGCGCAATTACGTAATTTCTGATTTAATAATAATTGAAGTAACCGCACCTCGATTATTCTAAATATGTTATTTAAAAGTGTTACTACCGTTACGATCTATGCCGTAACCCTGAAATATCTAACATTTCATGAGAAAAATGTGACACTACCTCCACTGTCATTGACATCGCTACAACTTTCTATGAGGTTCCGTTATTGCTTTGAAAATTATGTATTATGGAATGAAATGTTGGAAAAATAAATTCATTTAAATTTCAATCAGATGAAGCAATTTCATATTGATTTCCTTTACTAATAAATAAACTACTCCTAAAATACAGGTGTGCCAGAACTCGCGCCCCAGAGAAAAATTTCAAGTAAGATAAGATACCAGGAACATGGAAAAAAAGTTTAAAAAAATTCTATCTGTCAAAAAATTTTGACATTTACTTTTTGACATTTGAAATTTTTTTATGTCTATTTAATAATACTGATGATCTTGTATATGTTTTTTTTTTAATTATTTAGTAAAGGTACGTAAATTTTGCCAATAAAAGCCACAAATAACATTGAACATATATACAATTTAGGATACAGCTTCCTTGTTTCCTCTTCTAATAGTCTGTAGCAAAAAAAACTTGAAAAATTATTTTTCCAACAGAAATAAATAGAGTCAAATTGCAAAATTTAAACTCTCATACATTGAAATTGTTATACAGGCGTTCGTTTTTCGAGCTCCCTCATGGTAATTTCAGTTATTATAAGAGATACAAGGTTGGTTAAATTAGGGCAAAGTTGTGCATTTTTATGTTGAACAAAAATTTAAAAAAAAGTTAATGTATCATTTTTAGATTTTGAATTATTTGAAAAAAAACGGAAATTTGGAATTTTCGTTTTTATTTTTTCATCCGAAAACTAAAAGACTAATAGACGTTTTTAACTAGAACGTTCTTAAGACACTTTTTTACAAGAAATCTAAATCTGTCATCGTATTTTCCAAGGCGCTCTTGATATCAGTGTTACAACACTCAACTTCGGATTTTCTTATGGACGCCATATTTTATTTCTGTAGTTTTGAAAAGTCTTTTTGTTTCTGATTACAACAATGTATTACACGATATGATCAAATTTTACAAGCTAATGAAAAATTAAAAAAAGTGTTTTTTCGAAGATTTTAATTAACAAACTAAATTTTAAAACAGTGTATTGAACAAAAAAAAAATAGAGTGGGCGGTAATTAAAGTCCTTCAGATGGCAATCCTGATTTTTGACATCAAATGACAGCGGAAACTTTGACAAGTGTGCGTTTTATTCATTTTGAGTGAAATAATGTTCACTTTAGAGCAGAAAATTTTTATTGTTGCAAGTTATTACAAAAATGCTGTACAATACAAAAACGGTGAATGATCATTTTCACTTTCAGTTTGTGTGGAAAATTTCCAGCCTAGATTCAAAGCCAACGTGTTGCCAACTGTAGAATATTAATCCTCGCCTACTATAATTTATTTTTTGATCGCACGGTATCTCGTGCTACAGCTCTCGCCATTTCTGTCACTTTTCACAATGTTTTTTCTGTATGAAATAGTGGAACATTCTGACTCAAAATTTGTTAGTAGGGTTCACTTGTAACACAGATACTTACTTTTTTTACATAGAAATCAAATGTTTTTGATCTACTTCACCTCAAATCACGAGGTATAGAATAGCTCCACTAATTCAAAAACGTAATAAAAAGCATAATAGGCTTTCCATTATAAGTGCGGCAGGTATATTTTTTCAGCGTAAAGGTTTAATATAATAATAATAATAAAGGTCTATATTTCGTAAGTAATATGTACACTTGCGGAATGAAAATTTCGGGCAGTACTTTTCTGTCACTTTAAAAAGTTCACAGTAAACCCTTTACTGTCATCATGACTGACATTTGACAATTAAAGGTTATTTTAGAGTTTACATTATGAAAATGGCAATACTGCCCGAAATTTTAAGTCCGTAACTGTACAGGCGAAATCTAGCCAATAGACTATTCAACTTAACCTAAGTACACATAAAACTAAATTAAAATTCATACAAGAAGAAGAAGTAAAGACAGTGAAAGAATGAAAGAGAGAGTACTGTTGGAGACAAAATACTTTGGTCGTCACTTTTCTGACACTTTAATGTAATTCAAGCTTTAACGTTAAAATGAATGACAATTTCAAATTAATGACAGCTGTTGTATTTTTCTATCAAAAATATGTACATATAACTTGTCAACTATGATTGACAGTGGCTAAGAATAAGGTTAACAGTCCTAAAACATGCTTTACAATTTAATGTCACTCAAGTGACATTGACGACCAAAGTAATTTGTCTCCAGCTGTACGTTATCGAAAAATAATAAAGGTGTTTTAACACTAATAATTTTTTTGTACAGCGGAGTAGAAATTTTTTACAAAATTTGCTCACCAAAAACGACTTAACTTCTTTTGGCAGCTTATTATAAAGAGTGACCGCATTATACAGGGTGCGCCAGAACTCGCGCCCCTGAGTGAAATGCCATATAAGGTAAGATACCAGGAACATGGAAAAAATGTTAAAAAAATTTTATCTATAAAAATTTCGAAGTTATGAGGGTTTAAAGTTTGCACTTTGACTCTATTTATTTCTGTTGGAAAAATAATTTTCCAAGTTTTTTTGCTATAGGCTATTAAAAGAGGAAACAAGGAAGCTGTATCCTAAATTGTAACTCTGTTTAATGTTATATGTGGCTTTTATTGGCAAAATTTTTGTCCCGTTACTGAATAATTTAAAAAAAAAAAACATATACAAGATCATCAGTATCATAAAATAGATATAAAAAAATGTCAAATGTCATAAAATATATGTCAAGTTGTTTGACAGATAGAATTTTTTAAACATTTTTTTCATGTTCCTGGTATCTTACCTTACTTGAAAATTTTCTCTGGGGCGCGAGTTCTGGCGCATCCTGTATATAAATGTCCGCGACAAGGAAGTATGGAATCTTGGTAAGGCCAACAGTGTAGAGGTGAAGACTCTTTCTGAGGACAAGTTTTTCTCTTAAGTAATTTAGAGATAACGTTAGTAAAACTTTGTGAGTACATACAGAAATATGATATTTAAATAAATAGGTCATTTTCAACCAGCCAAGCTCATTTATTTTATTTTATTTTTATTAAAGCACGTAGCCAAACTGAGTGCTTTAATAAAACTGAATGCTGTGAAATTCTTACCTAACGCACAAATAATGTAGGTACAAAACATTTTGGCCGAGAACAGTTCTTAGATTAATTCATATTTCAATTTGTCCAACACTCAATAAACATAACAGGTCTATGCTTTTACTATTTTCACCACAAAATGTAGCGAACAGAATCCTGCCGAAAAAAAAATTGTACCGTGCGATCAAATAAAAAATAAATTAGAGTAGGCGTCGATTTAATTCTACAGTTGGCAACACATTGGCTGGGAATCTGGGCTGGAAAATTTCAACACAAATTGAAAGTGAAAATGACCATCCACCGTTTTCCTCTTGTACAGCAATAAAAAATTTCTGCTCCAAAGTGAACATTATTTCACTCAAAAGGAATAAAGCGCAAACTTGTCAAAGTTTCCGCTGACATTTGATGTCAAAAATCAAGATTGCCATCTGAAGGACTTTAATCACCGCCTACTCTAATTTGATCGCACGGTATTTATGAATACCTACTAAATAGATAAAAAAATGATATTAATGAAGTACCTATATTTACCATAAAGTATCATTTCTTTCGGGGTCTCTGAAAGCCTAAAATTTTCGTGTTATTTTCCCGCATAACGTGACGCTCGACGTGCGGTAAACTTTATGGATACCTTACAAAAATGAAATACCCTAGCTGTCAAAAATGTGTAAACATATTATTTTTTGACGTTAATTTAAATAAAAAAATTCGTTGTTATTCAAAATCCTACGGTTTTTCTAGTTTAGTTAAGTGTCGTACAAGAAATAATGCTACTTTAGACATATTTTCTGTAAAGCTTAGGTTTCCTAAAAAGCGGTGCCGTAATATGACGGTGAACGACGTCACAAAAACGGTGGCGATCACTTTTGCATTACGTCATTTAAAAATGTTACGTTGGTGTTGACCGTCTTTTAGGAAACGATCTCAGTTTAAAAATATGTGACCGTTTTTTTGTGACGTCTTTCGCCGTCATATTACGGACGTATGTACCTAATATTACGGCACCGCTTTGTAAGAAACCCAAGCTTAAAAGTGAGGTTAAAATAAGTCCGCCCGAGTTGTCTTTATCTGATCATATTGCACTGCAATCAGATGTTCATATGACATTAAACACAAATTCTAAAGAGTTTATAATCAAAAGATTCCATCGTTGATGCAAAGTGCAAGTTTATGTGGTTCAAGGGACACAAGAGTTAAAAAACATACAGGATGCGCCAGAACTCGCGCCCCAGAGAAAAAAAAAATAAAAAAATTGCAGCCGGCATAAGAAAGTTATTAGACCCTTGAATCCACCAATCCCAGAAAGGCACTTCAAGATTGAAAAATTAGCTCCTTCGATGGGTTACAAAAACAATACTCCTACCAATTTGTCCCAAACTTGCAAAAAATAGCTGGTTTACTGGAGTTTTAACATTTATTACTTTCCTGTCATGTATTTTGAAATGATTAATCATTTTTTGAGAGTGTTGGTGTAACGCCAGGAAGGCAGCTAGAATATTTTCTAAACGTTTTTTTGACAGAAATTAGCAAAATCACCTAGGCTATAAGGTCATATTGAGGGCCATTGCCAGGGTGCAAGAGCGGTCAAGACCTACCAGACCGAAAAGAAATTAGACGTGTTCCTGTTTTGTTCAAGCACAAATTCTTATAAAAAGTATTTTTCTGTTAGGTTTGCAAATTGCAATAAAGTAAAGAAACTGGCGTACGTTTTTGTATTTCTGGTTAACCTAAGTCGCTTCCTCATTTCATAAAGATAATGCATTAGTTTTCGGCTTGTTGTCTAAGAAAAAGTTAGGTAAGTAGGAACAATGCTTCTGAAGAAAACATCTAAAAGTATTAGAGAAGTTGTTGGTTCATCGAGTTCATAGGAATGGAAATCGAGTTTTGAATTTTTTTAACGATTTCGTCTCATTATACTTGTGCACATCACCTTCAACCGAGAAAAATTTTCGAAAATAGCCTGTTATGTCAGAAAATTAATAAATGTCAAAATTACAATAGTCCAACTATTTTTTGAAACTTTTAGACAAATTGCTATTATTTTTGTAACCTAGCAACGGATATAATTTTTCACTCGCACCTTGAGGTGCCCTTTTAGGATTGATGGAATTAAGGGTCTCGCAAGTTTCTTATGCAAGCAAAAGTTACATCTTCGGCTGCACTTTTTGGCGACCTATTGCCGCCGGCATTTGACATTTTTCTCTGAGGCGTGAGTTCTGGCGCATCCTGTATATTTGGTTAAAATTGTTGAAACATGTTTTGAGCACTATCTAGTCTCATTTCGGTCTATATTGTTAAATTTAAAAAGATTACAATAACATTTTGAAAATTATTTAAAAAACTAGTTTTAACCACCACTTTTACTTTTTTTAATAAACCTACATCCACGCGCAAATTTAACATCAAGAATTTTTTAAATATTTTTCCCTCACTCACCAAATACTTCCAAATACCATACACTTGGTTGCAAAAAAATCGGAAAATGTCAAAGCATAAAAATGTCAGATTTTTATATTTATCTATAGTTTGAACATGGCTTAATTCTAAAAGGTTAAATTAGAACTGACAGTTAATCTGTAGTACTCACTACTCATTGGGTTTTCACGTAAGTACCCAACTAATTGATTATCTTGATTTGCATTTGATGCTCTCGGCATTTAAGTGCGGGATTGCAGAAAAAAAATATTTGAATGCGACAGATGACAAATTGACAACTAAATTGACAAGGGCAAAATCTGTTTCAATCTAAAGAAAATTCTATTTTCCGTTTTTATTACAACCAACTGTACTATAGTTTTAGTGCGGCATTTTTTAACCTTTTTTTCTGAATTAAAGTCGAATCTGCCAAAAAAATTCAAAAAATTTCTTCCGATTTTACGACTTAAATAGATTGACCCCAGCGCCTCTGCCCCCATACTTATTAGAGTGAACAATTTTTAATATCAATTAAAAATTTTAAAGTAAAAATTTTCAGAGCGCAGTCCACTGTAGGGATGTCGTGCACCCCATCAATAGCTTCACTGCCACAAAATTACTCCAGATGCATTTTTTTGTCAATCAAGTCCACCGGTTACTGAGATAATTAAAAAAGAAATGCCTAAGACCTTTTTTTTTCATTCTGGAAACCACCCCTTAAAATCTTTTTTTCAAGACACTGTATACAGGGTGCGTCAGAACGCGCGTCCCAGAGAAAAATTTAATGTAAGATAAGGTACCAGTAACATGACAAAATTGTTCAAAAAATTTTGACATTTATTTTTTGACATTTGACACTTTTTTATGTCTATTTAATCATACTGATGATCTTGTATATGTTTTTTTACAATTATTTAGTAAAGGTACAAAAATTTTGCCAATAAAAGCCACAAATAACATTGAACAGAATTACAATTTAGGATATAGCTTCCTTGTTTCCTCTTCTAATAGCCTGTAGCAAAAAAACTTGAAAAATTATTTTTCCAACAGAAATAAATAGAGTCAAATTGCAAAATTTAAACTCTCATAACTTCGAAATTTTTTTAACATTTTTTCCATGTTCCTGGTATCTTACTTTATATGGCATTTTTCTCTGGGGCGCGAGTTCTGGCGCACCTTGTATAAAATTGTGAACAATTAGTCAGACGTTTTTTTGGAACACCGGTACACAGAAATGTAAAACTTAAAACTCTACGTATTTTTGTAGAATATTTCTAATAAATCGTACAAAGAATATAATAAAAAAAAACTAACATTGAGGTAAAAAAAAATATTTTTTTAACTTAACTTCACAATAGTACAACTATTAAATATCGCCTTTTAATGATTAATAATAATAATAACCTGTATTGTATTTATCTATTTCAAAAAGTTAAACCACTTTATAATACTATTTGTCCGCGATAATTAATTTAATTGCACGCTCGTAATGCGCATTTTTTCACCTCTCTCTGGCTTTTCACGCTTCAAACAAGCACAATTATTAATTTGCGGCGATAACAAATTCGTTATTGATTAATTTTTTTCATGAAAAATATGCCAATGGCAATGTCAAAAGCATTGCATAAAATGACGTTTCAGCTGAAAGCAAGCGTCCAGAGAAATACGAATCCAAAACGTAACGAAAATATCGAGGAAAATTTCGGCGTCCCGCTGAAAACTTACTCCGATCGTCTGGAGCTTTTCTTAATACTGGACATTATTGATTATAATCCAATTTTAATTTATGTTTCCAGCACATGTAAAGCAGCAAAATCACACTCATGGTTGCACTTTTCGGAACTTAGCACTGCACCGAACACATGACACATGATTTTTCAGTAACACATGTCCTGAAAAACCGCCTCTGAAAGTTTAAGCGCGATAATTAGGACCGAGAGATATAACGTGAGTCTGAAGGCGAAACGCGACAAAAGATTCAAAGCGCAAGCGTTGCGGAATTATCACTTCGTAATCAATCATGTCGTAATAGAAATACAGCCAATCAATTCGCGGAATGCTAGCGCCAGATTTACCCTCTTATATTATTGAAGTGGTTGCTACCCTTGATACGGTTACGTCAGCCCACGTTAAGAAATGTTTGCATTGTATAGGAAATTCTTGATTTGGGGATTGCACATTTCGAGAAAATTCCAAGCGGATTTCGGGTCACGCGACTTGAGCTTTTGATCCATTCATTAAATACTTACTACGGAATTTAGAAATAGTGTTTACGAGATCAAAATTCATTAATAATTACACCCAAATTGTAATTTGTAGTCAGGTCACGTGTATTATTAACATTTGTATTTTTTTTTTATTTATTTAATTAACTTTTAATGTGCATTTTTGTGGTCCCTAACATCGCAAAATTGCGTAAAACGTGGCCTAAATTTTGATTTTTCAGAATTTTTATTAAATAATAACGCTGGAATTGTTGATCTAATAATATTTTTATTAAAAATCTGCAAAATATTAAATGTATCAAAAGTATCAGGACCACAGAAAGGGAAAAAGTACGGGGAAAAAGGAACTCAAAAGTTAAGCAATTTTTAAAATTTTGACAATATTTTGCAAGATCTTAAAAGTATCAGGAGAATTACGTGAATGAAAATACAAACTCGTATTCCAAATTTAAAAAAATAAATAAATCATAAGATTCAAAAGTATGGAAGTACATATTATAATCACAGGAATGTAAAAAAACATTAAAAAAATGTTTTAATAGTTATTTTTATTACAAGTACAACCTAAAATACAGAGTGGTTATAAATGATTTTCATCTAGCCAGCTTTGGAATTTTTTGCATGTAACTTTATTTGTGCCGCTCTACTTTTTTGAAAGCTCTAGTTCTGTCATTAGTGTCACTTATTAATTAATAATAAATGGTTGTTAATTAAACTTTTATTGTTTCAACTAATTTCCAATAATAATTGATAATGATGTATACTTTGGAAGAAAACAAGTTTATAATTGAAGTCTATTTTCGAAGTGGACGCTTAGTAAACGGCCGATTTTTTAATTTTGAGTTAAAACAAGTAGGTACCCCTATTTTCATAAAGCGGCATTTTTTTATTTTACATGGAAAATTCACAGCTGGCTAGATGAAAATCATTTATAACCACTCTGTACATTTTTGCAGACGAATCATTGCTGTTTCCGGGCGAGGCGAAGCCGAGTCTGGAATAGCAGATGAGTCCACAAAAAACGTTTGAGGTACGTGTTAACATTTTTTTTGTTAAAGCTCCCAAAAATTAAAAAAAAATTGCTACCATAGTAACCAAATTGACTTTTTCGTCCGGAGAAACTGTTTTTGGGGACTGAGTACCTACCTAAAATAACCATTTTACCCACTATTTTAATGAGTTCAAAAAAAACTCATTTTAGTTTGTAATGAGTCTCTAAAACAGCTATTTTCGAGAGCGTATACAAAAAAATAATATTTTACCTACAATTCCTATCTAAAAGTGTGTTTACAAAGATGATCACTGCTAAGAAAGTTAATTTTTTCATTGCTAAGGCAAAACTATAATAAAAAATGAAGTTTATTCTGTGTGAAACCAACAAATTGTACTGTATGTTGCAAAGTAGGCAATATGTTTTAGACATCTTAAAATATGATTTGATTGTCACTTTGTTGTTAACGGTAATTTATTATATTTATTATTGTAATAAATTATAAATAAGTCTTAGAAAAAGCCTGATGTTCTACTAGTAAGAAAAGCCTTCTTCATGTTCGCATTATTTTACACACTTTAAGGGTTCGTAGGCAACTTAAACACTCACATGAAACGCTTTTCAACATTTGAAAAACAAGAAACTTCTAAAATAATTAGAAATCACAGAATTACAGAAACGTAAAAAGATCAGAGATATCAATGTTACAAGAACACAATTTTTTAATTAAAAAAAATCGCTAACAATTTTAAACCACAGGAGTATTAGGATTACAGAAATATAGAGACTAGAGAAGTAAATTTTTTACCTCGGTTTTTGCAAAACTTTAATAGTATTAAAAGTATTAATCAGGAGGATTAGGATTACAGAAATGTAACAATTTAAAAAGAAGAACCTATAAAATTTATCAGTATCATGAGTACTAAAATCATAGAAATGTGAAGAGGCATCCAAACTTAAAAAATCTTAAAAACGTTTGCTACAAATTTGGAAGATTTTGAAAGCATCAGGGTTACCAGGATCGCAGAGACGCAAATTTAAAAATTTCTAAACACATGGAAAATTTTAACAGTAGTGGTATTAGAACCACAAGAAGACAAAGAGGTATTCCAAATTTAAAATTGCTAGAAATGTGCAAAATTTAAAAATTTTAAGAGTACCAACATCATAGAAACGCAAAGAAGTGTTCTAGACTTAAAACTGTTATAAGTTTGCAAATTTTTAAATGTGTCAGGTGTACCAATATCATAAATATCATAATACAAAATTAAAAATTGCAATTAAAATTAAAGTACTTATCAGGACAATAATATGAAATAATGTGGATGTATGAAGAAAACTACAATCTCAAGAAAGCAAAAACATATTTAGAATTTCAATTTTTAAAATGTTTTGATTCTGATGGGCTTAAAAATGTCGCTCAGTCCTGACCTGCTAGATTCAATATGTTTTTATTTTTTTTTGCTTATGCAAGTGAAATGCTGTTATGCAAACCAATATACACACTTCATGACAGGTTTTGTTTCAAAAATTCCCAACTTATTATCAGTCTTGTAACTGTTTTGTTTGCCTTTTTGAGCTCAAAATCCGCCACATGCAAAGGTAAAAGAAACAACAACAGATGTGATTTCGAATTCATTTATTCAATAAAATAGTTTGGGAAAGTATAATAAATAATAATAAGTATATCACAATGACAAAAATAAATATATAAAAACTTCTTCATTGGTTTATCTTTTAAAATAGTTATTAACTTACAACAATTATAAAATTATGAAATAAATATTATCAAGTAAACTTAAAAATATTCCTTAATTAAACCGAAATAAATTACAATTATGCGATTAAAACGTAAAAACATTATTCCTAACACGAAATAATGTAAAAGAAATTAAAAAAACTCCGAGACAGTGTAGTTCAGTAGGAAAACCAATAAAAAATCTTACAAAATCATACAATATAAAAATAAATAAATTTTTGGTCGCTTATGAAACATATCACAAATATCATTTCGTAAACCATTCAGTAATCAGAATTTATCCTACCAATCTACAGTAAATATTCAAAAAATTTCCTACGTAAAAATGATTGTACATTAGGTCAATAGGGAATTTTTCTGTATATTTTTCCATCCGTTTCCCCGATCACATTTGGACCAATCCACAGCCAATTTATTTAATTATTTAGAGGGATTTCGATCGTTCGCTCCGAATCGCATGAATCGCTCGCATCCTCTGATAAAGGACAAGTGTTGCGTTCCAGGGATTTCATCCGGATTTCCATCCTTTCGAGCATTTTGTCGATTGCACGGAGACGTTTCTCCAAGTTGGTAGTACTGAGAAAAACAACCTAAACAAAGCGAATTAGGTTTAATTCTCACAAACTGCAATTAATTAATTACTTGTAATTGAGAACTAAGAGGCAGGATAGGCATCAACCACCACGTCCACGACGGCCCATCGGGGAGGCTCAGCCAGTTTTTCTCAACTCGAGGCATTTTCCCAATGAGACGTTCCACTTCGGCCAAGACTTTGGGGGTTAGGGAGGTGATCCATTTTGAGGCTTTGGTGTAGACTTTGTGGTGGAGGGTTATGAGTTCGGGGAGCTTGTCGGAGGAGACAACGGTGTCTTTGATCACTTGGATTTTAGCAGTGTCGTAGCCGTCCTAAAATAAATGAAAAATTGATACTTTTTGATAAATAAGAATAAGTTAAATTGCAATAACAGTAATGTTAAGAGAGTTCAATTTTAAATTATAATTGAATCGCTGTGTGAAAAAAGATGAATTTTTCAACTTAAATGTCTTAAATTCAAAGATTATTTAAAATAAATTAAAAGTTATTAATGATTTTTTTTTAAGTGAATATTTTTCAAGTCAATATTTTTTGGTAATTATTATTTTATTTATTTTATTATTTTAATATACAGGGTGTCCAGAAAGTCGCGCACCTCCGTGACACTGTATCATTGGACGGTGCCCTAACAACAAGAAAAATGTTTAAAAAAAATTATCTATAAAAATTTCGAGGTTATAAGAATTTAAATCTTGTATTTTGACTTTATTTTTTTCTGTTGTAAAAATAATTTTCCATTTTTTTTGCTACAGGCTATTAGAAGAGGAATATTAGAAGAGGAAAAAAAGAAACTAGAACTCTTGTTTAATGTTATTTGTGGATTTTATTGGCAAAATTTTTGTACCATTACTAAATAATTATAAAAAAATATATACAAAATCATCAGTATCATTAGACATAAAAAATAAAAAAATGTGAAATGTCAAATGTCAAAAAATAATTGTCAAGATTTTTTGACAGATAGAATTTTTTAAACATTTTTTTAGTACTCTAAGAGACAACCCAATATTCCCTTTAAAGGAGACTTTCCGGACACCCTGCATTGTCTTTTTGTCTCCATTTTAAAAATTGTTGTCAATGATGCTTTATAAGAATTGTTTTTAGCTTTGATAATATTTAATATCAAATAAATTGTATGTTTTGACAATAATTATTCGTATTTTCGGAATTAAAAAAATTGCAAGATTTTGTAGATTAAAGAAAAAATTTTGTTCTTTCCTTTAAAAAATACATACAAAAGGTGTAAGAAAGTTTTGACAACTGTTTGGCATTTCTCAATTCGAAACGTCAGATTATTTTTAACAGATTTAAAGCAAGTTTAAGCCTTATTGAGACTAATTCGAAGAATAAAATGTTGTATTCAACTCGTTTGGGTGTAAATCGGACGCTTTATTCCACCTCATGGATGATAAACCACTCGTTACACTCGTGGTTTATTAACCCACTCGGTGAGATAATCCGTCCGATTTACACTCAAACTCGTCGAATAAATAACTATTTTTTTGATCATTTGCCTTTAGGAAGAAATAACTAGTAACAATTAAAGTGCTATAAAAATTGGGATCGTGTTTTAAGAATGAAATTGTTTTGTTTTTGATTTTTGTGTTTTTTTTAACTAAAACAGCAACTTTTTTTCCATAAAAATTAAATAAAATGTAGATAGTTGTAATCCTTAAATCTAGCCTTTGTGAAAAAAGGTTTCATACTAGATTGTCCGTGCCATTTAGAAAAATTAAAAATTTTGCAGAACTCAAAACAAAACAAAAATTTTGTTATTCTTGATAAAAAAAAATGTGTTTGCTAAAACAGCATTTTTTTTTCATAAAAATTAAATAAAATGTAGATAGTCGTAATCCTTAAATCTAGCCGTTGTGAAAAAATGTTTCATACTAGGTTGTCCGTGCCATTTAGAAAAATTTAAAATTTGGCAGAACTCAAAAAAAATTTCGAAAAATTTTATTCTTGATAAAACGTCACATTTTTATAGTACTTTATCATTCATCAATTAGTTTTTTTTTTAATAAATAGTTTCAACAAAAAACGTTTGGTTCCATACTTTCTGTTCAGGTGGTATATTTTCTTTGCTCTTGTAATAAATGCAATAAATTCCTTCAACATGTTTTTTTTTTAAATAATCAAATACACATTATGACTAAATTTTATAAGTTACATTAATACTACACACTGTTTCAAAAACATGCTCCAAAGCTTTATTTAGATAGTTCTTGATTAAAAACAAAAAAAAAATTATTAAAACTTAAGAACAATTTTTATTCTTAGAGAATGTACTGGGTGTTATCATTTAAAAGTTAAAAACACCC
>NW_025401069.1:524412-588972 GCF_015345945.1 Tribolium madens
TAAACAGTCAAATTGAAAAAGAAACCAAAAACGCTCCTAAAATATGTCATTTTAATGAAAAATTGCATGATTTGAACTCATGGAATAAATTTTAAAATGTTTGACATTTTTTTTTTTTGAAGTATGTAAGAGCTTAAAATTTTCACAAATCAAAATCTGTCTTAGCAAAAAAATTCATCAGTTGTCGCTCGTTTCTGTAATAAAACTTTGTTTTTGCAAATTAAAACTTTCATTGTAAAATTTTGCGCAACTTCAAATTTCAAGTGCAGTTTAGTATAAGATTTCAATTTTTTAGTTTTGGATTTCTTATTACTTTTTCAATTTTTTTACCTGTTCTCCTCGACTCAAGACGCGAAACCTCCTCACTCCCACTGTAGTCAAAATAAAACTCCCATCTTCCAAAGAAACAGCATCTTTCACTTCTAAAACCGTTCCATAGGAAACAAATTTCTCCCCACTGTCTTCTTTGGCAGCCATTGCAAATCTTCGTGTTGGAGACAACAAACACCTCCTTACCAAAAGACGATATCGTGGCTCATAGACGTACAAAGGGCAAGCGACTCCGGGGAAAGCATTGGTGCATATAAATACAGGAATCTGTAATAAAACCCCTTAGAATCACACAATTCAACACAAAAAAATATTCATTCTTACATCCGAATTTCTATTGAGCATTTGCGCCTCCTTCAAGTCAATTAAAAGCCGTTCATTGTATTCCTTCGGGAGGAGAAACCTGATGGCTTGGTCCAAGACCACAGTCGTCCCTCGAGAATAGTCCTTCAGACTCAAAGAAGCCATACACAGAGGGCAAGACAATCCATGGTCTAAAACTCGGGTCAAACAACCCTTACAAAACGTGTGACCGCAAGCTGTGGTAATTGGATCGAAAATACAACGACTACAAAGGATGCACTCCAAATCGGTGGCTGTTATAGTGTTCCAGCAGTTTTTAATGGCTGTGTCTTTGATCGTTTCGGCTTCTTTGAAGGCGTTTCGAATGGCGATGGTGAATTTTCGGGTTGATTTTTCGACAACGTTGGGCATTGTTCTAATCTGTGAGGTGGAAAAGTGAGTTTTCGGTGCAATTGGGACGACGGAAACTTACACTTTTCGTGTTTTCGTCGCTGATTTGTAAACCTGCAAAGCCGGATCTGAGATGGTAGCGTGGTTGGATGCCTAAAATGTCGGTCGTGTTGGGGATTGAGTTATCTGAAATATAAAAAAACAATTAGAAAAAGATTAAAAAAAAAATACTTCCTTAATTCAATTCCACAATTTTTTATAACTTTGTAATAAAAATTAGACTAATCTGAAAACTAATACAGTTGATGTCAACTTTTTGGATTATTCAGTTAAAGTTTTGTGGAACAAAAAAAAGCAATTAAACAATTTCGTTTATGTGTGAAAAAAGTTCATTTCGTTAATTATAAGTAGAAGAAAAGTCATCATGGTCCACTGTTTCGCATATGTAAAAAAATTAAAATTAGGTACTTGTTTTTTTTAGGTAATAATTGATTCATGGGTGGAAATGACACTATTTCCCCTTTATTTAATTAACTTCTGTGTTTCTCAATTTTTTGGATAGTAGAGTTGTTGCGCTATTTCGTCCAACAACATTCGTGTATAAATCAGATACTTTCCGCCCTGATTAATGAAATTTCGTTTTGTGTATTTTTTAAACCTTCATTTCTAAAATAAAGTAGGTAAGTAAAAGTAGCACACGTGATATGTGCATATCTTTTCTACACATGGGAGGAATTAACACACTTTGCAAAAAATACATGAAAACTAGATTCATTTCCTTAAGTGTCAAATAATTTTTCATTTCTAACTTTGTAAAATAAAAATAAAAAAAAATATCTCAGCAAATTTTTTGTAGATTTTCGTAGCGGAAAAAATGAAATACTTTCTGTAGGTACTGTTGATATAAATATCTTATTTTTCGGAAGATTTTTGTTTCATTCTTAAAACTATACTAAAGTAACAAAATAAAAAAATGTGGGATTCAAAAAATCATTTTTTTACTCCGATACGGAAAGTTACTAAATTTTTGACTAGTGTAGAAGAAGAATTTTATACATTCCACTTTCGTAAAAAATTAATTTTTTAAGTTGTGATAACTTGAATCAGAAACTTAAAAATTAAATCAAACTGATTCATTTTCTTCTCTTGTTAGAGAAAATATATTTCGGTAAGGAAACAGAACATTTTTTTCCAATTAAGAATCATAAAAAATATTTGGCATTGAAAGCGCTTTGTAGTTCCGCATCAATAAATTTTGGCCCTCAAATGCCCACAAAAACGCTAAACATACCTTCGAATGACCTTTGCATTGTTAAAATGCCGAAAACCCAGACCTAGTCTCACAAAAACTGTTGACTTTGGTCAAATTAAATTCTTCACTGTCCGTCTCGCGTTTACCTATTTATTTTTAAAGTCTCGAATGAAATCCATTAAAGGCACAGAAAATTTATCTTTGCTCTGATGGGTGCAAATCTCGAAATTTTAAAACCAGATAATAAGGAAATTCTTTCTCTACCGACGGTATATTTTATTTTGTCTTAAAACTGTGGGCGCCGACTTTTCATGTTTTCAGTGGGTGCATAAACAAAAATTGGTATAACTTGCAGGTCTTGCGAATAATTACGCGAAAAAACGATTTCATCTTCCCTTTGTTTGATGAATTTATTGTATTTAATATTTCGAAAATTTAAATACAATATAATTTTTTATATAATATAAAAGAAAAAAATCTATAACATATGCAATAAAAAGTGTCAAGAAAATAATACATGTTTAAAGTTGCAAAATGCTGCAAGTTGTTGACTTTTGAAAAATAATACACTACTGTTAAATTTGAAAAAAAAAAAACAGAAACAATTAATAAAATTTGCGTGAATGTTCGTAAATCGAGTGCTGAATACAGCTTGGGGGGTAACAGCTTTTTATTAACGCAATTAATTTGAGATGAGTAAAATTAGGTTTTGCAAAAGCTAAATAAATGGTCTCAAAAATTAGTTAGTATTAGTTTTTGATTTTTTACATTTTCAAAAATATCATTTTTTTTTTAATTTAACGTGCAAAATTGTAGAAAAAAAGTCTTGGGAATTTAATTTTTTTATTAACTTAGTGGATGAAGTAAAAAAAATATAAGGTGTTTAGTCACCATAACCGCTTTTCGCTTATGTGGTGAATAGATTTTCATTTGTGTAGCAGAAAGAATGTTCATGTACCTTTCATACCTCCCCTCGTAGGTATAAAAAAATTAAATTTTCAATTAGATAGTTTAGGAAAAAGTTATTAATTTGATATTGAACTTGAAACACCCATAAGTGTGAAAATAGATATTTTTAAATAATTCTATTCTTTTTTTAGGCTTAGATGAAAATGCTCCACTTTCTTCCTTTCAGTCAAAATAAAACGGAAAAAGCGTTTTATTTAGCAGTCCACAAAAACACTATACAGTTTCGAGTGACCTTTGCATTGTTAAAATGCCGAAATCCCAGACCTAGACTAACAAAAACTGTCGTATTTTTTGGTAAAATTCTCTCGCTATTGTCTCGGGTCGTGTTTTCCTTTTTAATGAGTTTTTAAGCTCTCGAATGAAATCAATAAAGCCACTTGGAAGACATCAAACCGTCTGGGAATGCCAAGATTATGTGGGAATGACCTCCTGGCATTGACTGCATCGGCGGACTGCAAAGAATACCGGTACTAAAAAAACAGTTGGTTGATTAAAAACCGCAGCGATCGGTTGTAAAAAGTGCATTGTTGTCGATATTTTAAGACTTGAAGCTGACCTATCCACACAATTTACGTCAAACGTCCATAAATAAAACGATTTTGTTTTCAAAAACATCATGTATGCAAGTGAGGAATATATAAAAATGACGACATTATTTGTGTATTACCGATTTAGAAACGGTTTATGTAAGTTTTAGAAAACGAAAAGTTAGAGTTTTAGAGCAAAACGGCGCAAGATATGCTTTCACTTTGTATCGAAGCATTTTTATGGCGAACGGTAACGAAGACAAAATTGGGCTTTTTGTCAAGGAAAAAAGGTGAAATTTTGCTCGAGTTTAATTACACAAACGCGGCTTGCGATTAAAGCAATTTTACAAATATATCAAAATTGGGAAAGTTTTAGGAAAATAATTTGATTTAACAAGCGGAGTTTAAAAAACTAATAATCACAAAAAATCAACGGCCTAAAAGTCTTGTAGAAAATCTCATAAATTGTATAAATTGCGATCAATAGGAAAATCGAACTGTTTATTTATTAATCGGCGTTTGATAATTAAATTATAGTTAAGTTGGAAATTCTTTGAAAACTCATTACGATATCACTTCAAAAAATAACATATAGGATGAGTTTCCTGTAAAATTCAAATTATATGAAACAGCCTGTATAAAAATGTAAGTGAAAAGTTTTTATCTAGTTTTGAAAATCGAATTTTCGAATAAATTCAAAAAGTAAAAAAACACGACATTTTCAGGTTTTTTCAACGCATTCAATTTCATCGAAATATTCTTTAAAGAAGGTCAAAGTCTGGCAGATCCTTAAATAAGTCGATACTTACAACTAGAATTAATTTGAAAAAAATTAAAATTTTCTCGAAAATCATAAAAACAGAGATGTTTACAAATTGTGTTATAATACTTAGGTACCTACGTAGTTAAATCAACAAAGTCTCTTTTTTATAAAACTGTTGAAAATAGAAAAAAAATAAACCTCTAATTAAAGCTTTATCAAACTCCAAACAACCCAAAAGCCAAATTATACAAGAAACAATAGACAACAAACGATTACAAGGGAACTTTTTGTTAAGAAAATATTGCAAAAATTTTAAAATTAGATATATTATTTTCACCTCAAAATGGATTTACTTTTGTAGATAATATGGATTTAATCGTATACAATATTTATTCTACTACCTATTTTCAAATTTACTTAAATACATATACAACGTGTTTCAAAATGGGTTTTCCAGGTAAAATAAAAATGCCGCTTTAAAAAATATTAAATCCAATTAATCTCAAATGTTATTTTACTTTGATTGACAGCTGTCACTGTTGATAGAATTATTTGGTTCAAGAAGAGTAGAGCGGTACAGAAAATTTTACATGTATATGGACCCACAAATAACACAGGCGACTAGATGAAAATCATTTTGAAACACGTTGTACATTTTACATTTACTTTGTTTGATACAGAATAGAGTAAAAATTAACGTTATCCATAAACAATAGTAATTTATGTATCAAGAGAATAAACAATTATTTTAATCCAGAGAATGTAGGTCATGCCAGAAGTGACCAAAGGAAGCCGAGGACATTTTCATTCATGAAATTAACGATGTTTTTCCAGAGATGCTTATAAAACTTTCCTCCCAAAAGACTAAATTCGTATTAACATAAGAAACTGATATATTTGACCAATAATGGTAAACAATTTGTCAAAATATTTAATTCATGCAATTGCAATCTTTATTTCCAGTTTTTAAGAGCAAAAATCGGTATTTCATTTCTTTTATTCCTGAGGGAATAAAGCGTTACTTTAATTTTTTAAGAAAAAAATTACCCACTACTTAGTAGGTACATAAAGTAAACAGTAAGATTATGCAGCCTTCAAGTTTACTTGCTGCTTTACCAACGAGAAATAAATAGTTTAATAGTAGATTTTATAAAAATGATTTGAGACAGCATAATAATAATCGTAAGTCAAAAATATGTATAGAGGCTACCCAACTAAAATCTACGATTTCGTCCAAATTTGAAAAAATGCTGAAACAGGTCAATTTTAACTTAAAAAAATTTAAATAGCAAGAGGGGTCGAGTGACATCATTTTGAAGTTGTTTTCATTGTTTTTTTTTTGAGGTTACTGAGGGGAAACAAAAGTGATTAAATATGCTATTACTATTCAATTTTTTTGGTACAATTATTGACTTGTTTCAGGATTTTTCCAAACATACAGGGTGAATATAAAGTATGGAATCAAGCGGTTTTTTTAATCATTTCCCTCCAGAAAATAATAATTAATAAAATTAACGTAATATAAAAAATGTGATCGTATTAAGAACGAAATTTAGTTTTGCGCAATTTTTTTCCTCAAAGATACAATAATTTATGTATTTTTTTTTTAATTACATACATATTTATAAAGTAAATAGTTGTGATTCTTAGATCATAACCTTCATGAGAAAAATGGTTTTATAGTGGGTTGCCATTTAAAAAAAAATTTTTTTTGTAGAACTCAAAAACAAAACAAAAATTCGAAAAATTTTATTCTTGATAAAAGATCACATTTTTATAGTACTTTATCATTTATCAATTAGTTTTTCCAAAAAATAAATAGTTTGAGCCAAAAACGTTTGGTTCTATATTTTTTATTCACCTGGTATGTACAAAATTAACCAAACCTGAAATTTTATGATCAAAAAATTACAAGCATTCGTTGTATGCATAAAACTAAAATTAAACTGCAGTGACGTCAATACAACATTCCTACCAACCACAACAGAATTCCCTAAAACTGGACAATGTGAGTTTGATTAAGTTTAATTAAATTTAATATAATTTAAAAATAATTTAAAAAATAATTAATCGCTTTTGGTGTTTTTTTTTTGTTAAGAAATTAATAAGAAAGAAGAATTAATAATTAATAAGAAATTATAATGAAATTACATTTCAGTGGCGCCAAGGCAACCCACTTAAACTTTAAAAAAATTTAAGAAACATGCTTTATTAAAATTTTTGATCACATTACATTTTTTACATTGCGCGCCGGTAATATGTAGGTGTTAAAATAAGCCATTTAAGTTTTTAGTGCTTTTTTTGTGAAAAATTTGATACAAGATTCATAATTGCATTTTTTATAATCAAAAAATTACAAAAACTCTCTTTTCGCATAACACCAAAATTAAATTGCTACCAACCACAATAAAATTCCCCCCAGCCCCAAACTTCAAAAAATTTCAAAAAAGCTGCACAGACCTACTGGACTTAGAACTGTTGTTGGATAATCTATTTAGAGCATCCTTTCTTGTCGAAGGCCAAACAAAGTGCCATGTAATCCATATTTGTCTAAACATTTTAAAATGACCCGAGGCTTGGGTAACTCAATGCATTGGAAGCACATTTATATAATATCACTATTACATAACAGTCCCACGCCTTGTAAGATAAGAATATTATTATTTACGATCCAGTTGCTTGAAACACGGTCAAAATTTACCACAAAAAAGCAATCGAATCAAATTTAAACGTCCCAAAATAGTCACAAAACACTCAGCACGTGGCCAATGCCTAAAATTAGTGCTCGTCCACAGCACATCGAACTTTTATCATCGAAAATTCGCAACAATTACGCAATTCATTCATTTGGGTGATACCCCAATCCGAGAAATGTTATCACGGGGCGACAATGTTGATAAACACTATAATTAGTGAAAAACACAACTTGGATAAACTTGATCCGATTTGCGTAAGTGGGTGCAAGTTCAAAAAATTTGACAGAACTTGGGCTATTTTTGGCCGTGTCGTTGGACTCATCAAGTCCGTGAAATACTCGCTTTAATACCCACATCCGCTAGGATTGAGGCTGTTGACCTTAATATTCAATAAATTACGTAAAAGTGAATCAAAGGAAAAATCACTATCATGCGATAATGCCACTATTTTTTACTAGTTATCAACGGAATATCGAATAGGCATTACGTTATAGAGAATTTCAGCCTGTGATTACATAAATATGAAATAACATCAGTAATATCTTACATGAAATTGTAAAATTATACTTTCAATTTAGTCCTTGTGCTCGTTTCATAATATAATATTGTCGAGAATGAACAAATACCTCGACGGATCGGCTCTATTAACAACAATTAAATTGGTCTTTTTTTAAACACACATAAGCGCGAGCAAAAAACCTATTTTTAATAATAATTCGAGTGTGACAAAGCCGGACTTTGTTAAAGTAAATGCGCGTGTGTAACTTATTTGTTTTGTTGTTACATAAGCCCTTAATATGCATAATCATATGTACGTCCTGTTTTTGATTTTTAATGAGTCGAATTGTGACCGCGACGCAGTTATTTATTTGAATTAAACATAAACTTTTTTAAGGAAAAGCGAATATATTATTAGTAATAAACAAATTCAACCAATTTAGAATTTTAGTGCTAAATTAAGTCATTCGAAAAAACGAACCTAACCTCGTTTTTGAGTCCAATAACTTAGTAAACTACATCGTATATTTTTAAAGTACCACGTGTACAATTAAATTTCCAATCAAAGGAGGCTATGAGTTTGAAATTTAGTTGGCAACGCTGCATAATGGACAGATAAAAAATATAAAAACTGTTAAGTGTCATATTTTTAATCTCTACACTATTCAATGTTGCCAACTTCATTTCAAAGCCACAGGCCACTTTGAAGTTTGGTATTCGAGTTTAGTATTTAATTATTATCTGAACTTACAACAGGCAACAATGTTTATTAATTTTTTTTTTTTAGTTTTTAGTTATTTTTCGTAACCCCATTTACGACGCCACCTTGACTGCTTTTTCAAAATCAAAATTTGATAAAACAGGGTTTAAAATCACTATTTTGAAGTTGGTAATTTTGAGTTTGCTAACATTAATTAATAAATAGCAACTGGAAACATATTTTAAGAAAAATCTACATTGTTTCATGGTCTAATACACCAAATTCCACTGTATTATTAACAATTCTAAAAAATGTGGGAGATTTTGAAGTTTTGAAATATCTTCTAAATTTTTTTCTAAAAATTTGACATCGAAGGAATGCAAATCTATAACCAAATTTTGTTTTTATAGCATCCAAAGCACACAAACAATTGGAACAAATGTCTCGGGTGCTTACATATTTTTTTATGAACTTTTTCTAAAAATCATATTAGCCTTGAAATTTGACAGTTGACAATCTTGAACTGCCTTAGGTAATTCTTCAAACCTTCGGATATCAAATACAAAAAAAATTATTGACTTATTGCAAAAAGTTAGTTTTGATTTTTTTGAGTCGACAAATGAAATTTGAATTTCGACAAAGAAATTGACATATGTCAATAACTATGGCAAATAAGTACGAAAAACGTTTTACTCAATTTTAGAAAACGAATTCAAGAGTGTAAGAAAAATGGATGATTCCCATTTAAAATTTCAGAGTTGGCATTTTTGAAAATAATTTAGTTTCATCAAGAATGGTTGATTTTGGTCGCGTACAAAATTTCAAAATTAGAAGTTGAAAAGTTTGTAATGTAGACCCTACAAGAATCACCCTGTATAAACAAACAAAATTGTCACTTAAAAATAAAATAATACTATGAATTTGAATTTAATTTTTCAAATTACCTCAGTCAAACCCTAAATTAAAATTAATGAAAAGCCTCGATAAAAGCATTACATTAAATTGTCTGCACTGTATTAATTTCGTCCTTCACACAAATTTTACAAAATTTCTATCCAGGAATGTTCCAATTGTCCTTAATCTATATTTAATATTTGTTTTACTAATGAGCTCACTCCTAACCAACTCTTGCCAAATAATGTCATTTTGTCGCTTTAAGTTAAGTGTATTGTCACAGTATTTTACTTCAAGTCTGTATGTAAGTAAAAAATATTTCAAAATTTAAATTAAAACTTTTTAGATCAAAATAATGTTGTTCGATTTAGCAATCATTGCCACTTTAATTGCCTCGACATCATGCCATCCAGTGCCCCAAAACCAACTTCCGGAACGTTCTTCCGGCGTAAATTTATTGGAAGAAGCTGAAAAACTTAATCAAAATTTAAATTCCGTCTCAATGAGTGATCTTTTGGATTCCTTTGGAGGCTCATCGACCGAGACACAAGCACCGGAACCGGCCCCAAATTCCCACAATGGCCTCTATTTCCTCTTTGACTGGAACTCGTTCTTGGAAGTGGACGACCAGTTGGGGCGCCGAGTCAACTTACGGTTCCAACCCACAATCGGAGATCCCAAAAGATTCATTTCCGTTTCGGTGCCATAAAAGTGACCTTTTGTGTATTTATAAACAATTCAATAAAATCGAGAAAATATTTTGTATATTTTGTAGTTATGAGAAGGCTCTTAAAGTACTAGATTGAGTGTCTAGTGTTATTTTTGTATAAGGTTGGTACCAGCAACACAGAGGCAAGGTAATTTTCGTCCCAGTTCGAAAAATTCGAGTTCGATCCCGGGTGAAGGCAGTTTTCTTCTACTTTTACAATAACAAAAATTAACACATGATAATACAAAAAAGACGGTAAAGTTATTTTGGGCAAACGCGTGTCATAATAACATTTCTTATGAGATATCATGGATTAATTTTTAACCAGCCCCAATTTAAATTATTTCGTTTAAAACTGTTTTAAATTAACATCATTATGCGTACTTTCGCAACATAATTAAGGTCGTTTTTTGTGCAACATTATGAGTTCTTCATTAATTTAAAGAGAAAATATAAAAGTCGATTAAGACACAGTTATTCCCATTTTTGGATAAGATCCAAATTAATTAAAATTAAATGTTTTTTAATAGCTTAATGAGGCATTTTCTTTGGCCCCACCTGCCAACATTCTTATGAAAATTTTCCAAATGTATAATTTTAATTATTACAGTGCGTCTTTCTGCTCCGTTCCCTCAAACAATGGCTTTGTAAAAAGTGTCCCTGATATTTACACAATGTCGTAACGATTGCTTCACTTGAAGTAAGATCAGTCAAAATTTATTAAGAACGTGTCTTCATTACCCAACAGGAGGTGTGCAGATCTAGATGAAATGATTAACGTTTATTTGTTAAAGTTTGTAATATGTTCGATGCTGTCGTAACAGCAGTTACAGCAATGGCTGGCTGTGTAACATTACCGAATCTCCTCTCTGTAGGTTGCAGGATCGGTCACGGCAGGAGTGTTGCTAACTTCTTTGCAGTGCAAAGGATTGTGCAATCGATGGCCACAATAGACTGTTATGCCATCCGATTACTGTACATGATTACGTTAAGGAACGTAGGGTGTTATTAAATTAACTGTGTTTTGTAACGTTTGAGATGTTTGTTTTCGATTTCAACGGCACTTACACTTGCCTCAATTTTACCAAAATTAATATTTTCTCCAAAAAAATTGAAACATTTAAAAATCTTGTCATATTAAGTTGGTAGTTTTTTTGTTAGCTTGAGATGTGTAACAGAAACCTACAATACCAGGTGAACCAAACACTTTTTCCCCACTCTAAATCTTCAAGTGGTCAATATTTAAACTCATTTCAAATAATCGGTCAAGGCACGAGATAGATACACTCATTACTTTTATTATCATTGTTATTATTTTTATTATGGCTATCATACTCAATTATTGATTTATCTGTTTGCTTTCATTATTACATATTTTCACATTATAATGTAAAAAATATAAAATACTTATCGCCTCGACACAGGTCAAACCTAGACTCTATATTTCATGCGTTCTAGAGGCTTTTAATTCAATTTTGAATATACTTCAATATTTCAGGAATTTGTTTTTTTTGTAAAAATGTCAACCTATTCACTTAGAAATTAACAATATAACTTACTCGTAATTATAAAAAATTTAATCAACAGCCTTTTCCATATTTTTTAAAAAATATACTACTTAGCAAAAAAATCGTTACACCAAGAAATAGAAAAAAAAATTGAACAAATTTCACGATTTACTATTGAGTACGTTAAAAACATGTATTGTGTTATGTAAAGTTAGACCAAAATCCGATTCAAAATAATCTGTGTATTCTTGTGAATATGGTAATTTTTGTCATTTTTCTTTTATTATTTTCAATTATTGTAAAAAAAACATTGATAGGTAATCGACCCATAATTTTTTGATCCGCTTTAAAAACGTTTTGAACATAACATGTATCACTTATAACGTAATTAGAACATACAACAAATACATCGAAATCTTTAATTCTGGAAATTCAGTGTTTACCTTCAAGAGTAAAATTAAGAACTTGCTTTTGAATAATTAACTTTGTTCAACTGAGTAAACTGAGTTGGATAACACTGGCAATGATTTCTTTCTTTACTTTTAGTTATTAAGTAACTTCCAAATTTATTTTTATTTAAATTTTATATTGTTTATAATAATTATTTTTATTTTTATGTTATAATTGTTTTTTTTTTCTATTAATTTTCTTTTGAGGTTAAGTTGAATATCTTCAAGCTAGACTTCGCCTCCGCATCTTTGTATTACTTTTAATTTATTAATAAAGACCTTTATATTTTTTTTTTCTGGAAAAAACACATTTTTCGAGATCGTAATCCCAAAATATTTATTTATTCACACTGAACATCCCATCTAAGGTTAATAATGAAAATGCAGTTTTTGTAGCTAGGAACAGTATTTTTTTAAACGCTGTTAAAGAAAACCGTTGTCTTATAACCACTATTTCATGAAAACGAACAGGTTGGCACTTACCTAAATTAATTCTCTGTTGCATGAACGAATTAGTTATTAAAATACATTTTTTCAATTTGGATAGATACGTTTTTTTCTTACAAGTATTACATAAAGTTTATAATAAAATGACCACATTTTAAAGTATTACAAAAAAAAATACACATAATGACATTTTTTGCCTAAACTATTAACTTTTTTTAAAAACTAATTGATGAATGATGAAGTATTATGTATGTATAAAAATGTGACGTTAAAAATTTTCATATTTTCTTTTGTTTTTTGAGTTCTGCAAACTTTTTACTTTTTTCAAGTGACACAAACCTTTTGTTTACAAGGGCTTTGATCTAGGGATTACAACTACCTACATTTATTCAATTTTTATCGAAAAACATTTCATATAAATTGGCATTTGCAAAAAACTCTAAAACAAAACAAAATTTCAATCTCAAAACACGATTACATTTTTTATATCATTTTAATTTTCATTAATTAATATTTTGTAAAGACAAATAATTAAAAAAACCGCTTGGTCCCATACCTAGTTTTGTTCACCCCATATTTACTATTACCTCGTATTTTCATTGTACCTATTCAAATTATTGTACTAGTTTATTTATCAAGAAAATATTAAATGAGACACGTTGTTTGAACCAAATAAAAATTTCGACTCAACACGATCTAACTAAGCGTTCAAGATTTAAAATAAGTTGGGAAAAATTCGCTAGTTAGTAAAAATTTTACCTAATTTACACAATAGACTGATATTTCAAATGACATTTTTCAGCGACTGCATATTATGTAAATCTTGCAACGAAACACGTTTGGATCTAGTTCAGGTGGCCGAATTAGGCCAATCTAAAGTCTTTCCTAATATACAAAAATCACTAGTAATCGTTTCAGTTGGCAGTACGACAGTGTCAAAATAACAACATAACCTCACCTTATTATCTAAAAATTATAATTAATTATTATTCAATCAAAACATGAACGCTAACTTTTGACAAACAATAAACCCACCTATACGTTAATTATTGCAACTCATGTTATTGCGAGATAATTGGCCGGTAAAAAGCATGAACAGTCATTGAACTGCACAAACTAAAATAGTTCTAGTATTCCTCCACACCTGAATAATTACGACCGTGAAGTTAGTTTTTTTTTCAAGGTTTATTGGAACTTTGATGGCTATCATTGTAATTCGCTTACATAAACGCGTGATAAAAATATTTTCGTTATTGACTAATTTAGCTAGTTGTTTTTTATGGCACAAGGGGGCCCGTGTGGGTATCATCGTGGTGGGCATTGCATTGTTACGAGATTGTTTTTGTCAATTGAAGTCGTTTTGCAAGAGATCGATATTTTGCAAAGTGGAACGTTGTTTTAATTGATTCAAAATTGCGTTATGGGAATGTAATTTATTTACGTAAGTGCATATGCAGAACCGTACTGTACCGTTTTGAACCGTTTCATTATTGTCGATTACGGCCGCCGAAGTAAACTTTTAGTTCAACGCAGGTTAGTTACATCACAAAGCAACGCAACGCAACGCTAATCCAATACTCATAAAGTCCAATTGACTAATTAACAATTACATAAATAGATTTACGTAAAACGGCTTTTAGGTTTATCACGAGTGTGATAATTCCAATTTTTGAAAAAAAAAAACGAAGACAACACTCGAGTTACGTAACTCGGTAAATAGGTAAACTCAAATCGTTATTCTAAGGCCAAATCAATAAATTGTAATCTAGTGCGTCACTAATTATAAATATTACACATCGAATTGTGGATTTTGTTACAAACTGTTATACAACAAACAAGTTAGACATGCCAAACAATATAAATATTGTTTGTCACGTAGTTTAAATTATTACTGCCATATCTGTGTATAAATAATCACTTAATAAGCCTTACATAAAAGATTAGAGAATGGTCTAATCTAATTATGGAGGTCGTTCTTCCCGACGTATGATATTTTTTATATAACTCATGTTTCAAGGGTTGAACTGACGTTCGTAACAAATAGTTATTTACATGCGCGTGTGGTAACTAACGTTTTACAGGGCGGAACTAATTTGACACAAGACATATATCAAAATAATTGAGCCCTGTAAAATGGCTAACATATTAAACTTTTTGGACAAAAACTTTTATTAAAAAAATCAGAAATAATTTTTTCATTCGACGTCAACGACTACAGAATTGTCAACAAGAAATTACCACCTAGGATTTGAATTTTTAGGAAAATTACGTTTTTCATGTTGTTTGTAACTAGAATTTTCAAAAGTAATTTTGAATACTTAGGGTTGGTTACCCCTGGTCGTTGACGGTTGACGTTTTCTGTCAACCTGCTGTTAACTATCAGTTGAATTATCCACAAGGGTTAACAGTGACTTAACCTAAACTTTGACACTGGTTACGAAATCTTTTGTTTGTCAACAAAAATGAACCTATTCACGAATATCCTTAAATCCTAGGGAGTAATTTCTTCTTGATACGACAATAGGACACATAAAAAAAATCGTGATGGCTATGAAGCACCACTAGATAGTACTATGCCAATTTTTCAATAAATAAATTTTCGATATAAAAAGAAAATATTTTATTAATGTGCCTAAAAGCTTGTGTTTTTTTACAGTTTTGACTACATTTTTCCATAGTTGTCAGTCGTATATAATAGAGGATTATGTAGACCTCAATTTCATGCTTTGATATTGCTCAAAATTTTTAACGTATGTCAGTGAGATACTAAAAATCAAATTTGAAAAAAAATTAATTACATAATTGCAATCTTTTCTACATGATAAAATTCCTTGATTTTTTTCTGGTGGTAAATTTGATAATGTAAAAGTTGATAGATTATTAATGAATAACATTTCAATATTAAAAATTGAGAAATTTGGTAATTTATGGTCAAGTTTGGGATGATGCATTGACAAAAGAGCGGAGTCTTCACAATAGAGCCCGCGTACGTCATAAATGTCATTGCAGTCCTTTTTCTTTTGTCAAGAAATTCTAGCTTGATCACCAATTAATTTATTAATTTGACGTTTACAGTAATGTTACCAATTGCAAAAATTTACCGGAAGATTTTTGTATTTACTCTACTCCTCTATTATACTCAAAGTGGTCTATGCTTTGGAAATTAAGTTGGCAACATTGAAATACAGAGACGGAAAACACGAAACAAACAAGTATCATATCTTCTATTTCTCTCCATTATTCAATAATATTGCCAGTTTAATTTCAAAGTCACGGGACACCTTGATCACAAATTTGGACGCTTGTCCGCTTAAAGTAATATTTTAAAAAGGGATTTTTATTAAATGGTTTTCTTCTTAAAATTTTAATACGACAAAATTTTTTTATAGGATTTTGGTTGGCAACATAGAAATCTGAAAAGGCAAACAACTTAATCCAATGACATTATCTGCATTAAATTGAATTGGGTTTACTTTTATCAACAGATTGGCATTTGCAAAATTTTAATAAATAAAAAATTCAACCGTTGATGTAATTTTTATACTGATTTTCCTTTAAACCACTCGCCATCCAGCCCATCTCCTTTGCAATCAATCCTCTTATTCCTAATTAAAACAAATTAATACAACCTGTAAAAACTTGCAACTGGTACAAAAACTGGTACTGAATAATTTCAAGCTGATGTGATGTGTTTTAATGGCTGGTAATGTTTGTTACGTAACAACGTTAAACTCATAAACGATTTCAATCATAAACCTAAATCCATATTTACCGGTCATAAATAGAACTGATACGATAAACAAAAAAACGTTTTTCAGACGCGGCATTAATATGTGCCAAAAATTTTGTTTGCCTGTAGTTACACGAAACTGCACTCGTTTGGTGCAATAAATCGATTCTCTCTCTTGTTTTTAAGACGCGAAATTTTCTTATTTTTAGCCAAGATTTTGTAAAAAAATTGAATAACATCTACCAATGGCGGCTCGTGAAAGTAGATATACAGAACGAATAATATTATTAAAGTTGTGGTCAATTCATAGTGGCCATTTAATTAATTACAAAGTTGGCAACCCCTAGCCCACCACCTCTAGTGTGTGGGTTGTGTCTATGTTGGCAGCAGAATTAACTAAATTATGTCAACAATTGTGACAGGCCCAATAGATTGTGTACAGGGTGCGCCAGAACTCGCGCCCCAGAGAAAAATTTCAAGTAAGATAAGATACCAGGAACATGAAGAAAATGTTTAAAAAATTCTCTGTCAAACAATTTTGACATTTATTTTTTGACATTTGACATTTTTTATGTCTATTTAATGATACTAATAATCTTATATACAGAAGTGCGCCAGAACTCGCGCCCCAGAGAAAATTTTCAAGTAAGGTAAGATACCAGGAACATGAAAAAAATGTTTAAAAAATTCTATCTGTCAGAAAATTTTGACATTTAGTTTTTGACATTTGACTGATGATCTCGTATATGTTTTTTTTATAATTATTTAGTAAAGAGACAGACAATTTGCCAATAAAAGCCACAAATAACATTGAACAGAGTTACAATTTAGGATACAGCTTCCTTGTTTCCTCTTTTAATAGCTTGTAGCAAAAAAACTTTGAAAATTATTTTTCCAACAGAAATAAATAGAGTTAAATTGAAAAATTTAAACTCTCACAACTTCGAAATTTTTCTAGATATTTTTTTAAACATTTTCTCCATGTTCCTGGTATCTTACCTTACATGGCATTTTTCTCGGGGCTCGAGTTCTGACGCACCCTGTATGTAAAGAATTCTAACCTGACTTTTTCAGAATTGTCATTTTTGATAGATACGCCCCTAAAAAAACAATTGGGTGTTTAAAGTTGAATTTACACAACTCAATTTTTACAAATTTACACAGAGAAGTGGCCACCATGAATTGACAGCAACTTTAATTAAACACACGACATAGTATATTACATAACGAGCACGGAAAGTGATAAATAACGCACAAGCGGGAAAGTTACGCACGAGGCGTTAGCCGAGTGCAGGCAATACCGCGAGTGCGTTAGACACTTTCCTGCAAGTTTTGTACACTATTTTTCTTACCAACATATTTTTTTTTCATAACGATTTATTTTTTATAATGGATACAAAAATACATTGAATAACGATTTATTTTTTATAATGGATACAAAAAAATACGTTAAATGAAAAAATACAAAACATTCGAGTGTGAATTGTGCGTTAGATTTCTAACACACAGTACGTAAACAAATCGCACAGGTTTTCGACCTCGTACGATATTGCCAATTTTCGCGCATATGTAATTGTGCGTTATGATCTAGTTTCGTATATGGTCGTAGGAAAAATATATTTTTTTGCAATCATCACTAAAGCATAGATTAATAACCGTCTCATCAAAACAACTAAATTAGAAAGAATCTTTCGTGTAAGCCAATTGCTTGTATCTATATCTAATATTTCAGTTTTCTCAATTTATTTTAAAAGGAAAAAAATATTTCTGGCAAAATATAAAAAATAAATAGTCATCAGTTTTTTGTAAAAAATAAATACCTGTCTATGACCAGATTTTTAAAGTGTTACTATGACGTTTCTTATTACTTCAGTCTGTCACCATAGTTACATACATACCTACATGCTTTTTAATCGTTTAGAAACTACTAAGAAAAAGGATTTGAAAGTAAAAATAAAAAAAATCGTTTTTCTTTCTTGTTTGTGTTTTTTTTTTATTAATCATTATTAAGCACTGCAACTTTTCGGTTATTTTTAGTTGGTACGCCTGTAGGAAAAGATATGTTCTGGCAGCGCGACGAGCCGCCACTGCGCTCTATGCTCTATTAAATTGGCCGCGATATGTAAATGTTACATCATTGTTCTTCATAACAATTACGCAATATCTACCTGCAATTTTATTCCTATCTCTCCATTTGTCGACAAGGTCCTGCACCAGGACATTAACACACCTGTTGGCGGTGATTTCCGTGTCACAAATCACACAAACGTCACAATTTTCCGCCAAACACCCATAACAAAACGTGTGTCCACACTCCACGGTGACGGGTCCTTTGAGCACATTCCTGCAGAGAGGGCAGGTAAAAAGCTCCACTTTCCTGCTGGCGTCCATCGCGTTGAAAAGCGCGCTTTGCAGCCTCTTCACGCACAATTTCTCCTTTTTGAGTCGGCCCTTCTTACTCCGCAGGACCCTCCTGCAGCACTTGGGCCTCCTCAGCGAGACCAGCACCTCGGGGTACCTCTGGAGGATGTCGTTGTGGTGCTGCATCGTGGCATGTAGCACGTGAAAACGTATCGATTTTCCGGCCACTTGCGCACTGAATTTTTCCGGGAAATTGCCTGAATCACTCTGATTATTTATAATTCACGAAAAGGCCGGTTGTGCAAGTGGTGGCGTTGTGTAACACACGGTCAACAATAAACAGACGCGAAAATTTGTTGTTATGTAAAAGCTCGAGCGTCATACGTTGAGCACATGGAGGCAACGGAGATGGCAACTCGCGTGCCTTCTCGCGTTCGAGGCGAAAACTGAACTGACGCGACCGAATGCACGGAGGATTAGGCGAGGGAGCTTATCAGGGGACACCTGGTGTTGGGGGTCACGTGGATGGTTATCGCGCTGACGAGAGGGATTAACGCAGTTCGAGGAACGTTTTGTTTTCCACTTTTCGAACGTTTATAAAAATAGAAACATGTTTTTCGAGAAGGAAAATGACACAGAGATGAGTCATCGGAGTGCATCCATGATTAACGAAAGTTTTTTTATTAGGGTATTGCAAATGAAATTTTTGGAGTTTTGAGTTATTCTATTTTTTTCAAAATGGCAACATATGAAAATCGCATTTTGTATACTTTTTTTTAATAGTCAAGTTAAAATAATAATAATAAAATAGGTTTCCTAAATGCACAACAAATAAAAAAAATGTGCTGAAAATGACCACCATTTTCCAAACATCTTTGACACCTTGTTTGGTCAACTGCCCACTCTGGTAGAAAGACCGATTTTCTGATTTAAATCAAAATTATCATTTATTTGTTAGTTTTGAATATTTTTTTAGTTTTGTTGTTTTATTGAAGAAATTTATAAATTTGTTTATTTATTTTTAATTATCATTATTTTTAATTGTTTATATAAAAAGTTTTTCATTTGATCACTACCCCCCCAAGTTGAACCTTCTAAATCCGCCCTTATGTATCATTATGCGACCATGCCCTAAACAACAAGAAAAATGTTTAAAAAACTTTATCGATAAAAATTTGGAAGTTATGAGAATTTAAATTTTGCAATTTGACTCTATTTATTTCTGTTGAAAAAATAATTTTCAAGTTATTTTGCTACAGGCTAGAATAGAAAGGAAACAAGGAAGCTGTATCCTATATTGTTTAGTGTCCTATATCTGTTTAGTGTTATTTGTGGCTTTTATTGGTAAAATTTTTGTACCTTTACTAAATAATTATAAAAAACATATACAAAACTATGAGAATCATTACATAGACATAAAAAATGTTAAATGTTAAAAAATAAATGTCAAATTTTTTTGATAGAAATATTTGAACATTTTTTCAGTTCTCTGTATGGGAGGATACCCAATTACTCCCTTTCAAGGAGGTGCGTGAATTCCAGACAGCCAGACCTTTTAATTCTTAGATTAAAAAAAGGTTTTGTAGTTGCCACGTAAAAAATAAAAAAATTGTGCACAATATAAAAACAAAAAGAAATTCTGAAAAATTTTATCTATATAGAACGTCACATTTTTATAGCACTGAAAGAAAATTAAACTAAAGAAAAATAAATTAAAAAAGGTAACTTAGTTTTTGATAATTTATTACCTCTTTCTTCTGTTTAAGTTTTTAGAAAAATTTAAACAAAGAAATGCATGAGCTTCAAATGCGACTTTTCTTTTTTAGTTGAATTTTGGAATGTTGTGACACACCTTTTTGTGTGTATCGCTGTTTGATGATTTAAAAAAATGGAAAATCTTGATTTGAAATAATAATGTGATAATGCTTTGTGCGATAATTTTGTAAAAATTTAACTGTAAACGCCTTTTTCTTAAAAACTACGGTGTGTCCCCGGATTAGTGAAACGACTCTTCTAAGACAAAAAAAAATCCGATTTGAATTTTCTTTTTTTGGGGTACAGCCTTGTTTGGTTAAAGACTAATCTGTAACATAATTTTAGTTTTAAAATCACGTATATTATAGACATTCTTTTGGAGTGTAAAGTGCCTCTGTATGGCAAATACGACAAAAAGTTACTAAAAAAAGTTGTTTAGAACCCGTATACCAAATTTCAAAACCATGATTTTTATATTTTCTATGTTTGTTAATTCGCAACTCAAAGAATTTTATTTTTAACAGTTTTTTTATTAAGAATAAAAAAAGTTATATGTATTTAGAATATGCATTAGTACTAAATACATTTTAGATGTTTCTGTTAATAAAAAGTTGTTATCTTGAAAAAGAACATGAAAAATCATAGTTAGTCGATGATCTTGAAATTTGTTATAGTGCCCTAACTCTAGTGTAAAAAACGGTATTTTTATTTCAATTCTATAATTTTTAATTTTTACGTTTTTTTAAAATACTGGTCAATTTCCAGTACGTACAAGAAATATTTGCCAATAACTTTAATCGAAACCATAAGCACTTTTAATTTTCCATCTTGAGGAAAAAGACTGTTGCCCTGCGGCAGAAAATCGCTGCTACTTATAGTCAAAAATAAGCAAAATTTATTTAAAAAAACACTCGTCGGTAACTTCAAAACTGCCCAGAATTTTCCAGGTTCTTTGACATCTATCGATTTCTCGGAATATTTTATTTAAGCATGGTTCAAAATATTGTCACTCTGGCTCAGAACTGACAAGAATTTACAACATGCAAATATGTGTTTCTCAAAAAATCACTTCAAACCTATACCATTTTATAGATTTTGTGACGCTTGTTTGACCTTTTTGCCTAAACTTGAAAAAATAATTTTGTGAAATCGATTTGAAACCTATGATTATAGATACTATGATTTTTTATATCATATCCTGATAATTTTGTTGTGATCGTAGTTCAAAAAAAGGCAAAAATCTACTTTTGCCAAAATTTAAATTAATCCAACTCTCACAGGAAGAATAAAAATCAGAATCTAATTTTAATTATCTATCAAACAGCAAAAACCTAGAGTCGACTTAAGTTATTATCCACGGTGATTCAAAAAAGTCAGATTTCTTATTTGGTGATAGACTTTTTTAAATAATTAAAATAGTGGTTTTCAAAATTTTATTTTATTTTTTATTTAATTTTAAGTAGATGTATGTTTTAATGTCTCTTACTAATAAAATACAAAATTACCTACCCTAATTAATAAAAAAAAAAAAATATTAAAATTGCATTTTTGTATATATATATATAAGAATATAACATTTTTGTTTGCAACTTTGAGAGTAATTTATTGATTCTAAAAACTACCCGCTTGATTGAAGGGTTCTTTTAAATCACGTTGTAAATAGTTTTGCCTAGTTTTGTTTCTCGATTTTTTTTAATAAGAAAATATAAATCAAAAATTAATGGCCCTAAGTAGAAGCGGTTTACGCAGATGAACTCTGCAAAAGATTTTACATAAAATGTTATTTTGCAAAAATTTCACAAATTTTACAAAGTAGACCCCATAAATGCTATATTGACAAAAAGCTCATAAAAATGCCATGCAATGATGCAATAAAATATAAAGTTTTGTATATAAAATAATCGTGTTATTGCCATTTGTATTTTGTCATTTTTAAAAAATCATAGTAGGCGATGGAACATCGACTCCGAGTTTGCCTTTATCTCAGAAAATGCGCTAAAGCTTACGGAATCGACTAGAAAAAAGTTGGTTGAGTTATCTTAAATAGTTTTGAAGTTATGAATTTTTTTGTGGGCCTACTCACGAAGCAATTTTGACAAATAAATTGGCGTAAGTCAAAAACTATTGCAGATAAGTCTAAAAAAACCTAGGTGCGTTATATTGACAATTTAACAACGTCTCACGCACTTTTTCAGTCCTTAGAATCTAGAAAACTCGATTAGATTTTTTACATACAGGGTGTTTCACATAATTTTACGAGGCCTACGCCTGTAAGATGCAATCAATAATACATATTCCGATACGAACTCGATTACAAATTTTGAAAAATTGAATAATCTTCTCTAGTTTGTTCACCCTTTCAAAAATTACAACGTTTTTAGTTAGTTAGTGATTAAGATAGATAATCTGGAATCATATTCATGCCGTCTTTTGATAGAACAAATGATAATTGTTTCTGAAAAACTGCAGTTTATGACTATTAATGTAACCGTGATTAGTTTGACAACTACTGCCATGGGTTTCCAAAAATTAAATAATTAAATGTGTATTTTTTGTCTCCAGTGTTCTGTTACTTTTGTATTTTTGGGTGCGTACATTAGGCGCAAGCCTCGTAAAGTTATGTGAAACATCCTGTATTTAAAATTGAATTTAAAATTGATTTTTTGCACTATTCACGTAATCGGTAAAAAAAGTTAGATATAATTGATATAACATCGGTTTTCTCCGGTTTTCTAAAACTTTATGTACTTGTCATATAAATAATATAATAATTTAAAATATCACATTTTACATTTAAAAGGTAGATACTATTTACTATTTATTTAATTAAATAATACTTGTTGCATTAATTTAGTTTGTCGTGCAAAGTTCAGAAAAATTTCTGCTTCGTAAGGATTATGTAATATAATTTACTATTTATGTATATCTACAAGATACATACATACAAAAAATATCTCACTGTTATAGTAAAATTCTTGGTATTACTAAGAGATAAAACATTTTGTAATCAATATAGATAAAAAATATTAAAAATAGCTTCATTTACGTAACCTATCAATCGGTCAATAGAATCATTAATATTTAATTAGCTAAGACTAACACGGACAAAAATAAAATTTGATAGACTTAATTTAGCTGCTAATCTTAATTAAAATTTAATTTTTATCACTCTTATGAACAAAAACACAATTAAAAAAAATTGCAATGCGTATTCATTGTCAGTAAACCTGGAAAAGATCACAAATTGTGGGAATACTTCACTCAACAAAATTAACGGTTTTATAACCGTTACATGTGTTATGTAAGAAACCAAATGTACTCTGTCATATTATAGAACTATTTAAAATCCACGTGTGGGTGTATCAGAGATCATCCAACGTTCATCATTTTTTCTTATAATTCACACCGGACACGATTTTCTCTTTCTCTCTAAATAAATTAGGAACGAAAATAGAAAATTTTTAGTACTGATAGTATAAACTAGCTGACCTTACTTCAGTTTCATACTTCAGTAACACAAATAAAGTAAGAGTGCATTAACCAGTGTGGTAACTCTTACATAACGATTAGTTCATGGTCATGACTTTTTGTCTTGTGATTATATTATACCTTCACATTACAAAATTATCTGAATTGCATTTTGAGTAGACTGCTGTATGACTGAAATGTAATTAAACGGATTGTTACATAAAGCAATGTACTATAAATAATATTTATTATGTCTACAAAGAGTACAAAGCAAAAAAAGAAAATAATAGCTTGCTGTGAGTTGAATAACTGTTTTGCTTGCTTAATAAGAAACAATTATTATTTGCCAAAGAGCTTTTTTTATTATTTTAAGATTAGCAATTATTTATTAAAAAATAATCAACATTATTTAAAGTAATATTTAATGTTTCTGGTAATAGGCAACCAACTATACATGGTTATGTAATTGCGAATAATTGTATAACTACAAATTGTACTAATTGTTAGGTTTACTGTTTTGTTGGTAAATGTGTAAACAAACACCACGGAATATGCTTTGTTTAAAACAATTTTGCATAAATAACGTTGGTAATTTTATTTTCAATGTTGGCAGCGTTGGTACTCGGTTGGTAATAATCGATATTTGTCAATTTGTCAAAAAAGCGTTCGAAGGTCCAGTGTAATGCCGGCTTTTTTCTAATCTTATAAAGGTAAGTAATTGTTGTTTTAACCAATTTTTCATGAAATGGGTCATCTAACTGTTAATTTTAATCGAACTTTAATGAAATTGCAGTAATTTAGAGACAAGACAATGGCCGACATAAAATCTTTCCTGCACCAATTCTGCCAGAAGAACAAGAAAGAGCAGCCACAGTTTGAAGTCCGCCCTACCGGTAAGCTCCCATCTTCACTAAAACAGCTTTTCTTACCGTTTTTGAAGGCCCCAAACACCGCCAGAGATTTCTCTGTGAGGTTCGAATTGACGGCTACAGCTACGTGGGGGCTGGCAATTCCACCAACAAGAAGGACGCCCAAAGTAACGCGGCCAGAGATTTTGTCAGTTTTCTTGTCAGGCAAGGTATTGTTAACTCCGCAGACGTGCCCGACTTTCAGGATGCCCCTGGCCCAGGTTTTCTTCCTTAATTCATGTTCCACCTTTCTAGCCATGTTCTTACAGCCCCAAGCAACACGCCACTCAATCAAGGGCCTGCTCCTACTGTGTTTCAACAAGGATTGGGGCCCTCGTCATTTGGTGAAGCCTACAGGCCTTTAGGACGCGATCAAGGCGATTGGCATTACATGAACAGGGCGCAAGAACAAAAAAGTCTGGAAGACGCCGAGGATTTGGACGTGAATGCCCAAATTCATGGAAATTGGACTGTGGAGAATGCAAAATCAAAGTTGCATCAATTTATGCAGAGTAATAAGATACATGCAGATTATAAGTACACGCAAGTGGGGCCAGATCATTCCAGGTTTGTTGGATTTTAGTGTGAAAAAAATTTTGTATGAGGGAATAAAATTGTGTAAACTGAGAGAGAAACAAACACTGTAGAAATAAGTAATAAAAAACAAAAAAAAAAAAAAAAATAGGAAAGCAGAAGTTCAATGCACAGAATATATTGTTTAGTTTATTGTTTATTCTAATCGTGTTCAAAAGTTTGTTCTTTCTCTCAACCGTTTTCAGTTGAGAAAGTTATTCAATCTTCAACTGGAAAAAATTGAAAAGTGTAGAGAAAGTATTTAATTTTCTCCACAACTATGGAGAAAATTAAATAATAATGATAGTAATAAAAATAATTACAAACAAAAGTATTATTTAAGATTAGAAAAATTATAGTATTAAATTAATGAGAAATGATGAATTACGAGTATTCGACTTATATCGTAAATTTCATCTTCGTGGAAAAGACCCATCTTTCTCAGTCATTGATTAATATACCATTCACCAAAATGGTATATTAATCTGGTCTTGGAAAATTTGACATTTCTGTCTGAATGATAATTACGAGTATTTGAACGGTGGAATGACTTCAAAATATTTAATGTAAAATAAATGAAAACAGTAAGTTATATTTAAAATTTTTCCTCATAAAATTTAGTTTTTTTTTACTTCAAATATGGGATTATAGTAGATAACAGAGTTACTTATTTTATTGTTATATATCTAAAAATGAGTGACTTTGTTTTCAATATTATTTCAAACGATTAAACTTATGAATCTTCTCTATTTTCTCTTAAATACTGGGTGTTTTATAAACAGACCAAAAACACAAATGCCAAATAAAATAAGATGCCACAATCATGAAAAAAATGTTATGAGAGTTTAAATTTTGCACTTTGACTATTTATTTCTGTTGCAAAAATAATTTTACATGTTCTTTTGCTACAGACTGTTAGAAGAGGAAACAAAAAAGCTGTATCCTGAGTTGTAACTATATTTAACGTTATTTGTAGCTTTTATTGACAAAGTTTTTGTACCTTTACTGAATACTTATGAAAAAACATATACAAGATCATCAGTATCATTAAATGGACGTAAAAAAATGTCAAATGTCAAAAAATAAATGTCAAAATTTTTTGACAGTTAGAATTTTTTGAACATTTTTTTCATGTTCCTGATATCTTACCTTACTTTAAAATTTTCTCTGGGGCGCGATTTCTGGCGCACCCTGTATACAACACAATATTATCTTCTTTAATAATAAGGGATTTTTAAGGTATTGGATATTTATAATCTTTTAAACATTTTTTTAATGTTCCTGGTATCTTATCTTACTTACTTTTTTTGGTCTATTTTCAAAACACCCTGTATGTATTTGTATGAGAGAGAATATAAAGATACGAAAGGCAAAGAGAAAGATAGAGAGAACCAGGTACAGTAGAAAAAAAAAATTGAGTACTGATAGAAAAGCAGAACCAAGTACAGTGGATAGAATTATTTTGTTTATTTTTTTATTCATTCACGATTTTCTTTCTGGTCTTGGAAATTCGACATTTCTGCTAGAAGGATATTGGAAATGATTTTTTTTTGTTACACAATGGAATGATTTCAAAATTTTATTTTTAATAAAAAATTAATAAAAACAGGCAGTTTATTGGTAAAATAAGTTTTTTTTTAAATTTTTTATGTGAAAAATGTGGTTAATACCAGAGTTACTTTTTTATTAATTGTCCTTTAATTAAAAAATGAGTAACTTTGCTGTCAATACTGCCTCAAAAGTTTTAGTTTTATTTATGAATCTTCTGTTTTATTTCTTGCAGAAGTTTCTTAAATAATTTTGCACTGGAGCTGCTTGTAACTTTACTGTGGAACAAGCCAAATATTTTACTGTTCTTGGTTCTGTTTTTTATCTAGGTACATCGAAACAAAATAAAAACTCTACGTTTTCTACTTGTAAGTATACTTGAAATCTCCCATTTTCCAAATCTAATCTCCTTTTTACTTAGGACTTTTGTGGCCGAAATGAGCTTCTATGTGAAACAACTCGGTCGAACAATAACCGGCCGCGATTCCGGCTCCAACAAACAAACTGCGAGCAAAAGTTGCGCCCTTTCTATCGTCCGCCAACTCTTCCATCTCGGTGTGATCGAAGCCTTTTCCGGAACGTTGAAAAAGGAGAAGAGTGGCAGCGAAATGAAACCTTTCGATGTACAAATCTCTCCCGATTTACAAAAACAAATCAAAGATTGCCTCAACACTTTGAATATCAGTCCGGTAGAAGTCAAATTGGAGGCCGCAAGTCAACCGGTGTCGCTTGTAAGCAACCACATTTTGGACGACTTTCAAGCGTCTAAACCGGTGGCGGCGGGGGTGGTGCCGTGGTCGCCCCCACAACAGAATTGGAACCCTTGGACTGGGTGCAATATCGACGAGGGGCCCTTAGCCAACGCCAATTTGGACCAGTTGAGCGAGCATTTCGCCGAGGAGTGCAAACAAAAGTTGAATCATGATGCAGATTTGAAAGCTAGCGTGGGAGAAAGGCAAGAGTTGCCGGTTTTTGCCATGAAGGCGAAGATTATGGAGGCGATTAATGATAATCCAGTTATTATAATTAAGGGGAATACCGGGTGCGGTAAGTGGGATTACAAAGAACGTTCTGTATATTACTTTTGTGTATTGTTGTAGGTAAGACTACGCAGGTGTGTCAGTATATACTCGAGGATTATATCATGTCGGGTCAGGGTGCGTGGTGTAATATTTGTATAACACAGCCTCGAAGAATTTCGGCCGTTTCCGTCTCCGAGCGTGTAGCCAATGAGCGTTGTGAACCGTTAGGACAGTCGGTGGGATATTCGGTTCGGTTCGAATCGGTTCTTCCTCGACCTTACGGCTCGATCATGTTCTGTACGGTTGGGGTGCTTTTGAAGAAATTGGAAAATGGGCTTAGAGGAGTTAGTCATGTGATCGTTGATGAGATACACGAAAGGGACGTCAACAGTGACTTCATTATGGTAATAACACTGATAATTTTTTACCAAATATTATTAGATGTAACGCCTATGGATGTACCAATATGAAGCGCGTCGGCATGGTAACCTAGTACTTAGAGGCGGCTACGGAGAACTAGAGTTCCTATATTAGAAGAGTTGGGACACTGAATGTCAGTTTTCTAATTTTTCTTTTATATACGTCGGCTGCGGTATAATAACAATAAAATGGGATACAAATCAGTGGCGTTTTGGTAAAATTTCACATAAAGTCAGATAAATTTGTCAAATAAAAATTGACCTCAGTCCTTGGTCATTCTGACCAATTCTGCTGTGTCCTATTGTGTTAATACATAAAGAAACTGTGAGCAGTTTTTTGTGCCATCTTGCCCCAACGCTCGAGACAGTGTAAGACGAGTGGAACCTTTTTAAAACTCGCCAAATGGAGAGTGGGTCCCAAAAGTAAGATTTATCAAAAACGAAGGTGAAGCTTTTAACAAGATCAAGGACTTATTATTCGGTTGTTTGGAGTATTTTATTTTATCGGGTCAGGTCTAATTTTGTAAGTTTCAGGTTTTAAAAGGTTTTCTGGAGACACTATCAAGTTTTTGTTACTCATGGTAAATGCTGCATGCAGCAATTGTTTTATTTTAGTGTGTACTTTTTGTTCACATAGTTTTTTCCTGTCTGGCCGCATCTCAATGTCGATTTATCTCCTACGTCCCTGACTAAATCTGACGTAAAATTATGTCAATTTGTCAATGGGACAAAATTTATAACTTTAAAATAATTTTCGAAATAAACTTGACATTAGTTGCTACGAAAAATTTTAATGAAAAAGGAGAGAACCTTATCCACATAATACAAAATTGGCTCGGTTTGAGGTTCAGTGTCCCAACTCTTCTAATATAGGAACTCTACGGAGAACTACACACTAGGAGACGAAACGAGATACAAAATTGCTTGATTTTCTGTACCCAAAAAAAGTAGTACGGCGGAGTAATAATGAGGTCGCTTAGATAGAGCGTTTTACCGTCTCAGTTTCAAATAGTTTTTAATTAATTTAAATTGAACCACTTCACTAATTGTTTGGAAAAAAATGTGAAACTGTTGAGATTTATATTCCTAATAAGCTGTCAAAAACAAACGACTAAATTTTTTACGAGAAATATGAGAAAAAAAATATTTAAAATTTAAAATCTGTGCTCCCCTTCATGTTTTTCAAAATGCTGCGAATACGGTTAAAGATACAAGAAAAATGTAAGAAAGAAAGTTGTAGAAAATAAAATTTTCTAGTAAAAAGCTCCCGACACCATACCTCTATCTTTAATGGTTTAGGCCTCAAAGACGTTAAAAACCGCTCAAGCTACGGATTCGTTGCATTTTTACTGGCGATTCAGTGTCCGAGGAACATTTTAAAGCAATTTAAACCTAAACCGTTTAAAATAGACATACGGTGTCGCGGACTTTTTTGTAGCAAATTTTATTCTTTACAATTTTGTTTCTTACACTTTTTTGTATCTTTAACCATATTCACAGCGTTCTTAATAATATTGCGCAAACTGATAATTGTTTATAATTTATTTTTAATACAGTTTTCGATATTTTTAAGAACGCTGCGAATACGGTTGAAGATACAAAAAAAGTGTAGGGAACAAAGTTGTAGAGAATTAAATTTTCTATAAAAAGTCCACGAGACTATTTCTCTATCTTCAACCGTTTAGGTTTAAATTAATTTTCTGTCTTTTGACCACCGGTAAAAATGATCCGATTTCGTCGCTTGAGCGTCTTTGAACGCCTTTAGGACCTAAACCATTGAAGATAGAGGCATCATCTCGTGGACTTTTTTCTTGGAAATTATTTCAGCATTTTCAAAAATATGAGACGAGGCACAAATTGCTAACTGTTTGAATTTTTTTTTAAATATAGTTTTCAATAAAATTTTTGCATTGCCTTTATCTCTTATTATTAAGAATAGAATGCTCTATCTGTCTATATTTTTTTATTTGCGTTTTGCTCACCGTTATGTAAATACAGCTACTTTTTATTTCATTGCTCTTAAAACTTAAACGGGAAAGGAACAACTGCGCTATCTGGCCTCGCTAATGGAACTATCGAGAACGGGGACGTTTTGTTATACATCGTGTCGTATCCTAGTCTTTAGGTATCCGTAGAAGCGGCACATTTAATCATTTGAAATAATTCCAGGTGGTTTTAAGAGACATGATCCACACTTATCCGGATTTGCGCGTAATCCTGATGTCGGCAACCATCGACACGAGTTTATTTTCAAAATATTTCAACAATTGTCCGGTGGTGGAGATTACTGGGCGGACTTATCCGGTCCAGCAGTATTTCCTGGAGGATTGCATTGAACTCACTGGATTCGTGCCTCCCACTGAAACCCGGAAACGTAAAGCCGGAGGTGGCGATGACGACGAAAGTGCGATTGGTGATGATGGCGACGAAAACATGAACAAAATAATCGATCCGAAATTTAGTAATCAAACTAAAAACGCGATGGCTCGAATGAGCGAACGGGAAGTTAGTTTTGAACTGATGGAAGCCCTGCTAAAGTACATTAAGTCACAGGAAATTCCCGGAGCAGTTTTAGTTTTTCTTCCGGGTTGGAATTTGATATTTGCGATGATGCGTCACTTGCAACAACATCCGCTGTTTGGCGGGGCTGCGTACAAAGTTCTGCCTCTGCATTCGCAGATTCCGCGAGAGGATCAAAGGAGGGTGTTTGAGCCGGTGCCTTCGCATGTCACTAAGGTTATCCTAGCGACGAATATCGCTGAGACTTCGATCACGATCAATGATGTGGTCTTTGTGATTGATAGTTGCAAGGCGAAGATCAAATTGTTCACATCGCATAATAACATGACGAGTTATGCGACCGTTTGGGCCTCCAAGACGAATTTGGAGCAGAGGAAGGGGCGCGCGGGGAGAGTGAGACCTGGTTTTTGCTTCCATCTGTGCTCGAAGGCGCGATTCGACAAATTAGACGAACATATGACACCGGAAATGTTCCGGACGCCATTACACGAGTTGGCTTTGAGTATAAAATTGTTGAAATTGGGGTCTATTGGGCATTTCCTTAGCAAAGCTATTGAACCACCTCCACTTGATGCTGTGATCGAAGCTGAAGTATGCAATTATTCACACATTTTTAATTGTTTTTAAAATTAATTTTTTAAGGTTTTATTGCGAGAAATGAAATGTTTGGACACCAATGATGAGCTTACTCCTCTCGGCCGCATCATTGCCAAACTTCCGATCGAACCACGATTGGGAAAAATGATGGTTTTGGGTTGCATTTTCATGTGTGGGGGCCCTTTGGCAACAATGGCCGCCAATTCGTCAACATTCCCCGAAATTTTCACCCTCGACATGGGCCAGAGACGTCTGAGTCACCACCAAAAGGCCCTGGCCGGCGACAGGTGCTCCGACCACGTTGCCATGTTGACGGCTTTCGAGGTAAATACTTGGCTTAGCTTTGCTCGATGGGACGCTACTGGATAATGTCAACCAATGAGAAACGTGTTGCCATAGAAACATATCCGTATCCTTGGTAACTAAAGTTTTATGCCAGAGGCGTACCCACTTCTTAAAAAAATATAACTTTGTAAAATAGAAATTAAAACAAGTTTGGTTTTAGTTGTGGGACCAAGCTCGCGCTGGGGGCGAAGAAGCCGAACAAAGATTCTGCGAGTACAAAGGCATAAGTATGGCGACTATGCGTGTCACGTGGGAGGCTAAACACCAATTGCAACAAATCCTCAATTCTGTGGGTTTCCCAGAAGAGACTTTGGCCCCGATTCCCATGGAGACGATCGGACCTGATCCGAAATTGGACGTTGTGATGGCATTGATGTGTTACGGTCTTTATCCCAACGTTTGTTATCACAAAGAGAAACGAAAAGTTTTGACAACTGAGAGCAAAGCAGCTTTGATACATAAAACTTCAGTCAATTGTAGTAACTTTGAACAGACATTCCCGTACCCATTCTTCGTTTTTGGGGAGAAAATACGAACGAGGGCTGTGTCGTGCAAACAAATGAGTATGGTGACGCCGATTCATTTGTTATTGTTTGGGTCCCGAAAGATTGATTGGGTAAAAAAAATGATTTTTTTTGTGGTTTTATTTATTTTTGAATTAGGTTGATGGTGTTGTACGACTCGACAATTGGATAAATCTAAATATGGATCCACAAGTGGCGGCCCATATCGTCGCTTTGAGGCCCGCTCTGGAAAGTTTGGTTGTCCGAGCGTCACAAGAGCCGGAACAAATTCTCGAAATGTCTCCAGGAGACCTCAAAGTAAATTTTCATAATTTTTGTCACAATTTTTTGACTCTTGTATTGCAGTTCGTGGCCACTATTAAAGAATTGTGCAAATTGCATGCTGGGAGTTACCAAATCGAGAGGGCTAAACCTCAACTGCAACAATCGAGACGTCCTCCACGAGGGCATTCTTTAGGTTTTCAAGGACCTCCACCTAAATTTTTCAGAGGGGGGTCTAGAGGAGGCTTCGGCGATAATAGAGGAGGCTTCCGTGGGGGTTTTGATGGGAGTCCAGGCCGTGGGTTTGGGCCGAATCGAGGGTTTGGCGGAAGAGGGGGCTTTAGAGGTAGAGGCGGATTTCCAGGCCGTGGTTTTAGAGGCGGGTTCAATAATGGATACAATAATTACTAAGTGTATTGTTAGGAATAAGTGTCTAGAATTATTTATGTATTTTGAAAATAAATTATAAATCAAAAATTATTGTTATTTAATCTTATTATTGCTGTGAGTCGTCTGTGAAAAAGTTAAAAGTTTTGATAGTTCGAACGTGACATAATTTGTTGTTTTATTTGGTTTCAATTTTTATTGAATGAAGTAAATGATTAATTAATTAAGTAATGATTAATTGTAATGTGTTCAGTTTTAGGAGAGTGAATTTATTTTTGCCGGCGATTACGTCTAAGGTCGTGTTATAATTTTGTAATTTTATCTATTTACAAAAAAGTGATCCACGATCTGTTGGCAATCCTGACTCTAATTTTTAAAGGTTACCATTAGAGTACACTTTTGATTAACGACAATTCAACAATCTTGAGGGGTTGTACCTCAACCAACGGACACAGTTTTTCTGGATCACTTCGTATAATGGTTTTTGAAATATTGTAACAATGAGTTGTAGATTTTTTTCTAATCAATTTACAGGGTGATTTAAAATAAAACGGCAGGCGCTGTAGAATTTTTATTTATGGTCCGATTTCAAAAGTTAAAAAAATAATTAAATGGCTTTTAATACAGTATGATTTTAGAATTTTTCTAAATGTTATAGTACTATGGCGAGCATTTTGGTAGGTAATGTCATTTTGAAACTTCATTTTTTGGTCAAAAAAAAGTAAATTCCCTGTGTAATTTTGACAAAAGGACAAAAGGGTATATTGGGGAATGACACTGACTACTAAAATTTCATGCTGGCCATGTACACTTTGGGTTGTATTTAACTTTCCAATTTTAAATTGGAATCTCTATTTTTTTCTCCATAATTTGGAAGTTAAGTATTTAGTTTTCTTGGTTTTACTAAAAATTATTGTTTAAAAAATTTAGCAAAGTTGAAAAAAAATAAATGAAAGTTAACAAAATCTAGTTGCATGGTGTTAAATAAGACAATAATGTCTTGACATTATTCTACAAGAAGCAGCAAATGAAAGAATATATTGCCAATATTTTTCAAATTTTTAATAAGAAATGACAATAATAATTGCATACAACAAATCAGAAAAACATCTAATTTAGTGTTATTAATTTATTTTATTGTTATTTATTTATTTTGTTTACTTTTAATAAGATTAATGTTAACGTCAATTGTTTTATTGACACCATGCAGCTAGATTTTTTGAAGTTTTTTTTTTTCAACTTTAAACGAAGCCTGAAATATACTATGACATTTAGAAAAATTCTAAATTTGTCACCTTATGGCTTTATATCATATTATAAGCCTTTTAATTTATTTTTTTAATTTTTGAAATCGGGTCATAAATAAAAAATTCTATAGCACTGCCGTTTTATAAAAAATCATCCTGTATACTATAAGCTACAAGTAATTTCCTTATCAATGAAGATTATCACAACTCAAGCGAAAAGATCTGTTGTCAGTGCAAAAGTGGCTCAATAAAATGGCAAACGTTGCGCTTGAAACTGAGATAAAATCGTGGCTGACACCAGTCTTTCTAAAAGAAAATGTAACTGTTTTTTTCGTGAAAATTCTGGCAAATCTGGAAATAGGCAACGGTTACATGGGCGACATTGTTTTCGTGGAAGTGAACACATCTGGGAAGCAATTCAATCTAGTCCTCAAATGTAGCAACCGCTCAAAAGACCTTCGTGAAGATTCTCCGGTGAAAAGTTATTTTTTGAATGAGATTTTCATGTATGAAAAGCTTCAGCCGACTTTTCTCCAATTCCAAAAAGACCACAACTGTGAAAAACTTTTCGTTGCGTATCCAAAATGTTACGGTTCGTTTATCGGTGATGATATAGAAGTGATAATTTTGGAAAATTTGGAGAAAAATGGGTATGAATTGTGGCCGAAAAAGGAGCCTTTGTCGAGGAAATTGATCGATTTGGTGGTCACAGAGTATGGGAAATATCACGCAATTTCCGTAGCCATGAGGGAAAAACCGCCGGAAAAATTTCAGGAATTAGCTGAAACTACTATTGATGTTTGTAAAGAGTTTTATAAAGTGGAAACGTTTTAAGAAATATACTCTGCAACCATTGAAGATTCGTATCATTTGCTCAAAGGAGAAATTGACGAGAAAATTCTCGAAAAGTAGAGGAATTTCCAAAATGATGTTTTACTTATTTTGAAGAATTTAGAATAAGGTTTTGAAGGATTGAAAGTGATTTTACATGGAGATTGTTGGAGTAATAATTGCATGTACTTGTTTGAAGTAAGTTTTGTTGATTAATTAATTAATTTTAATTATGTTTATTTGAAGGATGGTGATCACGATCGGCCGTTGAAAGTTGCAATCATCGATTGGCAAACCGCAAGATACACATCACCAATCTTGGATTTATCTTATTTCCTATTTTCTTGTGTTTCAGAGACGGATTTTAAAAATTTGGAGGATATTTTAACCACTTACTTTGTTTCTTTTACAAGACATTTGAAGAGTTTAGGGATTAGAGAACCAGAGTTGTTATATCCAAAAAATGAATTTCTCAAAGATTGGAAAAGATTTTGCAAATATGGAGTTTTGCTGAGCACACGATTGATGAAAATTATTTCGACTGATAAGGACGAAGTTGTCGATAATTGGGAAAACGCCGACAAAGAGAAAAGCATCACAGAATCTTATTTCCTAAATGAAATCAGAAATGAAGATAATTTTAAGAAGCGTATGAGACCGATTATAGAACACGTTGTTAAAAATAATTTGATTTAGTTGTCCATATTGCAGAAATGAGATTAGAGATGACAATTTTAAAAATCGGATGAAAAAAATAATAGGATTCGTTCTCAAACATGATTTAAATTAATTGAAAAAATAAAAAAAAGTAATTATTTTTTAATAATAAATTGTGTTCATGGGCTGGAAGGTATCTAATTTGTTTCTTGTATCCCTCCACATTCCCAATCTCTTCTTCAAAATAATGTGCTCTTCCCCAAATCCACGATATTTTTTTCTTAACACATAACGAAGTTCTTGTAGCCCTATGTGCCAATTTGTTACAATTTTTCCAATCGTTTGGAAATTGTTCACGTGGATATACAAATTTTTGAGAATCAAACTAAACTTTTTCAAGTAATTTGAAAATTTTTAATCTTCCTCTGAAATACAACTAAAGAGGAAAAAACAAGATAAATTATTGGTGTTTTATATGATGCTATCTGCCAATCGATGATTATCCCAACTTTTGACGGAACATTGCTACTATTATCCTGAAAAACATTCATGTAAACCAAAAAGTAAAAAATGAGAAAATACGTACCTGCGTTATACAGGTGTTTCAGAACTTGCGTCCCAGAGAAAAATGCGATGTAAGGGACATAATTTTTTTAACATTTTTTCTACGTCCCTGGTATTTTATCTTACTCGAAATTTTTCTCTCCGGCGCGAGATCTGAAACATCTTGTATACAGAGTGATTTTAGGGTACATAGGTAATATTTACTAGAGTTCTTTGGATTAATCCCTTTTTAAGATACCTACCTGTTACAACTTTCCAATTTTAGTTCCAATTTAGTCCCTTAGTAGGTAGTAGTGTTCGTGTCGTTTGTGTTCTTTCCGCTTTTTTCTTTTTGTTATAAAATCAGTTCTTTTCAGAACTCGGTTTTCCTCTGTATTGTGCAAAGTAAGTTCACACTTTTTTGTAACTATTTTCAATATGAAATAAATTATTTTAACGTTATTATACAGTGCGATCAAAAAGTCTTTCTATCAAGTACGCGTCCTAGTTGAGGACGTATGTTGCATGGCAGTTCGTATGTTATCTAGATTGTCAAAAAATTATTTTATAAAAATTAAAACATTGAGCTAATTAAATTGAATTATTCTATGAAACGTCTCAAAACAAAATAAAATAAGATTTTGTTGGTGTTTATTCATAAAAATCGTTCACCACGGTTTCCTGTCATAATTTACATAAAAAATATTTTGACATTTCTCATGTGTCATTGTGACATTTTATCTTCCACAGACATACGTTTTAAATTTCTACGCTTGCTTGATAGACAGACTTTTTGATCGTACTGTAGATAATACTTTTGTATTAATGCATTTTGCATGCAATACAGAATACATCAAACATTGGAGTTAAAGGCAAGGTCCTTCAAACTCAAATACGGGAATTAATTGCCAATGTTATGAAAGATATAATCTTCTATATAACTTATTTACTTTATTTAATTCAGAATTTTTACAAACAAAAGTAAAAATTCCCTTACATCAACCGTGAACGACTATACGCCACTGGTTCCAAGCTAAGCTTATGGTTCTTGTATTACGAATGTTTACGGTTTTTGAGATACACTGGGTTTTATTCGTCAAATAAATTAAAATTTGATTTCATGGAATATCTAATCTATAAAAGACATAAAAATACAGAAAATAAATTATAAGCTCTGTTTAAATTTGCCGCTTTTCACAAGAAGTTCTTTAAATGGCGCTTTTTGAAGGTAAACAATAAAGTCCCTAAATTTAATAAATCTAGGGACTTTAGTAAACAAAGACAATCTCTGTTCTGTGCTTCTATCCCACTCTTGCTCGTTTACTTTCGACGTCCCATAAAAGTGTTTAAAAGATGATTTTGTAAGCAAAAATCGGTAAATAAGTCCTTGAAAAATACTGAAAAATGGTTATTTCAGTAGTTAGTGGAAAATGGAGGTTGCGGACGAAACCAGGGAGGTCCCCATAACCGTCCTTAGGCCCAAAACAAAGGCTCTAATATGCGACCTATTGAACCCCCAGATGTTTATCCCAGCCCCCAATGGAGTGCTCCGGTGAGTAGCCTTTTAGTCTAGTAACAGTGTGTTGATAAAAGTTTACTTAGATATTGGAGAGGTTTGGCAGGGCTGTGCCAGATTAGTTCAAATTATGAAGCAACCCTTGTCAATGATCCAAATCCAACAAATAAAGTATTAAATCTGTGGTATGAAAAAGACCCCCAACATAGTACTATACAACAATTGTTGTTATTTTTAGAAGAGATGGACCGGTTTGATGTTGAGGATGATATCTTGAGCTTGATTGGTAAAATTTTCGTCTTTATTAATTTATGTGAGTTTCCAAGTTGTTTTGTAGATGAAGATATCAATATTTATAGAACGAATCCCCAAGGATACGAATTGAAGCCTCTCTATTCTGAAGCTGATAAATATATAATCACAACAGATGACGTGATAAGGATTAATGAAGGGCGAGAATTGGAGATATACGATGCGTTTTTATTGTATGACCATGATGACATTGAATTTGCCATAGAATTGTTGGATAGAATGGAAAAAGAATATAAAATGAAATTCTGCGTCAAAGACCGCGATTTGGTGGGTGGTGGCTTAGAAATGGACAAAATGATTAAACTGATAACAGAACGTTGTAACCGTTTAGTTGTCATCCTTTCAGATTCATTTTTTAAAAGCTCAGCCAATGGCTATTATTTAAGTTTTGCCCACGCCTATGGAATTGGTAAAATTCAAGCCAGTGAAATATTTTTAATCATTTTTTTTTTTCACACAGAGAGTCAACGGAAAATAATCCCGTGCATTTACAAAGATCTCACAACAAATCCTCCACATATGAAATGCCTCTTCACTTTGGACTTTCGCCGAGCGACTATTTTCAACGTATGGGACAGATTACGCGACTCTATTAAAGTACCCTGTACAGAAAAATTTAAAGTTAATAGGTATCACATACAAGGTTTTTTCTCCCTTTTTTTAACAATAAATTTAGGTCCCAATCAGACAATGGTCAAGTCTTGAGATCCGCCTTTCACCAGAGAGAGCCAATTGGGCTAAGACCTTTACATCACAGCGTGAGATTTAGTAGTAGTGTAGGTGATTTGAAAAATTCAGAGGCTATTAGTGAACCAGCGCTTAATCCCAGTACGAGTGCAGATAATCTGGAGTCGTGTCCAGAGCACAAAAAAGAAAAAAAAAATAATTTGTTGAAGAAAATTAAAGGACATTTTAAGAGAGATAAAGATTGTTCCAAGGCGGAAAAAGAAAGTAAAGGCTTGAAAAAACATTTGAAGAGGGCCACAGCCGTTGCGAACTGATGCATTTTATTTTATTTAACAAAATATGTAAATATTTTGTAAGTGCAATTATTTTTAATATATATTATTCAGTAAAGGCTGAGTTTTTTTGAGGTTGGTTAAGTTTCTGAGAATTTTTTCCTTGCAAGACTTTGTTAAGGTGTGTTATGATGTAAATGTTTGCAATAAAAATGAAAACATGTAATGATTTCCATTTTTTGTGTATTTGAACATGTTTTTGATTGTGTAAATGGGCATTTCTCTGTAAACTGGACAACTCGTCTCAAGCCGATATAATATAAAAAGTATAGGTTATTATTTATTTCGTAGTTAACTTCAAAAGATAATTATCTAATATATCTATGCTCAGCGTGCAGTATCCCTTTAAATTAATTTTATTATATCAAAAACGTTTTTATAATGATCAAAAAACAGTCCCCTGTCTTGTCACCTATACAATACAGTTGGTTCAAGTTAAATTAATTAAAACAATAACTTCAAGAACCAATCAAATTATTTGATTAATTGAACAATATTACATGATTGTTAATGGGACTTGCTTATTTTTTATTAATATTTGTTTATAAATTTAAAATATTAAATTAAAGTTTGTCTCAGCTCTGACAGCTGACAGTCCTCTGGTAAGAATTATTTTCATTTCTTTTAAGCTATTTTATTTACATGTTAGAAAATTTATCTTGTTATAATAGATAAATATTAGTTATGTACAGCAAATTAACATAACTTAATTATATTTTGAGCTACCTTCTAATGAAATCAATTTAAACAGTCCCCTGGCAAACAGTCTCCTGCACCATAACGGGACAGGGGACTGTTTACGATTGCAGGGGACTGTTTCTATATATGTTTGTTATTGTTTTAGATATTGTTTGACCATGGCACTAAGAAAAAAAAAACTCTCTAAAGAAGAGATTTTACAAAAAAAAAGAGAAAATGAGCTAAAGAGAAATGAACGCAACAAAAACGATCCGCAAAAAAGGGAAACACTTAGGGAGAAAGAACGTCTTAAATATCTTAAAAAAAAAGAAAAGGGCACTAGGAAGCTTGTTACTCCACGAGAACACCGAGAAGCAAAAAAGAAGAGGAGAGAGTACTGCAAAAAGTACCGCAATGAGAAAAAAGTATTAAGAAATGTAACAAACTCGCAATTATCAATTCAACTAGCAATACCTGAAGTTGTTAAATCAATTCGAAAAAAAAAATAATAGAGAAAAGATGTTGAGATATAAAATTAAAAAGAAAAAAGATGAAGAAATTAAAGACCTGAAGAAAAAAGTATTGAAATACAAGAAACGCATGTCGAGATTAAAGAATAATGAAAATGCTAAGCCTAAAGAAACTCATATATTGAAAACAAGGTTACAGAAAATGGCAGATACTCCAGAATCTAGGAAAGATCTAGTTAAAAAGGCACTATTTGGTGAGGTATTAAAGAATCAATTAAAAAAGAATTTTTCCGAGATGAAAACAATAAAAGAAAAAAAGACTTTTAACCAAAGTAATAACGGCAAAGCATGTTGATAAGTATAAGTTATGGCGAATGAATGACACAGGGGTGATAATTTATAAGAAAGTGAAAAATGCAAAAAAAATCTCGTGGACTGGTTAGAAAAAACAAAGTTTCAAATGAATGTGCTAGAGCTGTTGTGGATTTTTATGAGGATGATTCTAACAGTAGACTAGGTGCAGGAAAGAAAGAATTTATTACTAGAAAACAAGTACGGAAACAAAAACGATACAGATGAAGAAGACGACGAAATTCGTGTCACATTTCTAAAGCTCTCCGATAATAAAGGTCAAACATTTAGATTCGATCAAGAGGATGTAGCAGATATAACAATGGTTCAAGTGATAAAAAAACTCCCTAATCCAAATATACTTTTAAAACGGAATAGATTATTCTTCAAATTTTATTCACCGGGAAATACCCCTTGATTCTATTTTTTCTTTAACTTTATTTATGTGATAACTACTTTTCTTTAATTACAATAACTGGTTCAATTCTAAAAATAAAAAAGATTATGCTACTAAAACACTGCTTTTCATTTCAATATTTTCTAAGATAATGAAAATATTAATGGTTTATCTGCTGTTTATTATTAACCAGGTAGATACCTATTTTCTTAGTAAGATTTTTTTAATATATAAGAACCAAAGTGGTATAGACATTTTCTTAGACCGAGTTGTCCAGTTTACAGAGAAGCGCCCAAATATTTTTTAAAGTAATTTTAGTCTAAACAGTTTGGGGATTTTCGTTTTGTCCCGATCCGTTCTAATGTCGCTACTGCGCAAAATATGATTTGGCAACAAAGCAAAAATGACAGAATCGCAAGTTCGTGCTCCAAGATTTTAGTCTCATAAATAGTGGGTGTAAGAAAAAATCGCACACATTTTTAGCCCTAGAGACCCCATAATGTGCATCACATCGTAAAAGCATCACCACGAAATGTTCCTTTTAGTGACAATGTGCAATTCTTGATCGTGTCCAAAAGTAGGTTGAGTAGTTAGAAAATAATGGATTTAGCAGACTCCGGGGGTGGTCTCGGCCCTGAGACCATCTACGGCACCCACGAAGACTCCCATGTGGTAATGTCCGAAAAGGTTCAGTCTTTGGCTGGTAGCATTTACCAGGAATTTGAACGAATGATCGCACGATACGACGAAGATGTTGTCAAGACTCTAATGCCCCTGCTTGTGAACGTACTCGAATGTTTGGATGCGGCGTATCAACAAAATCAGGTAATTTAACAAAATTTTGAATGAAAAATTCTGATTCTTTAAGTGCAGGAACACGATGTCGAGTTGGAGCTCCTTCGGGAGGACAACGAGCAGCTTGTGACCCAATACGAGCGCGAAAAGGGGGCCCGTAAAGCCGCAGAACAGAAATTACTAGAGTTCGAAGATGCTGCTGAGGGGGAACGCAAGGAATTAGCGGCGAGACTCGAAGCTCTTGAAAGTATTGTCAGAATGCTGGAATTGAAACACAAGAACTCAATGGAGCACGCGGGGCGTTTGGAGGAGCGCGAGGGGGAACTCAAGAAAGAATATGCCAAACTGCACGAACGCTACACTGAACTTTTCAAGACCCATATGGACTACATGGAGCGGACAAAATTGCTCCTTTCGGGCCAACAACTCGCCAATGATAGGGCTGAAGCAGGCCGGTTGAACTCGAATCGGATCAACATAGGGCGCAGTTCCGGCCCCATTTCCTTCGGGTTTACCTCCTTGGAGAACGCCGAAGTCGTGGATAGCGTCCCTTCATCTCCCATCAGTAGTACTCATTCCTCGCCGAGTTTGCACAGCGAGTTGGATAATTTGGATAAGAAGTTGGTGGAAAGGGGGCAAGAGACCGATTCATTGAATTTGGAGAATAAGAGTGTGATAACGTCGCCGATGAGTCCCCCGGGACAACAAACGACAAATAATAATACAGGGAGATTGAAAAAAGAACAGAGGAGTGGGAATACGTTGTATCAGGAGTTGAGTTTTCAGGTTGGTATGAATTGAAAGAGCACTTTCTTTTGTCTTGGGTCATTGCACAGCGGGTCAAAGAGCGTGGCGATTATCGGGCGTTGAGATGTCGCTAGAAGAATGGAATTTTGTTTGCTTTGATGATTTATCTCACCTTGAAAAAAAATTATATGACCTGTAAATACGATCTGCACTCACTTTTAGAGTATTTTTATACAAATATTTATGTTAAATATTGATAGTTATAACGTGTTTGGAAAAATGTGAAAAAAACAAAAGATAAATTGAGGTTTTTTCTTCAATTATCGGGTGTTGGAATTATAAAAAAAACTGATTTATTAAAATGTTACGAAAAATATGTTGTAATATCTTTTTTATTAATTTTTATAGGATGTTGATGGCGATGATGACGGGGACATTACAGGAGGTTGGGTACATCCAGGAGAATACGCTTCGTCAGGTAAGCATTCTATACAGAGTGATTCAAAAAATTGCATGAAAGTTTTTACTGTACTTTTGTCTCAGCTCATATTCTTTTTTTGGGCGTTTTTTGTGAAGGATGAATACCTTTAACAAAAATATATATGTCGTAGTCATTGGGCCTAATACGTCATTCCGCGGAAAGCCTAGTCTTTGGCCGTACTGCCGGCAGACGCTGTAATCAAATGAATATTTCTTTGTTTGACTGAAATTTTTCGTCATTTCAGGGATTGCCCACTTAATTTTACTCAAACAAAGTAACCGGTTAAACCAGTACATGTTACAGCGTTTGACGGAAGTGTATTTAGTCATTTGCTGAAAAGGGTTGAAATGTTTGATTGACATTGAGAAATGTAAATTTTTGGTAGAAGAAAAGCCAAAAAACTAAAATATTTTTATTGTAGCAAAATATTTGTTTCGTTTATTTGGAATAATGTAAACATATACAGGGTGTTTCACACAACTTTACGAGGCTTGCGCCTAATGTACGCACCCAAATATACAAAAGTCACAAAACACTAGATACAAAAAATACACATTTAATTATTTATTCTTTAGAATACCATGACACTAGTTGTCAAACTAATCACTGTTTCATTAAATGTCATAAACTGCAGTTTTTCAGAAACAATTATCATTTGTTCTATCAAGAGACGGCATGAATATGATTCTAGTTTATCTATCTTAATCACCAACTAACTAAAAATGTTGTAATTTTTGAAAGGGTGAACAAACTAGAGAAGACTATGCAATTTTTTTATCGAGTTGGTATCGGAATATGTATTATTGATTGCATCTTACAGGCGCAGGCCTCGTAAAATTATGTGAAACACCCTGTATATTATAAATATACATTATTATTATTATAAAATCATACAAAAAACGGTAAGTAGGTACATGACTAAACAACAGATAAAAATATATTTTTTTGCCTTCAGGTAAATTAAAAAAAATATATATTCTTTAGAAATATCTTTTGCAGCCTAAAATATGTACAACTGAAATAAAGGTGTATTTTGAGGTTAGAAGTCTTTTACCTCCTTCATTACTTCATAATTCCACGGTTTTTTGGCATCTTTGTTTTTCAAATAATATTCATTTAATTTGTCATAAAAGAAACTCTTATGATTATCCATTTTCAATAAGAAAAGTCCAACAATTACTAAATGTTACGGCCTGAAATACTACACAATAAAATTTAAAATTTCAAGCTTTCAGCAAATGACTAAATACACTTCCGTCAAACGCTGTAACATGTATTGGTTTAACCGGTTACTTTGTTTGACTAAACTTAAGTAGGCAATCCCCGAAATGACGTAAAATTTCAGTCAAACAAAGGAATATTCATTTGATTACAGCGTCTGCCGGCAGTGGCCAAAGACTAGGCTTTCCGCGGAATGACGCATTACGCCCAYTGACTACGACATATATATATATAGATTTGGTTGAAATGTTGCACCTTGCATATGTTAAAGAAAGAAAGAAAATTTGATAAAGCAAAACATATTTTACCACTCTTCAAATTTTTACGTTTTTATTATAATTAAGTATAAAAATGCTAAAAGATTTTATGTCAAAGCATGTTTTTTGAAAATTTTCCAAAAAAATTTGACAACGCCGCAACCGAAGTCTAAAAACAAAACAAGGTTTTAAACTTGGTTTTAAAATACTGGGAAAAATAATAAGAACATGCAACAAACATGTAAGTTGTCATTTGAAAAAAAAATGTTTACGGATTCGGAATAATGAAACTCCCTATATGTATATGCATTTCAAAATAATTTTAGATCCAATAGATTATTTCCATAATAATTTTTTTCCCACATTAGACGGCTATGGAACTTAAGTAGCCAATAGGATTCGAGCGACACTTATAGTCCTTAGACGGGCCTGAGTTTGTTTTTAAGAAGTACCATATTGTGTTTCATTTTTCATCATTATTTTTTGTATTTTTTTTAGAAACATTAGTATGCTGTACAAATAAATAAGATAAGTAAAATAAAAAGCTTTTAAGTTTGAAAAGTTTGATAGTAAATTATGCATACCCTGTGGTAATTCGGATCAACCAAGCTTGGTCAACAAGACTGTTAAACTTTATTTAATCAGTGCCTAGTATTTATTTTATAAAGAAAGCACTTTCTGTATTTTTTATTAAATTTTAAAAGAAAAGGTGTAAAACCATTTTTTTTGGTTTTCATTTGTCTTTACAGAAATGCCTGAACCAATTTGAAGAAAAAAATTGGGATATGTAAATAAATAAAAATAATAATCCTTTTCTCGCCTGGGCATTTTTGAGTTATTTTTTTCGTACAGTGCTTAGTTTACAAACGATTGGTTCCATACTTTTTATTCACCTGGTATATGTCGTAGTCATTGGGCGTAATGCGTCATGCCGCGGAAAGCCTAGTCTTTGGCCGTACTGCCGGCAGACGCTGTAATCAAATGAATATTTTTTTGTTTGACTGAAATTTTACGTCATTTCAGGGATTGCCCACTTAATTTTACTCAAACAAAGTAACCGGTTAAACCAATACATGTTACAGCGTTTGACGGAAGTGTATTTAGTCATTTGCTGAAAGGTCTTGAAATGTTTGATACTTTCTGTAGAAATGTAAATTTTTGGTAGAAGAAAAGAAAAGCCAAAAAACTAAAATATTTTTATTGTAGCAAAATATTTGTTTCGTTTACTTGGAATAATGTAAACATATAATATTATAAAATCACACAAAAAACGTTAAGTACATGACCTAAACAACAGATAAAAATATATTTTTTGCCTTCAGGTAAATTAAACAAAAATAAAAATATATTCTTTAGAAATCTTTTGCAGCCTAAAATATGTACAACTGAAATAAAGGTGTATTTTGAGGTTAGAAGTCTTTTACCTCCTTCATTACTTCATAATTTCACGGTTTTTTGGCATCTTTGTTTTTCAAATAATATTCATTTAATTTGTCATAAAACAAACTCTTATGATTATCCATTTTCCAACAATTACTAAATGTTACTACACAAAAATTTCAAGCTTTCAGCAAATGACTAAATACACTTTCGTCAAACGCTGTAACATGTAATGGTTTAACCTGTTACTTTGTTTGACGAGAATTATTTAGGCAATCCCTGAAATGACGTAAAATTTTAGTCAAATAAAGGAATGTTCATTTGATTACAGCGTCTGCCGGCAGTACGGCCAAAGACTAGGCTTTCCGCGGAATGACGCATTACGCCCAATGACTACGACATATACAACATTTATACCAAAATAGGCAAAACAGATTCTTTGTATATTTTATAGTTTTAATGACAGGAGTTAAAAAAAAGAGTTTTCGAGTTTTCGGACAAGTTTTCTTTAATTTTCTGCAGTTTTTTTTGGCAAAATCAGGCATTCTGAGCGACTTGGAATATCTAAAGACAATAGCTTTTGGCTCATTGACGCCAAAATCATTACAAATTGTCAAATTTGTAAATATTTCTTTTGGGCGAAAACATTATCAATTAAATATTTTTGTCTGACAATTACATACAGGGTGCACCAGAACTCGCGCCCCAGAGAAAAAAATTAAGTAAGATAAGATACCAGGAACATGAAAAAATTCTCTGTCAAATTTTTTTGACATTTATACAATTTAGGATACAACTTCTTTGTTTCCTCTTGTAATAGACTGTACCTAAAAAACTTGGAAAATTAATTTTCCAACAGAAATGAATAGAGTCAAAGTGCAAACTTTGTATACACCCTGTATACATATTATTATAAAAATGAAACTGAAATATTTCTTGTAATGAAAGTTTCGTGGCCGAAAAAGGCCAAATCTTTTGGTTTGTATTTATTATGTAAAATTTTTTTGGAAATCGAATGAAGTCAAAGCCTTGTTGAGTCTAATTCGAAGAATAAAATGTTGTATTCAACTCGTCTTCATGTAAATCGGTTCATTTATTCCACCTCGTGGATGATAAACCACTTGTTAACACTCGTTTAAAAATCCACTCGTGAATAAAGCGTCCGATTTACACTCAAACTCGTCAAAATAACTATTGTTTTTTTTAATGGAAAAAAACAAGTCAAAATTTTGGTGAAAAAATAGGTAGCAGTATATCTCTAGAGCTACAACTTTTGTTTATTTTTTGTTTTTGTTCCTTGAAATTTTGTTAAAAAGTTATGGTTATGTTTGTAAGTCAAAATTTTGACTTTTATGAATCTTGTGTGCCTGGTTGTTCTTTGAAAGCGTTATAATCGAATACCGGAGGATATACATCACTACCTAATGTCTAAAGAATTCAGTGCTAAAAATATTGATAGAAACAAGTAAGATATATAAATATTGATAGCAAGTAAGTAAGTACAATTTTATGAGCAAAAATGCTTACTACAAAAATTTTAATAAAAAAGAGGTATTTTGTAAAAGATACAAAGAGGCATTATGAAGATTGGCAATAAATTTTGTGTAATTTATCAAAATGAGCTCAAAGTTGATGAAAATTATAATAATAAGCAGACCGCTATTACAAATTGCGTGTAAGTTTTAACGGTGGTCTTCTGCTTGCAGATTTTACACAGACAGATAGTTTTGATTAATAATCTGTTTTTTGCTAGAGTAAAATCTTCCAATAAGAATCAGTATCTTTATTTTTATTTAAATTTTGTAAATTTTGAGTCATCTGTATTGTTGATGGGTTCATTTCACAAGACAACATATTGCAGATAAATCAATCTTGAGTAATCACCGAAAAACTAAAAAATAAAAATAGTCTTTGATAGTTGGGACAAAAGAACAGACTTTAAATCGCATTTTCAGTATTTTTCAACAATCTCGATAGTTGTCATAATCTGACACTTACGTGAAATCAGTTTTGCATGTTTTTTGTAATTTTTGCATTGCTTTGTGATGTTTAACCACAATACTAACAATTTTTTGTTTCATTAACTTTCCTATGGCCAGTCAACGATAATTTTTATGGTAAGCTTATTTTCATTTAACTTTAACTATTTCATCAAATATTTTTTTATTACTTTGCTTATAAACTAAAATAAATTAATTTTCTTAACAGGAATGGGCAAAGAAGTCGAAAATTTGATAATGGAAAACAACGAGTTGCTAGCGACCAAGTAAGTATTTCAATTTTTCCAAAAACAAGCTTGTCAATAGTTACGTATTAGAAACGCCCTAAACGTAGTCAAAGACGATCTCATCGTAAAAGTCGACGAATTGACTGGCGAAATCGAAATGCTCCGTGAGGAAATCCTCTCGTTAAATCTCTCCCGAACGAAACTCCGCGAAAGGATCAGCGATCTCGAAGAAGAGCTGCGAAAGGTCAAAGAAGCGAACGAGGCGAAACAGGAGGGAGCTGATGACGAATCCGATGTACCAATGGCTCAAAGGAAGCGTTTCACGAGGGTGGAGATGGCTAGAGTCCTCATGGAGCGCAACCAATACAAAGTGAGTCGTATACAGGGTGTTCCGTCTAAACCCCACATTAAAATTATTGGGAGTTCGAATAATCAAGATGGAGGCACTTCCGGTTATACCGAAAGTCGGTCTCAACTTTTTTATTTTAAATGGAAAGCTATATTTTTTACTGCGTTTTTTGATTAATCGGGTTATTTTAAGGGAGTTTTCATCAGCTTTCCCTATACCCAAATTTAGCCTTTTTTTAAATATTTGGAGTTTTTCAAAAATTTTTGAATCTGTACCTCCCTATTTAAAAATCGGTAACTCTATTTTTTTTAATTTTGAATTCGTTTTTTTTTGGCGTTTGAAAGAGAAAGTTTAGATCTTTCTTCCGATGTTTTAAAATTTTGAAAAAAAAATTAACAAACCATAAAATTTTAAGGTTACTTTTGTAATAATTCAAATACCCATAACTCAAATTTTCCAAATGAAATACCCCAATTTTTATTTTACTAAATGGAAGAGAATTTAATTCTGCATCGATCTGTATTAACATTCCCTATACCTAAATTTAACAATTTTCAAGTTATGGTGACTTTTTGTTAAGACTGCCGAAAATCTATTACTAGCCACATCCGTTGCGTACAGTTTGCTATGGAAATCAAAAATGTCAAAATTGTTTCTCAATAAATGTCGCCAGTGATTATTTATTTGACAAATAGTGCCAAAATATAGAGAGTCAAAGTTACTAAAACTTAGATTTAATTAATTTATTTTGTATTTATAGAGAGTGTAACAAAATTATGATGTCGTTCATTAAACAAAAATAAATTTTTCTCACTTGTTAGTTTTAAATAATGGTCGCTTGGTAGAATTTATCAATAATAATTAAGTTTGCATAACTTTGATTCTTCATATTTTGGCACTATTTGTCAAATAGTAATTTACTGTTGACGTTTGTTTAGAGAAAATTTTGACATTTTTGATTTCCATAGCAAACTATGTGAAAACGGGTGTGGCTAGTAATAAATTTTCTATAGTTTTAAAAAAAAGTCCATAACTTGAATATTATTAAATTTAGGTATAGGAATTGTTAATACAGATCAATGCACAATTAAATTCTCTTCTATTTAGTAATATAAAAATTGGGATATTCCATTTGAAAAAATTTAGTTATGAGTATTTGAATTGTTACAAAAGTAACCTTAAAATTTTGATATGTTTTTTTTTTCAAAATTTTAAAACACCAGAAAAAGTATCTAAGCTTTCTCTTTCAAACGCCAAAAAAAAAACGAATTCAAAATCTTAAAAAATGGCAGAGTTACCGATTTTTAAAGTGGAAGGTGCAGATCCAAACATTTTTGAAAAACTCCAAATATTTCAAAAACGGCTAAATTTAAGCATAGGGAAAGCTGATGCAAACTCCCTTAAAATAACACGATTAATCCAAAAACTCAGTAAAAAATATACCTTTCCATTTAAAATAAGAAAGTTGAGACCGACTTTCGGTATAACCGAAAGTGCCGCCATCTTGAAAATATTTTCATTTAAAAAACTTAATGGTTTATGGCTATGTACCAATTTTCAAATAAATACGATTATTCTAACTCCCAATATTTCTAATGTGGGGTTTAGAACATCCTGTATAACGAGTATACTCGTTTTGATTTCGATTTTTTTCTAATGTGATATGTAGGAGCGTTTCATGGAATTGCAAGAAGCCGTCCGTTGGACCGAAATGATCCGAGCGTCGCGCAATGACACCGCTTTTGACAAGAAGAGCAAACAGAGTATTTGGAGATTTTTCAGTAACTTGTTCAGCGGCTCGGACCGGCCGCAGAGGCCTTTAGTGGGGCCGCATCTGCGATACCAGACTGCAACCAATCAAATTGCGCCAGGTGTAAGAGCGCTGCCTCGACCCGGACATGATTTCGTCGAAACCGAATTGGGTACGGAAGTGTGATTATTTTTTACAAACTATTTGTACCTGCTGTCAGTCTGTGATATGTTAGAATTAGATTTGAGTTTCTTTTTTCTCGAGTATTTCGTATCCGGATTAAAAGTCGAAATTATGTTTGTGTTTCCTTGGGTTGGTAATCCTGGCTTTTGGTGCGTTGGAGTGCATGAGTTTTTAACCCTTGTAATGAAACACGGAATGTTCAATAATTTTTTATCCATTTATTAAATAATCCAAAGTTACGGTAACTAATCTAGTCTTACTCAAATATGTTACCACAATTGTTACGTTTGTTACAAATACATTTTAATTATTTCCTTTTCGTGTTTTATTTTTATTTTCTCTCTTTATTTATGTAAATATAGCCTGTCGTAGTGCAAGTGTACATAATGTGACAGTAGATACAAATAGTAAGTACCTCTGAAGGTTCAAAATTCTAGTTTAATTAAAAAAAAATTACAGGTTCGGAAAAATTGGCGTTGAGGAGGGCTGTGGAGCGTAGAGAGCAGTACCGTCAAGTGAGAGCGCATGTGAGAAAGGAGGATGGGAGATTGCAAGCGTACGGTTGGAGTTTGCCCGGAAAAGTGGGTCCGGGAACGAAAGGAACACAGAGTAGTTCTGGAGTTCCGGTCCCGGTTCCGGTGTATTGCCGGCCGTTGGCCGAAACCACTCCGGGGATGAAAATATGGTGCGCGGCGGGGGTTAATCTTATGGGGGGTTATACCAAAGACGGGGGGCTTATGGTAAGTTTGTACAATTAGGAAAAATCGTGAAACCGTGGTTTCTTTTAAATTTTGACATTTAAAAAGAAAGGCTTTATACATACAGGGTGAACAAAAAGTATGGAACTAACAGGTTTTTTTCCATATTTACTTTTCGTAAAAAACTTATCTAGTGCTCTTATTATATAAATTTAATTTTTTTCGACAAAAATTTTAAATATTATACAGATTGTTACAAGAAGATGGAGACAAAGAGTAACCTGATATTCCCCAAGTCAAAATAAAACGATCTAACCCAACTTACCTTTATACCAAGTTGCACCGTTTGAAAGATAGAGGGCGTCAAAGTTAAAAAATTATTTTCGTTTTTCTTTAATAACCTTTTAATGGATTAATAAGAGATTTTTATGCAAACTGGTAGCGACAATTTGATATCAAAACCACATGTTTTAGTGTTATTTCTTTCATTTTATTTTTATTGTAAAGTATTTAATATTAACAACATGACACATTTTAAGCCATATTTTTGTTATACGTAATCCGAGTAGGGTCATTTTTTTTATTCGAAAGGTAGATTATTTTTAAATCTTATAACATTTTGTATCGGCCTTGGTTTTAATGTAAAAAAAATATTTATGTCGATATGTGTTAAAATGTTTGCCATTTATTATTATTATTTTTAAAATTATATTTAAAAATGTTTAGGTTTTAGTGTCTTTACGTGTGTTTGTGTTAGTTAATAATAATGTAATGAATTATTAATTTTAACAAAAAAATCATAAATTCATTGGCGTCCTCTAACTTTTTTTTAAACGGTGCAACTTAGTGTAGTGGTAAGTTGAGTTAAATCGCTTTATTTTGGGAAATCTCAGGTCACTCTTTGTGCCCATCTTTGCATTACACCCTGTACATTTCTTAAATTGTCATCAAAAAAAAATATGTTACAAAAAATAATAATAAATTTGTCTAAAACGATCACGTTTTTATAGTATCATTCCACATTTATTTTTTTAATTATTAATAAATTATGTACAAAAAAATTCAGCTTGTTCGGACAACAGGAACTGTCTCAAATTTGACTCGGAAAATTTCGTGCAGACAGACAAAAATGAATTATTTTCACACTGAAGTTTGTTCACCGAGAAACTAAAAAAACACAATAGATTTTGACAAAAGAAAATAGAAAATTGCAAATTTACATCTGTAAATGCGTTATTTAGCATTTTTTTCCACAGTGACACCTATTGCAATTTAAAAAAAAAATTGCCAAAATAAGGTAAAAATTTTCAAAATTTTATCTAAAATGTATTGTTTATGAATTTAGAAAAAAAATTTGTTTGAGAAAATCATAAAATACGAAAAAAATCTTCACAATACTGTAATCTAAGTTCTGATATGCTTTATTTCCGTTTATTTTGATAGATTTAGAACGTTTTTCTCTGAAGAGATTTCGTTAAAACAACAAAGTGGCAAATTGCAAAATTAAAATGGGTTGTTTTCGCATGTTTTTAAAAACCTTTATTTTTGAGCATTTAGGAGTGTTTTTCTGAGAAATTCATAAAAAAAAACGAAATATTTAACTAAAACTAAGCAGAAAGTTACAGAATTGATTTTGAAATGCATTATTTTGGCTTATTTATAGCGTATTAAATTTGAAAAAGCACAAACTAAAAAGTGTTTATATTTCAATTGTATAGCTTCTAAAATAAAAAAGAATTCGCTAAACAGCTTAATTAAAAGCTGAAATAAAATTTTTTGTGATCATATCACTAACATTGGTCAGCATCATTTTCGATGTTTGAAATATTTTTACCTTTTTTTGTATAATATTTTGTGGGCTGAATTAAAAATGAAAACTATTTTTGCGTATCACGTCGAGTTTTTTGATAATGTCAAAAATAAAAGCCAATTACGTTACATTTTAATATATTTTATATATATTTTTTTGCATTCATTTCAAATAAGAGATGGAGAAAAGATACTAAAGAGGTTGAAACATAAACATATGTCTACTACAGTTGGATGTTAAAAAGAGACTCCGCTAACGATGAAAAAAGAACATCTACAAATGATGATAATATGCAAGATTTTTGATTTTTATTTTTTCTTAATAGAATTATTACTTTTATTTTGTACTCAATGTTAAAGAGTGCTTTTATCGACTAATTTCAGCAGATAAAGTAGGCTTTTATCGTCTAGTTACGATCTACTGTTTATAATTTTATCAACTACTTTCAGTAGATAAAGTAGTCTTTTATCGTCTAGTGAAATAAAGTAATTTTTATCTACTGTTTATATTTAAGAAATTCTGGTAGGTGAGTACAAAATAAAACGAAATTAATATACACGACGATAAAGATAGTTTATTTACTCGTGAAAAAAGTTCACTCGTGACTTCGTCACTAGTAAACTTAACCTTTTCACTCGTAGATAAACAATTTCTTTATCGTCTTAAATAACTATTTGTAAGGGTTTATAATGTTGAAATAATAAAAAAAAGATAATTTGTTAGAAAAATTATATTTCTTGAATTGTTAAAAATGTAATGTGAGTCAAAATTCTGTCCAGTGTAATTAATTGTAGATTTGTCGTAATTGTTTGAATTGTTGAAAATGTGTTTTTCCAGGTTGGAGGTAGCGTTTTCTACTCTGAAGAGCCTCGTTTGGAGCAGCCCCACACCGAGTTGGAGAGTTTGGATCAGGAGTTGGCTGCGAGTCGCGAGGGGGCGCTCCTCGAGACAAAACTATCGTCTCTCGTCTGGATTTGTACATATACGCACGCCGCTAGTATAGTAACCGTTATAGATGCGAATAATCCGGCGGAAATTCTGAATAGTTTTGGGGTATGTGCAAATCATGTCTTATGCATTGCGAGTGTACCTGGTGCTAGTCCGAACGATTATAAAAAAACGTATACCAAAATTAACGTTAGTGAGAATGTAAAAGACAGTGATAATGTAGAAAGTAAAGAAGCAGAAGGCCAGATTGTCGAAAATGCCAAAACGAATGATAAGAATCACGAGGAGGTGGAAGAGGCGGCTTTGGTAAGTGATTTAGAAGAGAAAAATTCGTATTGAAATGTGATTGGTTTAATTTGCAGATTGGGAAAGTTACCTTTGTTGAAAACGACACGTCGGTGGTTAATAAAAAAGACAAGTATACGAAAGCAAAGTGTGAATCGGGGGAAGAGAAGAATGAAGATAATTGTGAAGAGGAAAAAGTCGAAAATCATCCCGATGAAAATCAAACTGAGAATGCTGAAACAGATGAGAGTAAAACTAGTAATCAGGAAATAATGTCAAGTGTTTTGGCAACGATGTGGTTAGGGGCGGAAAATGGGATGGTTTATGTTCATTCGTCGGTGGCGAATTGGAATCAGTGCCTGCATTCAGTCAAACTTAAAGATGCAGTGATAAGCATTGTGTAAGTTTTAACGTTGGTACCACTAGCAAAGTGTGAAAGTCATAAAAGAAAGGTTTGCTAAGTATGTTTTAATTTGTTGTAAAAAATAGTCGTCATTTGAGCAAAGGGCTGAAAAAAATACAATTTTTATAATAAACTGCAAAATATTTAAAACTTGCATCAACTTCAAATTTATTTCTGCTAAATTATTGTTAAAAAAAATTACTTTTTCTAACTATATTCACATCCTTAGCTCATTTCATAGAATTTCATGGAAATAAGCTGCTACCAATCTTTTCATCAAAATTTTGGCTTCATAATTTATATTTTAAAAAACAATACTTTTTTAATACAAATGTGCAAAGGAAAGGAAAGTCGTGTGATGTTTTAGGCACAATTTGTTTTTAATGAAGTTAACACAATTTTGATATAAAGTAAATGCGACGCTTATCACATAAAAGACTGAAGTGATCACGTTAATAATTTCCTCTTTATTTCGGCCACAAAAAACATACTTGAGGCATGTAGTCTGGGTGTTAGTTTAATTTTTAAAACCTTGAAAAGACAAACTTTGTATAGAAAAAAAAAATCTTGACAAACACGCTCAGGTTGTCATTATACAGATTGAGTAAATTTTGACTTTATATAAAAACCTAATAATTACAAAAAAAAATGTTTTTTTCTATGCGCATGTGAATTTTTCAGATTTTTCAACTATTCCTTATAATAAATATTAATTCGGTGAAAAAAATTGTTATTTGTATCACAAGCATTTGCAAAATAGTTTCTGGCCGTGTGATACAGACTGTTTTTTCGTCAGCCCAATTAAATTGCCCTCAAAAGATAAAAAAAATCAAATTTTGCGCTAGAGACGTTACATGTATTTAGTTTGGCAACACAATGTCCAAATTAAACTCCAAATTTAAATATTATTCTATTGAATAATAGAATTTGATGTATTCATCAAATATTTACTGTGAAATCAAGCCGTTTGTCATTTAACAAATGTCAACCACAGATGTTAACAGATAATCAATATTGCCCACATTTATAAATAGTAAATTTTTTGATGGCCTAGGTCGTCAATGGGGCTGTTTCTGGACGATTTTGGCTAATGCAAAATCAACGTTTCTGGTCGGAGGATCCAAAAATAATTTGTTCTATTTCTAATGTCATTCTAAAATGTTCAGGGTGTTAAAAAAAGATTGTAAAATATTTAAGTAGGTAATAGTGTGGACCAAAATAAACAACAAAAAAGTCGTAATAAACATGGAACTGCAAAGTAGTGGTTTCGGAGATATCGAATGTGAAATTTTTACTAGAAGCTTCTCTTTTTTGTTTGAACAGATTGCAAATAAATGTTAATCTCTCATCTGTTACTTTGCATATTAAGACTTTTTGATTTGTTTTGGTCCATACTATTACCTCCTTAAATATTTTGTAATCTTTTTTTAACACCCTGTATTATTCTAAAAAGTTCTTTTGTGAAAAAGAAGATGTGAAAAAAATGTGAATAGTCACAAAAAATAATTAAGAGACATTTTGTGCAGTATTTCCATGTTGAACATTTCTTAATCCTTAAACTGGTTTATCGCATCCCCACTTTTAGTGAATAATGACCCGTTTTCATGAATTTAAGAAGTGTCAGTCAATAATTCATAAAAATAATGAATGTTGAAAAGAAATCTTTTTGCAAGAATTACTTATTAGTGTTTAAGCTAAAAAAAACTCTCAATTTGTTTTTATTTATTTGTAGATTTGTATTTCCTGTAAAAATATTAAGAAATGTTGGAAGAAATTTTTATTTTCGAATAAAGCACAAATCATGTGCTCACGAGGACATTACGAGTAATTCGAATATTTACTGTAATTATTGTAAATTGTAAATAATTCGTTGATTGAAAATACTGTAGCTGTATAGTTATGTTGGTGAAACCGAGTCTGTGAGAGTACGTGTTACCAAAACACGAATTCACACCTTTTATGAATTAAAAAAAATTTCGCCACCATGGTAACGTAACCAATTTTATTTTTTAGTCCGGAAAAACTGTTTTTCTATTTTAGAATAAAAATGACGTCATTTGAGTGCTTTAATAAGTCGTTGGCGTTAATTTAATTTTAGTGACGTACTTTCTTCACAATTCATTTTCAAATGTAAAAATAAGAATTATTTTTATTTTTCACAGCCACCTAAAATTATTCCACATAACTCTCGCCAATCGTCGTAAAATTCTCTAGAAAAAAATTGTTATTTGTTATTGATTTAGTGGAAATAAATTCATTGATTGTAATATTCAAAATATTTTTTTTATGTAAGATCAATATGTAATTGGAACTTTTACTAAATCAAAATTAAAAATAATTTAGCAAATCTGAAAAAAAAATCACATGCGCAGAGAAAAATACAGTTTTTTACTGCGGTAACGGTAACGCTGATTTTTGTGTGACTAGTTTGTGATATAAAGTTAAAATATACTCTCCCTGTAATTGTGATAAAAAAATGTTCTTCTCTTCACAAGTTATACAAAAATTAGGTCAAAATTCTTCGAAGATCGGTAATTTTGAAAACTTTGTTTTAGACATATAAATGGTCGTGTCGTGTGTGCATTGGCCTGTGGCACTTTGGCAATTTTCGCTCGGAACGACGACGGGGAATGGGACCTTTCCCGTTACCATCTGGTACAAGTGGGTTTGCCTCATCAGTCCGTTCGATGTTTAGCTGTTGTCGGAGATAAGGTCTGGTGCGGATATAGGAATAAAATACATGTGCTCGAACCGCAAGAAATGGGAATAATTCATACGTTGGAAGCGCATCCGAGACGCGAAAGTCCCGTAATTGAAATCTGGATTTGTGACTAAATAATTGCTGATTTTTTTTTAATTTGTAGGTGCGACAAATTGCGTGGTTGGGTGAAGGTGTTTGGGTTTCGATTCGTTTAGACTCGACTTTAAGACTGTATCATGCTCACACCTACCAGCATTTGCAGGATGTGGATATTGAGCCGTATGTCAGCAAGATGTTGGGTGAGTATGGGAAGAGTACAATTGCGAACACGGAATTTTGGACATCAAATTTATGTCAATGTAAGCCAAGCTATTGCCATTTGAAAGTTTTAGTTGAAATTTATTTTTGGCGTCGATTTTCCGAAACAATAATGCCAGCAGTGCGTGTTTAGTTCAATAAATAATTTTGGTTTATTTTAATTTTTTTCTCTAGCTATCAGGATAAAAATTTCAAAAACCGAAAGTGAGGTTGGTTGCACATAAGGCCTGTTTTACACTTTGATCTTAATTGAATGACAAATCGTCCAAAATTCCGTATCCATATTTTAAATCTTGCTAATTTTAAATCTTGTTTAATATTGGAAATCTTGGTAAAATCTTATGAAAAATTTTAAGGTCTGTAAATTACAATTAAAAATTTGATGTTTTTTTATTGAAAATTAATTCAGTAAGTGTTTGTGTTTTTCTAACTGTCTGGAACCCCCAGATGTACAAAAACATTTGTACCGATTTGGAAGTTTCGATTTGTGCGATTTTAGTGAATTTCAGGAGTAAATAAATTTCATACAGGGTTATTCACGAGAGGGTTATTTCTGAAACTTTTTTTGCCGCAACCAACAATACCAATATCGCTAACTGCTAAATTAAACACAGGGTGTTTCACGTAATTTTACGAGGCTTGCACCTGTAAGATGCAATCAATAATACATATTCCGATACGAACTCGATTACAAATTTTGAAAAATTGGATAATCTTCTCTAGTTTGTTAACCCTTTCAAAAATTACAATGTTTTTAGCACGGCTTCCTTGATTAATGAAGGAAGTTTCCCTTCACCCGGCTGGTCGCATTAAAAAAAAAAGTGGTTCTAACAGCGTACTCTAATGTATCGCCATCTGTTAATTTCTTCCGAAAACTTTTCTTGTTACCATAGTTACCAAAATCACGCGCCAAACGTCGTAATTATTTGAAATTTAAGTTAGAAATTGGATTTCTCTGTGGATATTTGTTAAGAAAAGTTGAGGAGACTGTAAAATGTACTGCTTGTCTAGTACCCTTAACCAATTATTTTGAGTCAAAAACAAGTCCCCTCTTGGAATTAATTTATAATCAAGACAGAGGAAAGCTCAAATATTCATCTGAAAATTTTACTGCGTTAATTCATTGTCATAGGAGTGATTTTGGAAATAATACCCAGTGTGCCTACGCAAGATGTAGACTACATTTTGAAAACAATAATTGTTTCATATTTAAATGAAAATCCCATATTCTCCTGCGAGGAACATCGCAGTGTCTGCGGCATTATCGTTGGCAAATTTTTGCAATCTCTACACACAAAGTACTAGGAAAAAAAGTTATATTTATTCAAAAAAACTAAAAATTTTGACAGTAAATTACATTTTCAAATTTGTACAAAATGCGTTTACTTCTTTATCTTATAACCCCCCTACGGGCCTAAAAGACCTTGAACGTATTGGTTGTGCACTGTATTCTAACAAGCTGTTGCACTCTTGCAGGTTTAGTCACTTATAATTGTCAGGGATTTAATACGGCACAATACACATTACTCTAGTTTACCAAATAGCCACATATCAGGAAATTGTTTACTTTTCGAAAAAATCATTAGTGTGAGATTGTGACGTGCGTATTTAATTCCTAATGGCATTATACACAAGCGAAATGTGGCCAAATTACGTTTTTATAAATGTACTAACGCCTTTTTGCTTTCCACTGACAGGAGTGTGACAGCACATAACCTTATTAACTGTCAAAATCTTGTACCTTAATGTGGCTCCCTCTCGAAACCAAAAAAAAGGCACGGAACTAATGAATGCGACTAGCCGGGTGAAGGGAAACTTCCTTCATTAATCAAGGAAGCCGTGGTTTTTAGTTAGTTAGTGATTAAGATAAATGAACTAGCTTCATACTCATGCCGTCTCTTGATAAAACAAATGATAATTGTTTCTGAAAAACTGCAGTTTATGACTATTAATGAGACAGTGATTAGTTTGACAACTACTGTCATGGGTTTCCAAAAGTTAAATAATTAAATGTGTATTTTTTGTATCCAGTGTTTTGTGACTTTTGTGTATTTGGGTGCGTACATTAGGCGCAAGCCTCGTAAAGTTATGTGAAACACCCTGTATGTTATTTCTTATAAATTAGAAAACAAAGTAAGTTGGATAGATTTGCCAGAAATGTCAAATTGACAGATAACCTATATTTTTACAAAATTCTACAAATAAATAAAAAAGTTAAATTAATGTAAAAGGTGTTTGAAGTGTCAACCATCGGCTTCTAAACATAAGACTAGTCGGTTGGTAAACGGTAACAAAACATGTCGCAGTTTGAAAGAGACGAATTTTTGCCTTAATGTCAAAGAGACAAGACTAATAACAGATATCGTGGATTCAGTTATAATTATTTTCAAAATTTGAAATCAAGAAATTGTTGCAATATGTATAATGGGTTGCGGCAACAAAAAAACAGAATAACCTTCTCATGAATAACCCTGTATTAATAACTTCGGAAATATCAACTGTAACCCCTAATTTTTCAATTCCCTGTTTTATGAAAATAAATATGGTTGCTTTGTGATGCATAGTTACCAAGAAAGTCAGTGAAATAGGCGAAAATACTAATATGCAAAATTTATATCCGATATTTTTCGATTTTTTTGACGCCAATCGATGTAACGGTATTTCTTGTTCTTATCTTCTTCTTCTTACCTTGACAAACAAAATTCAGATCTTGATTGTAAAGTTAAGATATAACCAAATTTGAGATAAGAAAAGAATCTCCAGAAACCAGAAACGGTGTTAGTTCTTTAGCAGGAAGATATACAGGGCGTTTCACGTAATTTTACGAGGCCTGCGCCTGTAAGATGCAATCAATAATACATATTCCGATACGAACTCGATTACAAATTTTGAAAAATTGGATAGTCTTCTCTAGTTTGTTCACCCTTTAAAAAATTACAACGTTTTTAGTTAGTTAGTGATTAAGATAGATAAACTACAATCATATTCATGCCGTCTCTTGATAGAACAAATGATAGTTGTTTTTGAAAAACTGCAGTTTATGACTATTAATGAAGCAGTGATTAATTTGACAACTACTGTCATGGGTTTCCAAAAATTAAATAATTAGATGTGTATTTTTTGAATCCAGTGTTCTGTGACTTTTGTATATTTGGGTGCGTACATTAGGCGCAAGCCTCGTAAAGTTATGTGAAACACCCTGTATCAATCCCGTGATAAATTTACTAATTTAACTAATTGTTAGAAAGGTAATGAATGTTCTTAACAACCTTGAGAATAACTGATTTTCACAAGTATTAAAAAAAACAAAGCTATGGTCTTTAAAATATTGAAAATTAACCTCTATGAATGAATAAGATAAAAATTTAAAAAAAATGTTCGTGAAGTCTAATATTAAGTAATTTTTTTTTCACTGAAGTACTGGACTTTGATATTAAGTTTTTTCTTCAACATCTCGATGAAGAATTAAGATCATTTTTGAAAATCATCAACGGATTTGATAACAATTTTAAAATTAATTTTAACAAAGATTTTAGGATGTTAGGAGAAAAATAAAAATTTTGTCATTAAAATAATTCTTAAATTTAAAAAAAAAGTACATGAATTTTGGAAATATGATTTTATAGTTTCGATGTATAAATAAGAGTAGTTTTAGAAAATTTGAAGAAAAAAATTACATTCATTTCTCGTGAAAAAAGATGAACGATCTTTAGGTAAAGATTTCGTGATTTGATTTCATAATAATCTTAAAAAAATAGACTTTTCAAAGGTGGCACACTAAGGTCTAGAGAAATGATGTTTTAAGACAAAAGACAATCAAAGTTTTAGAGTTCTTAAGATTATTTTATGCGAAAAATTAAATTACGATTAAAATAAAAAACTCGTATTTAGGAAAATTAATAATGTCAAATGATGCACAAACAATCCAAAAAACGATCGTAAGATAAAGAGTCCACGTTTTTATGTATTTTGTTAATTACAGATAAACTATAGTTAGGGCAACATTTTATGATTTTTCCTATATTTATAATTTTTATAAAAATAAAGATTTTTCATTGGAGCTCAATTTAGAATTTGGGAAACAATATTAGGATTTTGAGAAAAAATAAAAATTATCAATACAAGCTTTCAGATAACCGAACTTATGTGAGAATAGTATATTATTTTAGAAGTGAGAAAGTTGGTCATTTTTTACGAATTCAATTCTAAATTTTTTCTAATCTTAAAAAATGACTACTATTTTTGTTTTTTTTTTTCCTTTTTTATTATCGAGCAATCAAGATAATTTGTAATCGAGTCATCTTTGGATCCGAAAACGTATGTCTGTAAAATGTCAAGTGAAATGACAAGTCGAAACGTAAAATAGCATGATCAAAAAGTTGATGATTATAATAACTACATTTAAAATTTACTTTCAAAAGGTAAATGCCCAATGTAAATGCACCTTTACCGTCATTATGATTGATGAGACAGTGGTAGCGCAGAGCGCCACCTGTCGGTGTGTGGAGAATCCAGACCTCTAAKCACSGGGGGCMGGGAATTTGCAAAGCAAATCTCCCAAAAACGCCCACCGGGAGAGGTAAACCGACATCAGCCAAAACAGCTACTCCTCGGGCAAATACCCCGCCAGGCGCTGAATTACATGACCAATGCCGGCTCCCCCACATCAACTGGACAATTATGCCCAAATCTTGATGTGAAAAAGAGGCACAACATCATACATCGAGCAAACTGCAGACCGGTTTCGCCCTTTTGGGGCTCATCAGTGCAGTGTAGCTCGATGTGTGATGTGGCCTCGGGAGTCTTAAAGCGACTACGCATTGGTCATGTAATTCAGCGCCTGGCGGGGTATTTGCCCGAGGAGTAGCTGTTTTGGCTGATGTCGGTTTACCTCTCCCGGTGGGCGTTTTTGGGAGATTTGCTTTGCAAATTCCCAGCCCCCGGTGTTTAGAGGTCTGGATTCTCCACACACCGACAGGTGGCGCTCTGCGCTACCACTGTCTCATCTTCACCGGCGTAGTCGCTTTAAGACTCCCGAGGCCACATCACACATCGAGCTACACTGCACTGATGAGCCCCAAAAGGGCGAAACCGGTCTGCAGTTTGCTCGATGTATGATGTTGTGCCTCTTTTTCACATTATGATTGATGTTTTAAAAAACTGTCAAATTAATTTTGACATACATCAGTTTTTGCTAAATGCCAGCTGTATCAGTTTTTAATAAATTTCAAGCAATAGCTCTTATTCAAAGCGGGATGTCTCGGTAACTTTGGGGATTCTAAAAACTTTGACTTTGTCAGTGTCAAAAAGACAAATATGCCATACATTAAAAGCTTAAACATAACCATGAGTACCTAAGGTGGTATAGTTTAGAAATTTTGACAACTGAATGACACATCTGCCCAGTTTTCCGTGTCCCCCACTGTATTATTATACGACTAATTCCAGCTCATTTTGCCCTTTTACCTTACGACTTGTCATTTTATTTGACGTTTCACGTGAAGTTAAAAAACAGACATACGTTCTCGGATGCAACGATGGCTCGATTACAAATTATCTTGATCGCTCGATATTATTTAATTTTCTCCACAGTTAAAAACTGAATAAACTTCTCAACTAAAAATGGTTGAAAAAAGTACAAAACCTTAACATGATTAGAAAAACTCTTTAGTTTTAGTCTTTCTTGAAAAAAGGAATTACTGAAAAATGGATTTACAGGCAGAGTAAAAAATTGTCTTTATAAATAAAAACACATCCTTTTTAAAACTTATAAATGATTTCTAGAACATTAGGGAAGGATTTAAGAAAAAGTATACAAGAACCCAAAAGTCAACATCAAGATTTTGTATAAATTTGAATAAACTCATGGTTTATCATTAGAATAATGAAACCATGACCTTTCAGCGTTTCCGCATTGTTGCCACATGCATGCATTTTTCCTAATTAGCCTAGTCAAATTTGACAAATCGGTGGAAAAAATCCTAGAGAGTTGGAATTTTTTTTAAACGCTTTCTTTACACTTGGGTAGACATATACAGGGTGCGCCAGAACTCGCGCCCCAGAGAAAAATACCATATAATGTAAGATACCAGGAACATGGAAAAAATGTTAAAAAAAATTTATCTATAAAAATTTCGAAGTTATGAGGGTTTAAGGTTTGTACTTTGACTCTATAATATATTCACTAAACTCCCGACATGTCAAAATGACATTAAGTTAGTTAAACAAAAAGTCACTATGGCTATGTTGGTGACAACTTCACTCAAAGTTTAACAACCTGGTCGCTATCACTTGATTTGAAATGATTTAATTATTATCATTGGTGCATGTGCCGTGTACCATGGAAACTTGACATCAAGTACAGTCAGATTAAATAATAGTCATCTGTGTCGTTTGGGATACACTCAAAAATTTTGGTTTGACATTGTAAACGTCACGGGAGTTTTGTGAATACATAATATTTATTTCTGTTGGAAAATAATTTTCCAAATTTTTTTGCTATAGGCTATTAAAAGAGGAGACAAGGAAGCTGTATACTAAATTGTAACTCCATTAAATGTTATTTGTGGCTTTTATTGGCAAAATTTACGTACCTTTACTAAATAATTGTAAAAAAAACATATACAAGATCATCAGTATTATTAAATAGACATAAAAAAATGTCAAATGTCAAAAAATAAATGTCAAAATTTTTTGACAGATAGAATTTTTTAAACATTTTTTTCATGTTCCTGGTATCTTACCTTACTTGAAAATTTTCTCTGGGGCGCGAGTTCTGGCGCACCTGTATACATATACAGGGTGAATATAAAGTATGGAATCAAGCGGTTTTATTTATAATCATTTGCCTCCAGAAAATAATAATTAATATAAATTAAAGTAATATAAAAAATCTGATCGTATTTTCAGAACAAAATTTTGTTTGTTTTTGAGTTATGCGATTTTTTTTTGTCAAAATTGCAATTTATGTGAAAAATTTTTTTTTGAAAAAATTAAATATAAAGCAGATAGTTGTAATCCTTAGAGTATAGCTTTTATGAGAAAAATGATTTTATAGTGGGTTGCCATTTAAAAAAATATTTTTTTTTGTAGAACTCAAAAACAAAAGGAAATTTCGAAAATTTTTATTCTTG